>NC_057819.1:15196515-15499545 GCF_910594005.1 Cervus elaphus | reverse complement strand
TGTTTAGTAAATAGTCAGGTATTTCTGATGCATGCTTTCCTATTGACACCATGGAAAGACTAAACAGGAGACAGAGGACATATTTCAGCTATTCGACGATGAACTCTCTCTGCTCACAAGCACTAAAGAAAGCAGTAAATTGAACAGACCATTCCTGAAATTCTTGCCTATACTCCTGTGGAAACAAAAATGTACGACGTGGACTTAGCCTCCAAGAAGCGTACTTTATGATGAGAGAGATAAGAGTAATAATGTACGTGTGAGATAATGATTAAGTTCAACAGTAAGTGATATGGGAGACTGCATCTGCATCTATTAGGAATGTGTTCAGCTGCGTGAAACGGAAAATCCAACCGGCGTGGTTAAGCAAATAATGGTTTCTTTTTCTCAAGTAGCAAGAAGTCTGGAGGTATACGGCTGCTTGAGTTGGCTCAGTGACTTAATAACATCAGGACTGATATCTTTGTGAATTCTCATGGCCTATATTTTACAGTTTCAAGATGGCTGCTGAAGCTTTCACCATTACACCCAGGTTCAAGGCAGGGAAGAGAGGGACCAAGTGAGTGGGAGGTAATAAAGGCTTCATATCTTTGACTTCCACAAGACACCTCTCCTCCCTACCCCACCAATGTTGTTTTTGTATGTCTTCTTGGCCAGAACTAGGTCAAATCACCCGTCCAAGCTGCAAGGCAATGGGACCACTGTCATGACTGGTTTAGGTGGTTGAAATCCATTGCCTGGTTTGACCTGTTGCTACTCTGTATAAAACCAGGGTTCCACTAGCATAGAAGAGAGCTAGAAGGGATATTGGGTGGACAGCCAGCCACACTGGCCACAGTACTTTCTCAGGAGGCACTCTGGCAGAGAAGGAAGGTCATGAGCTTTGGAGTTAGACCTATGTAGTCTTGTGTTCTTGCTTTTCCGCTTAACTTTATCTTGGCCTAGTGATTTAAGTTTTCTGACCCATGGTTTCATTTTTGGCAAAATAGCAGTGGAAGAATAACACCACCTACCTCAGAGGTGGTTGTGAGGATGAAAAGAGATGACATTTTCAAGGCTCTAACACTGTCTGCAGCCCTGTGCTTGCTCCTTTGATGGTGATGATGATCATCACGTGGTGTGGAGTAGGTGACATGGGAGGGCACAGCTCAGACTAGAGGGAGAGCAGAAGGAGCTCGAGCAGCATTTCCAAAGTATGTTTTGTGGAACCCTAGTTCTGTGGGATGTCAGCATTATTCATTTTTTCAACAAGTGCTGAATTCCAGGCACTGTACTAGATGCTGGTGGTCAACAAGTATTCTGTAGACAAAATAAATCCCATAGTTTACTCAATGGGGAAAGGCTGAGTTCAGCAAAAGAGATAGCTAGGCATCTTGACCGCAGGACTTCTCAGAGCCTTTAATATGCCATATTTGTACATTGTGACTCCAAGGAAGGTGAACATCTGCAGACGTCTTTTTCCAAAGATGTCTTTTGGACTTGATGTTCCATAGAATTCACCCAGGGAAATATGGGGCAGAGTGGTTAGGGAGGCATTCTTGGTTAAAGAGCTGCAACTCTGAGTGGAGTGAAGGATGGGGAGGGTTTAAATTGCAGCGGGCCAGGGCAGCTTTCTAGGCCAGCACAACAAACGATAGAGGCACTGTCCTGCCTGTAAGGGGCAGCTTACAGACGGGTTGGCCCAGAGTGGAGAGTACCTGGGAGATTGTCGTAGGAAACGAATTCAGGTCACAAACTCCTGGGGTCTGTCTTAGGACCGGGAAGTCAGACCAACAAAGTTTTTATCTCTTTGAGGGAGGAGGTAGAAATCTTTAAATGTTTTGGAGTGAATACAATTAAAAAGTTGCTTAAAGGTTAGCCCGATGGCAGGAGGGACTAACAGGAGGGACCAGCCGGCTTTTTCTGTGAAGGGACAGAGGGTAAGTTGTTGAGGCTTTGTGAGCCACATGGTTTTTATTGCAACCACTCAGCTCTGCTGCTGTAGCTTGCAGCAGCCGTGGACAATCCAGAAATAAACATGTTCTTATAAAAATTCACCTAGGGACCCTGAAGCTTGAAGTTGATATAATGTTCACATGTCATGAAATATTATTTTACTTCTAATTTTTTTTGACATTAAAAATGTATTCTGAGGTTTCAGGTCAAGCCTTACAAAAACAGGTGGTGGGTCAGACTTGGCCCATGGGCTGTAGTTTGCTGCTTCTTGATCTTTAGGGTAGATGGGGTGAGAAAGGACCTGGAGGCACAGAGACCATCTGAGAGATGACTGAGTGGCCCTAGGACTGGTGGGCAATGGCCAGGTGTGGGTGGGCCTGAGTGGGGCTCTATTTTGGTTAAATTATAAGAGGAGGGAGATATCAGGGATTGAGTTGGGGGATAAGTAAGTAACAGAATCTCCTTATACAGCAAGGGCATTCTAGCCATCACTTATCGATTACTTGTTTTTAATCTGTTCTATCTCAATTAATAATAATGGTTAGAGATACCATACCTAGACTTAATTATGTTTGGGAAACTGGACCTCAGACAATATTCCATTATTTTCAGTGATTCTGTGGGTTGGGATCGGCCAGGCAGTTCTTCTGCTGGTTTGGCCTGGACTTACTGTGTGGCCACATTCAGCTGGCCGATGCAATGGCTGCTGAGAGAGCCGAGCCTTTCCCTCCATGTGGCCTCTCCAGTGGGATCACCTGGGTTTCTTACATGGTCCTAGTATTCCAAGAGGGTCACAGTGAAAGTTGCAAGGGTCTTGAGATTCAGAAGTCACACAATGTCACTTCCATTGCCTTTTATGTGTTGGCACAAGTCACATGCCAGCCTGAATTTAGATGTTGGGGAAAGAGACTCCGCCGCTAAGTGGGAGGAGCTGCAAAGACCCTCTGGCCATGTTTAATTTCTGACAGGTGTAGATACTTAGTGAACACTCACTGTGTGCCCAGAGCTGTTTTAGGCACTAGAAACACAGTGGTAAATGAGGCAGGTGAGGCCCCTGCTCTCACGGTGCTTACATTTATGGGTGAATGTCAAGGTGGGGTTGGGGCAGACAGACAATAAACAGGTGGACAGAGAATCTCAGTTATGTATTAGGTGAAGCTATATAGATCCCCAAATGTGTAATGGCTCCAGTAGAGCCGAAGTCTTACTCTTGCCCTCTTGGCTGGTGGATGTTTCTTTCACGGTCCAGGCCCTTTCCATTCTGCAAAATTGTTATTTGTTTGCATCCAGAAAGGGGCAAAAGTGTGGAGAAAACAAAGCGTCTTAAAAGCCTCACCCCTGAAAGTGCCCTCATCAGTTCTGCTTGCATTCTGTTGGCTAGAATTTAGTCACAACATTGCCAACAAGATGGTGAAGTGGGCCTAAACTGGCTGAAGATCTGGTGGTCTCTGCCACAGCTAATGAGAAGCTAGTGTAATAGTTATCTACTGCTCTAAAACTAGCCAACCCAGGACTTAGTGGTTTAAAACAACCACTGCTCACAAGTCTGCAGTTGGGACTGGACTCAGCCAGCCAGTTCTGCTGATCTTGCCTGGGCCACTTGTGTAGCTGTGGTTATCTGGCGGGTCCATTGGGACTGAATGGTCCAATGTGGACTCACATGACTGATGGTTGGCTAGTGGTTGGCTGAGGCATCCCACTTCTCTTCCACGTGGCCTTTCCAGCAGGAAACCCCTGATTCCTTCCTTCCTTCCTTCCTTCTATTCTGTCTCCTTAAAATTGAAGTATAGTTGATTGATAGTGTCACCCAGGTTTCTTACATGGTGGCAGCAGCAGGTGTTCCAAGAAGGCAGGTTCTAATTCATAGCCCGTTTTCAGCCTCTGCTTCTGTAACCTTTGCTAATGTTCCACTGGCCAAAGCAAATTATGTAGTTGAGCCCATGGTCTGTGTGGGAGTTAGTATTCAAGGGTATGGATTCTGGAAGGTGTGGTTCTTTGAGGACTAGTGAACAATCTGATGTAACTGAACCACATGGAAAAATTCCCAAATAAACCCAAAAAAGCATAGGAAAGAGAGAGAGGGGTATGGGATGATCAGCAAAGGCTCCCCCTTGGGGAGGTTTCACAGATGTGAGGGAGCAAGACATGAAATGTCTGGGAAGTGTACAAGGCAGAGGGAACAGCAGGTACAGAGTTCTTGGGTGGGAATACATTCCACATATTATGAGAACAGCACGGGGACCACTGTATTTGGAGCAGAGTGAGTGGGGAAGGGATGAGGGGCACAGTAGGAGGAAGACTTGGGGCCCTGGTCATGGAGGGCTTGGCTGAGATACTTGGATTTTGTTCTAACTGTGAAAAGGGTGGGGGACTGACTTATTTAAAAGATCCTTTTGATTGCTGCAGGTAAAATAGTTGATAGGGGCATAAGACTGGGAGCAGGGAAACAAACTGGGAGGCTAGTATGGGAGTCAAAGCCAGGAATGATGGTCCTTTTGACTCAAGTGATGATGGGGAGATGGAGCAAGTAACTGAACTCAGAAGGTCATGGGCGTGAGAGGTGCTCATGAATCGATGTGAGGAGCGAAGGAAAATAAAGAACTGAGGGTTATTCCTAGGTGTTTAGCCTAAGAACTAAGTGAATGGCAGTGCCATTGTCTTAAGTGCCATTGTTTAAGTGTCAGATTGGGCTTGATGATTCAGTCCTGTTTAGACATTTAATGTTTGTGAAGTAGACAGTTGGGTATGTGAGCCTGGAGATTTGAGGAAGGCTGGGTATATAAAGTTCACTTAATATATCAGGAATATCTTTTCATCTTATTAAACAATATTTTTAATGGTTGTGTAGTGTTATATGAATATACCAAAATTTATTTAACTTATTTAATGTAATTCTGTCAGTTGTATATGTTTGCCGCTTTCTACTATTATAAATAATACTGTGGTAGACATCCTCGTGGCCTGTAGTAATGCTTGTCTTTGATTTCTCGAAGTAGAATTGCTGGATCTGGCAATATGCAAAGTTTCTGGACTTTTGATAGGTCTTGACAAATTACCTTTTACTTACAGTGTGGAAAAGGACCTGCTTTTCCATATCCTTAATCTGGATTTATGTTTTGTTTTGATTTTTGGTTGCCTGTATTTTGATGACCAAGAGCTTGGGTTTAAGGAGGCAGTTGTCTTAGGCCAGAATTTCATCTTTCCTGTTTCTGGTTGAGAAGGACCTGGGAACCTGTGTAGATGAGAGACGCACATGGTTTTCCACAGACGGTGGCCGGCCTGCAGTGACCCAGCCTCTGCCTTTTTCTCTTAGAGACATGGGTGGAGTGTGGTCCCAAACTTCTGAGTCAGTGGCAAGAGGTATTTCTGAAGGGTTCTCTGTGGATGCTCTGGGGTTGGGGAGTGGGTTCTACTAGGGAGCTCTAATCCTTCCTCCAATGGGTAGAAAAGTGAGGAGTCTTCCTCCTCTCCCTGAGGACGGCTGGTTTTCTGGGCTATCTTCCGGCCATCCGCACCAGGCTCCATCTGTGAGACCTGGGCTTCCTCATTGCTGCTCTGGAGCTGGGCAGTGGAAGGTATTCAAAAGCCAAGGAAGCCAAGGGGGACATGGCAGCCAGGAAGGAGGATGGAGAAGATGAGGGGCGGGGAGGGAAAAGGGACAAACATGGGAGAGAAAAAAAAGTCTGATTTTCTTTGGCAGGGTTTCTGTGACCCTTGGAATGTCTCTCCAGTGGGGAGTGACTGTAACTATAGTTGTTCCTGTTTTACAAGCCAGTTGACTGAGGTTTGGAGTCACTGATCTGACCCCAGTCCTGCAAATTCAGGGAGCCTTTGGTCTGGGAAGAAGTTGACAGCTCCTCCCTGGAGTCCCAAAGAGGGCCTGACCTGGAAGCAAAGAAAGCAAAGCTGAGGGCAAGTGCAGGTGAAGGAGGAAGAACAGACAATCAGGGCAGTGTGATCCGAGATGGGAGCTGAGGGATTCATGAGAATGGTGAGGATGGAATACCCCACCACTCACACACTCCCATCAGTGACCATTCCAGATGACGATGGAAGAGAAATACAGAACTGATGGAGACAAAGTAGGGCATTCACAGAGAAAAGGAAAGATGAGAAGAGTATTGTAGATGTGAAAGGTCCAGCCATTTGCCACTTTGGCTATTGATCAGTTGAAATGTGGAGAGTGCTAATCGAAATGTGCTATAGTTGTAAAATACATGTGCTACGTGCATGCCAAGTTGCTTCAGTTGTGTCTGACTCTTTGCAACCCTATGGACTGTAGCCTGCCAGGCTCCTCTGTCCCTCTGTCCATGGGATTCCCAGCAAGAATACTGGAGTGGGTTGCCATGCCCTCCTCCAGGGCATCTTCCCGGCCCAGGGATCCAACTTGCATCTCCTTATGGCTCCTGCATTGCAGGCAGATTCTTTACCACTGAGCCACTGGGGAAGCCCCTGTGAAATACACACCATATCCCAAACTCTTAGAATGAAGAACAGAATGTGAAATAGCTCATTGATATTTTTTTTATATTGACATGTTGAAATGATACTATTTTAGACATATTGGGTTAAATAAACTATGTTAAAATTAATTTCATCTGCATCTTATTTTTTTCCTGAGGCTATTAGAACATTTTAAATGATATAGGCAGCTCAAAGTATATTTCACTGGGTCAGTGCTGCTCTTGAGCATTGAGGTGATTTCATGCTTCCCTGGTGGCTCAGATGGTAAAGAATCTGACTACAATGCAGGAGACCCCAGTTTGACCCCTGGGTCAGGAAAATTCCCTGGAGAAGGGCATGGTAACCCACTCTAGTATTCTTGCCTGGAGAATCCCATGCACAGAGGAGTCCACAAGGTTGCAAAGAAGAGACATGACTGAGAGACTAACACTTTCACTTTCTTTCTTCCTGTGTTTTGTCATAATGGAAAGCTTGTTCTTGATAGAGACTGAAAGCATGGGCTCCCTGGAGTTACTAGGCAGCCATTGATTAAAGCCATGAATGCATTCCAAAGATGGATGCCTTCGATTTCCCTGGACCAGGAGAGAAAAATTAGATGAAGGCTCAAAAATAATAGCATAATTGAGTCCTTGGAAATTTGGGTCAGTGCTTGAAGCAGTAGAGCTAAGTAGTTGGGAAGGCTTGGGCTCTGCAGTAAGACTGCTTGGATCCCGGTCTGAGTTCAGGATTTACTAGCTCAGTAACCTGAGGGTCAATGAGCTCTCCTTGCTGAGCCTCAGTTTTCTTGCTCATAAAATCGGGACAGTTTTACATGGGGTTGTTATGGTGAGTCAGTGGACTCATGTATTACAAAGCTGCATTAAGTGCCTAGCACATGGCAAATGCTTACTAGCTTTGGAGGTTTTGATGATCATACCCTCAGTAGATGGTCATGGGGAGGTGAGATGCTTCAGCCCTGGGTAGTTGATGGGGAGTTTCGTTTATTCAGTCATTGATCACGGAGGCTGCAGTGTGTGAGAGGCAGAGACTAACACAGCAAGACGTGAAAAGGAGAAGCCCATGGAAGCCTTCTATGGGATAATGGCATACCCGCTGGGCTGCAGGTGACATAAGCAATCAAGATTCTTATACCAGGTCTGCATCTTTGAATTTGCTCACAGATGACTCACTTTGCATCAGTGCCTGGCAGGCTTTAGTCTTTAAACCACGTACTCATCATAACTCCAAGTTGGATAACAAAATACCAGTTATGGGGCTGTGCCTTACTACTCTTGAACTTGTCTCAAACTTGTGCGGCAAAGAGAAGAGTCAGAAGCTGCAATATCCAAGGGCTTGAAAAGTGTGTTCTCTGAAGTTTAGAGGACCCTAGGAGGTTGTGCAGGCCCACTTCCTGCCCATGTCTAGCTTTGGCTAGGTGATTTGGGGCAAGCACTATTTCACAAGGCTGCCTTTTAAAATTTTTTTATTTTTAAAAAATTGTGGTAATATGTATATATATATCTATATCACCCGAAATTTACCATTTTAACTGTTTTGAAATGTACAATTCAGTGGCATTAAGGACATTCATGGTGTTTTGCAACCATCATCACCATCCATCTGAATAACTTTTTCATCCCTCCAAATAAAAATTCTGTATCCTTTCTGTACCTGCCCCAGCCACATGGCCACCTCTATTCTATTTTCTGTCTCTGTGAATTTGACTATTCTAGTTACCTCATGTAAGTTGAATCGTACACTATGTGCCCTTTGTGTCCAGCTTTTTTCATATAGCATAATGTTTCTAAGGTTCATTCATGTTATAGTATATAGATCAGTGTTTCATTCCTTTTTACGGCTGAATAATATTACATTGTGTGGATAGTCTATGTTTTGTTTGTCTGTCCTGTGTTTATAGACCTTGAGTTATTTTCATCTTTTGACTATTGTGAATAATGCTGCTGTGAACACTATTTTACGAGTATCTGTTTGGTTCCCTGCTTTGAATTCTTTGGGGTTATATATCTAGAGTGGAATTGCTGGGTCATATGGTAATTCTGTGTTAAATATTTTGAGAAACCATCATACTGTTTTCCACAGTGACTGTACCATTTTCTATTTCCACCAGCAATGCCCCAGGGTTCCAATTTCTCTATCTCCTTGGCAATACCTACTATTTTCTGTTTGTTTGTTTGTTTTTTTCCTGGTTTTTTGGTTATAGCCATCCTAGTGGGCATGGAGTGGTATCTCATTGTGATTTTGATTTGCATTTCCCTGCTGACTATTTGCATTTCCTAGGTGGCACTAGTGGTAAAGAACCTGCCTGCCAATGCAGGAGATGAAAGAGACATGAGTTTGATCCCTGGGTTGGGAAGATCCCCTGGAGGAGGGCATGGCAACCCACTCCAGTGTTCTTGCCTGGAGAATCCCATGGACAGAGGAGCCTGGCAGGCTATAGTTTATAGGGTCTCAAAGAGTCAGACACAACCGAAGTGGCTTAGCACAGCACAGTGACTAATGAATTAGGCATCTTTTCATGTGCTTTTGTATATCCTCTTGGGAGAAATGTCTATTCAAGCCCTTTCATAAGTCAGCCTTTTGATATGGGTGAGTTATAAAGGTTAGAATTATCCTCTTTGTGTATACCTGTATCTGCTCTCTGATGACTTCTAGCCTTTGGTTCTACTCTCTGAGGAAAAGATAATAAGGTCAGTCCTTCCTTTGGCTGACAAAGTCTCAAGAAGTGTTTGCATTTAGATCTGGAACCTGCCAGGTAGAGACGAGATAGCTGCATCCACAGATTCCTGACACATCTCCAACCCAAATTTTGCAGCCACTGCCTCCCTGCTTTGTCCTGTGTGAGTTCTGTTCCTACAGAATTCTGGATTCTGGGGTCGCTATTGATGGTGACATTTCCTTTGCCTGTGCACCAATCCTACCTAGAGTATCACACCAATCAGAAATTGTCATGAATATGTCTCTCTGTGCCCATCCACAAAGGCACTGGCATGGTGCCTTGGGCAGTGTTGGGCAGCCTGGACTTGAGCAATGAGACTAATAGACAGGTATGATAAAGAACCCATCAGGTATAAAAAAGAACCCATCCAGGGACTTTGTTTTTATTGTTGTTGTCGTTCAGTCGCTCAGTTGTATCATCTGACTCTCTGTGACCCCACAGACTGCAGCATGCCAGGTTTCCCTGTCCTTCACTGTCTTTGTTCAAACTCATGTCCATTGAGTTGATGATGCCATCCAGTCATCCTGTCCTCTGTCATCCGCTTCTTCTCCTGCCTTCAATCTTTCCCAGCATCAGGGTCTTTTCCAGTGAGTCACCTCTTTGCATCAGGTGTCCAAAGTATTGGAGCTTCAGCTTCAGCATCAGTCCTTCCAATGAATATTTAGGGTTGATTTCCTTTATGATTGACTGGTTGGATCTTGCTGTCTAAGGAACTCTCAAGAGTCTTCTCCAAATCCACAGTTTGAAAAACATAAATTCTTTGGCGCTCAAGCCTTCTTTATGGTCCAACTCTCACATTGTAAAAGTGTTAGCATTAGATGCTCAGTCGTGTCCAACTCTTTGTGATCCCATGGACTGTAGCCCACCAGGCTCCTCTGTCCATGGAATTCTCCAGGTGAGAATACTGGAGTGGGTTGCCATTTCCTTCTTCAGTGGATCTTCCCAACCCAGGGATTAAACCTGGGTTTCCTCCATTGCAGGCAGATTCTTTACCTTCTGACTACTGGAAAAACCAGTTTTGACTGTATGGACCTTTGTTATTATTATTATTAGGTAGGAGGTAGAGCAAAGTTAGTTGCCACTTTTTATATTGTTATGCTTATCTGACTGGGATAAACAGTACATTGTGATAAACCCCCAAAGCAATATTATCCTTTTAATATGTTGCTATACTATTATTTTAATATGTTGCTGGATTTGATTCCTTGGTATTTTATTGAGGGTTTTCTGTGTCTTTCTTCATAAGGGATATTGTCTGTGATTTCCTTTTTTGTACCATCTTTATTTAATTATCAGGGTAATACTGACCTCATAGACAAGTGCTCGGGCCTGGTGCACTGGGAAGACCTAGAGGAATCAGGTGGAGAGGGAGGTGGGAGGGGGGATCGGGATGGGGAATACGTGTAAATCTATGGCTGATTCATATCAATGTATGACAAAACCCACTGAAATGTTGTGAAGTAATTAGCCTCCAACTAATAAAAAGATAAAAAATAAATAAATAAAAAAAAATAAAACCAACAAATAAAAGAAGCAAAAAGACAAAAAAAAAAAATACTGACCTCATAAAATGAGTTGGGAATTGTTTCCTCTACTCTTTTCTGGAAGAGATTGTGTAGAATTGTTATTTCATCTTTAGATGCTGGTAGAATTCACTTGTGAAACTATGTGGACTAGAGACTTAATTTAAATTTTTTGTGGAAGGTTTTTAACTACAACTTCAGTTTCTTTAATTTATTCTTGGATGAATTTTAGTAGTTTGTGGATTTGAAGGAATTGGTACAATTTATCTAAATTGCTGAATTTACATCCGGAGAGTTGCTCATAGTATTTCCCTATTATTCTTTTAGTGAGGTCTTGCATTCCTAATGTTGGTAATGTATGTTCTTTCTCTTCTATTCTGTGTTAGTCTGGCTTGAGGTTTATTAATTTTAGTTTTATTTTCAGAGAACCAATTTTTAGCTTTGTTTATTTTCTCTATTGTTTTTCTGTTTTTAATTTTATTCATTTTTTGTTCTTCTTCTTATTATTTCCTTTCTCCTGCTTGCCCTGGGTTTATTTTGTGCCTCTCTGTTCTGTTTTCTTGAGGTGGATACTTTGTTGAGTTGAGACCTTTTTCCTTTACCAATGTAAGTATTTATCACTATAAATTTCCCTTGAAAGATTACTTTAACTACATGGCATAGGTTTTGGTATGTTATATTTTCATTTCCCTTTAGTGCACAGTATTTTATAGTTTCTTTTGAAGCTTTCTCTTTGATGCATATGTTCTTTAGGAGTATGTCATTTAATTTCCAAGTACTATGGATGCTTCCTGTTATCTTTCCATTACTGACTTCTTTTAATAGTTCAGTCCAGTTATGATGAGTGAACACATATTATCTTGATTCTTTTAAAGTGTTTAAGATTTATTTCGTCACTTAGACTATATTCTCTCTTGGTGAAGGTAATGGGTGCACTTGAAAAGAATGTGAATTCTGAAAAAACAAACAAACAAACAAACAAAAAAGAATGTGAATTCTGGTATTGATAGGTGCAGTATTGTATAAATGTCAGTTAGGTCCAATTGGTTGATGGTACTAAGTCCTCTATATCCTTGCTGGTTTTCTCTTAAGTTTTATTGATTACGCAGAGGAAAGTGTTGGTATCTCCTACTCTAAATGTGGATTTCTCCATTTCTCCTTGGAGTTCCATCAGTTTTTGTATTTTGAGCTGTATTTAATGTATTTTATGTATTTTGAGCTGTTTTTAAGTTTATACAAATGTGGGATATTTGTTTTCTTGGTGACTTCACCCTTCAGTGTTATGTAAAGTTATTATTTATCCTGATAATTTTCCATGCTCTGAAAACTATTTCTCTGATATTAATGTAGCCACCCCAGCTTTTCTTTTTCTAGGTTTTTAAAAATTGAGGTAAAATATGCATAACACAAAATTCACCATTTAAATGCTCCTAAAGTATACAATTGAATGACTTTTCATATGTGTGCAGTGTTGTGCAACCATTGACCCCATCTAATTGTAGAACATCTCCATCACCACACATGCAAAAAAACAAAAACAAAAAAACTCAACCACCAAGAAAACTAAAACTAAATCTTATACTTGTTAGCAGTCCATCCCAATTTTCCTATCCTCCATCCCCTGGCAACCTTTAATCTATTTTTGGTACTTTTTTTCCTCTTCTGGGTATTTCATATAAATGAAACCATACAGTACTTGGCCTTTTATTCGTGGCTTCTTTCACATAACACAGTGTCCTCAAGGTCGATCCTTGGTGTGACATGCACCAGTACTTGATTCCTTTTTATAGCCGAATAATATTCCATTGTATGGATCTGCCCATTTTGTTTATCCACCCATCAGTGAGCATTTGAGTTGTCTCTACCTTATGACTATCTGTGACTAGTGCTGCTGTGAAGGTTTGCCTAAGAGGATGAGGCCGTTTGGGGAGGAAACTGTTTCGCTTCTGCTACAAACAAAAGAAAGATGCCCCCAGGTTCAGGCTGGTACAGAGTTAGGAACTCTGGAGCTGGAAGTCCCTTCCATACCCTCTGTGATTGTACACGATGGTCTCTGTGACATTTCCCTGGAGCTCTTGCGAGTGCTTTGGTGGCTCTTTAGGTTACATATGCCAGGTTATGAGTCGTTCACACTGACTTCAGAAATGGAACTCATTAAATAAAATAGTGATTTAAAAGACATTTATAGCCATTAAAGCAAAGTATATTCACCCGAGGGAAAAAAGAGAATGTGCATTTAATAAAAAAGATAAATGAATACACTTATAATCAATCCCACCACCCACAGATCATCACTGTTAATATCTTGTTATAAAGCCTTACAGATTTTTCTGCATGCATATGTGTACTTTCATATGACTTTTATGAACAACTATATTTTATTTATTTCATAATGTTCTCTTATTTATTTCTTTTTCCTCTTAAAATTTGACTTGAGACATGAATGTCTTTCCCTGCCAAAACCATTTTTTTTTTATAGCAATTCAAATGGCTGGTAACACTCCAGCATAAAGATGTAGCATAATTGAGTTAAACAACCCCCTTTAGTGAGTTAGATTTATTTCTGGTTTCTTGCTCTCATAAACACAGCCTTAGTGACTACTTTTGAAATGAAATCTTTGTAAAGCATCTTAAGAAATATGCCTAGAAGTAAAATTACTGTGTGCTTATAAGGCTTCTTCTCATGTATGACCATGGTCCTTTAGAAAGAGTGTCCATTTACAAAGCTCTCAGAGTTTATGAGAGTAGAGTTTGTCGCTTTGCATCTCCAGGAATGACAACTGTGAGAGGCAAATGTTACTAGCAAATCTGTGACTTAATAGAATATATATGTAAAGTCACTTTACTACATCTGTGAATCTGCTTGTGATGAGCTAAGAAACTTGAGGCAGGCTTGGTTTTTAAAAATACATAGTTTCAGTTGAAATAAATGCAGTTATAATCATGTTAATAACAAGGACACCTAATTTAAGATGAAATGCTTCTGAAATGACTTCAGAAAGGGACATGAGTTTTACAGATGAGGCCATCTGATTTCAGGAGATCACGCAGTCAGTTGTTTTCTGAGACCAGACAGGGAACTCACAGAAGAAAAACAGGCCAGGAGCTGGATACTTGGGAGGAGACGTAAGGGCCACGGTGAACTAGAGAGCGTATGTCATGTTTATAGATGTCAGAGTTGTCAATGGATTGGAGGTAAGCCTCATTTTATCATGCAATTTCCATTTTCCAGTAGAACTTAGAAATCAAAACTGTAAGTAAAAAGCAGACACTGATTCATGATTATCTGATCAAGAACCTCACCAGAGACTTCACTGGTGATCCAGTAAGACTGCACAATCAGGGGGCATGGGTTCGATCCCTGGTTGGGGAACTAAGATCCCGCATGCCTTATGGCATGGCCAAAATAAATAAAATAATAAGAATAATAAATTAATTTAAAAAAGAAATACTTTTTAAAAAGAACCTCACCATTCTCTCCCTTAGTATACTTAATGTTGGGTAAGGAAAAGGAAGGTACAGATAATCAGTACTGTCTTGCCCCAGCCTTGCTGGTATAACTTAAGATGTTCTTGAAAACTGTCTTCAGAGTCACTTTACAAGAAAACAAGTCTCTTTATTTTCTCTTGACCTTAAGTATAGCTTTCAAAATGGAAAGCTACCATCTTAACCTGGCTTGATTGATTCTTGATGACTTTTGTCCATTTCAAACAAACAAACAAAAAAATAGGCAAGTCCACTCTCACATAGGCCGTGTTGCCATTGCAGATGATCCTGACAGTGCTCTGGGCAGTGTGTCTGAGAGGAAACTCAAGGAGAAGAGTCATAGGTTTGATGCTGGGATAAGTGTTCAGCCATTTCCAATGTCTGTTCTGAAAGGCAACCTGGTTGATTAGCTTCAACATTCATTCACTAATTCATTCATTCATTCATTCCACTTTGTGTCAAATGCTTTAGACATACAAAGGAGACTGGTAAGACTTACAAAGTCTTGCCCATATGGAGCTTAGGATGTATATATTTATATACAGCACATAAGGCAATGTTCTAAGTACTGGGACCTGGAATATGTTGCCTCATGGATCTAGCGATGTGATGCTACAGCTAAGACCTGAAGGGCCATGGAGTTAACTTGAGTTGAGGAAAAGTTCTCCCAGGGAGAGGGAAAGTGTGTGCAAAAAGCCTAGAGGTAGGAGACAGTCTGGGGCTTCTGAGGGACCCAATGGAGCCCACATGGCTGGCACACCAAGTGCTTCAGGCCTATTGGAAGGCAAAGGAATGGGACAGCATGCTTTCCTTTCTCTAAACTGAGTTCCTTCACATCTTCTTCCAACTTCATCTCCTCATTATAGAAAAATGAGGCATCTCATTTGCCAAATTGAATAAAGCTCTCTAATGTATGATCACCACTTCTCAAACATGACTTGAAAACTTCACATGAGTTTATTGGTTCCCTAAGGTGGGGACAAGTTCTTTAACACCATGACAAATACAAGGCATCCCATAATAATAATTGATGGGCAAGACCTTGAGAAGGGTGACCTGGAGGGAAGGAAAGTAAACCCAGGAGAGAGAGTTGGCAAAATGGAAATACATTTTCAATCCCATGCTTTGTGGTTTATTATTAACAGCAATGCAGAAAACGTCTCTACAGAGTTATGAAAAATTCATTAGCAGCATGCTACAGGTCTGAGAAGCTGGTCATTGTTTGATCAGATTAACGATAATGACAGCAGTCTTATATTAACTCAGATTAAGAGGAGGACTCTTCCCCCTACTATTCAGTCATTCACATATAATCACATTTCCTCACAGCCAGTTGCCCTTAGTTGTCTGCTAAGATGGGAACTAGGGTCTCTGCAAAGATAGACAAAGATGGCAGAGGGTGGGTGAAGCCCAGATGCCACTTTGAACCTGGGGTCCGATAGAGGAAGAGTCTCTAGACCTTCCCCTGTGTTCCAGCTTTTGTCTAGTTTCCCTGATGCTGCCCTTCTGTTTTTCAGACCCACCTTCCTCCTAAACCTGTGTCATCCCAATTCATGATTTCTCAGTGTGGAGTCCCTGCAGTGTTCTGTGTGGTATTCTAGGTGCTAGGGATACGTGCAAGTGTAAAACGGGCACAGAGCCCTGCCGTTGTACAGTTCACATTCCAACTGGTGGAGACAGACAATAAATACATGTAAAGAAAAGGAAATATCACCTTTTCCAGCTTCATGGAAAAGGTGACATTTGAGCAAAGACTTGAAGTGAGGGAACCATCCTTGAAGCTGTCTAGGGCAGGGGAAGGAGCACTTAGAGTAAGGCAACATTTTGTACAAAGGCCCTGAGGCCTTGGAGAAAGCTTGTATGATGGGTGTGGAGTGTTGAGGATCAGGTCAGAGCAGCAGAGTGAGACCAGATCAATAGGGGCTTTTGTTATTGTTTAGTCGCTAATTCGTGTCTGACTCTTTTGTGACCCCATGGACTGTAGCCCACAGGCTCCTTTGTCTTTGGGATTTTCCAGGGAAGAATACTGGAGTGGGTTGCCATTTCCTTCACCAGGGGATCTTCCTGACCCAGGGATTAAACCCACATCTCCTGCATTACAGGCAGATCCTTTACCTCTGAGCCACCTGGGAAGCCCAAGGTTCTTTTAGACCAGTGTAAAATTTTTACTAAGTGCAATGAGGTGCACTGGAGGGTTTTGAGCCAAGCAGTAACATGCCCTGTCTTGAGTTTTATTTATTTATTTTTAATTCATCGTTATTTTAAAAGGCATTTACTTATTTATTTTTGGTTGTGCTGGATCTTTGTTGCTGCACATGGGCTTTCTCTAGTTGTGGGGATCAGGGGCTACTCTCTCGTTGCAGTGTGCAGGCTTCTCATTGCAATGGCTCTTCTTGCTGTGGAGCAAGGACTCAAGGGCACGTGGTCTTCAGTAGTTGTGACACACAAGCTTAGTTGCTCTGAGGCATGTGGGATCCTAGTTCTGGATCAGGGATTGAACCCGTGTCCCCTGCATTGGCAGGTGGGCTCTCAACCACTGGGCCACCAGGGAAGTCCCTTTCTTGAGTTTTAATAGTATACTTCTAAGTAACAGACCGTAGTGGGCAAAAGTAGAAGAAGGTAGATGAGTTGGAAGATTATCATGGATGGGAGACGATGGTGGGTCACACCAGGCCAGTGAGCTGTGGTTGGATTTTGGATATGTTTAGAAATTACGGCAAATAGTATTTCCAGATATTTTTGACCTTGCCTGTTGATGTAAAAAATGATGATCCTTACTGGTTGCATTAATTTGAACTCTTTTGGTCACAAGTGACAGAAACATAACTCAAATTGTTTGTGTAGAAAGTGGGAATTGTTTGGCTTATGTAACTGAGAAGTCTATGGGTCATGCTAGCTTCAGTGTGGGTGGATCCAGATACTTATAGAAGGCAGACAAGTACCTCTCTCTCCATCTCTCAGCTCTGCTTTCGTCCTCTCTTATCTTCATCCAGTCTTTCTGTCACCTTAGGTACTATGAAGGAAGAGCACTGTTTTTTCCTAGGAGCTGCAGTGAATATCTGGGATATCCTTTCTGCTGATCAGGTTTGGTTCATTCCTGTACTTCTCCTCTCTACAGGAGGGCAGAGCATTCTTAAAGGTCAATTTTGGAACCAGGGTGAAAGGTTGGCATTTCCAAGCCTCATGGACTGAGCAGGGATGTTCTAACCAGAAGATAATAAGTTTGGCTGGAGGGAACACTAGATTCTCTTGTCCCAATTCTTAATCCGAAATTTCAGCAAATGTAGGGAATTCTGAGGAGGATGTAAGGAGCAAAGGGTAGAGCATACCCTGGGAATGTTGAGGTGCTTGGAGTGGAATATTTCAGAGATCTTTTAACTCAGTGTTTACACAATCAGCAGATTTATCTAATAGTCTTACTCTGGTAGTCTGCTCTGGGCCTAAGGAACCTTTGCTTCCAATGTATTCTCATGACTGACCTCCCTTTTGAGGTGGGCTATGTGTCTCTCTTGGGACAGTGAGTAGATGGAGAGTTAGAATACAACATATGGGTCCCAGTTCTGCCACCCTCTTGCCACACAGATTTAGGCAAATTGCATAACTTTAATGAACCATTAAATGGCAGGATCAAAGGAAAGACACTTTTTATTTTTATTTTTAACTTTACTTTTTGGCCCCGCTGCAAGGCATGCAAGGTCTTCATTCTCTGACCAGGGATTGAATTTGAGCTCCATGGATTGCGAGTATGGAGTCTTAACCACTGGACTACCAGGGAAGTCCTGAAAGATACTTTTTAAAGTGCTTGGGTCCCACGTGTCAGGGCCTTGGCTGTATTGCTCCTAATTAAAGATTGCTTTGTGTTTTCTGATCATGGGGTTGCCAGGTAAAATACAGGATTAAACTTGAATTTTGGATAGATTATGAATATTTTTCCAGTGCAAGTATGCCCAAACATTGTACAGGACATGCTTATATCAAAAATTATTTTTGTTTATCAGACATTCAGATTTAGCTAAATATTCTTTTATTTGCTAAACCTGACAGCACTGGGTGATCATGACAAGGGAAATGTGTTATTATTACTGATTGCTCACGACTGTCTCCTGACAATTCATGCAAGGAGACATGACTAGTGTTTACAGATTGGACATAAATGGATTTTTTGTTCTCTTTTTGGACTGTGGGTTTATGGCTAAGTTTAAATTCTTAAATTTGACTGTGTTAGAGTCATATATGTCAATCCTATACTACCACATTTTGAAATTCTCATTGTAAGAAAGGTTTAAATCTTGAATAATAGTGTTGCTTCTTCCAGTTATGAGTCATAACCTTGGGCTTAACCTTCTCCGTGTCTCAGTTTCCCCACCTGTACAAACAGGAAGATGACAGTACCTACCGCATAGTGTTGTTATGAGGATTGGATAATATATGCAAAGTGCTTAGCTCAGCGTCTGGCATGTTACAAGAGCTCAATAAGCATTAGCTGCTGCAGTTATGGCAAAGCTCTAGAAATTAATCTGACTGGTCCAGAAAAATTTGTGTTTGGTTTTCCAAATTAACTTCTCAGCTCTATTTGCAAAATTTGGGGTTGAATTGTCTTATGGTTTGGGCTTTATGCTTACTAGATTGAACTCTTGAAGCAGTGTAACAAGAAACAGACTTGAACTTGACATATATGAACAGTTTTGACCTCCAAACTGGGAGATGAGAGAGAAATGAGGAGTGAGAACTAACAGTGATTTGGATTGTTGTTCCCAGGCTTGATTTTGGGCATGATTTTGGCAGTCTTAGCTCAAGATTTTGCCCCACATCCAAGGAGGCATGCCCTGTTTAGAAGGAGGATGGACATAGAAACACGACTTGGATTCCAAGGCTATGGAGCTGTTCTCCTTTTTGAGTCATTTTCTGCAGCTCCTATTTCTGGTTCTATCTATTCCTTACCTCATGGCAAATGCCAGGATTGAGTACAGATGAACTCCTGGTCTCCAGAAGTGTTGGAGGGCTGCCCGAGACCTGAGGTTGGACAGGGCCTGCCCAAGGTTCACCCTGTGTGTTATGCATGCTTCTTTTTCCTTGGAATCATTTCACATGGAAATGTTTTCAACCTGGGTGTTTTTATTCATATGCCGTTGTGAGAGGAAACTTTTAAGACAACTGTGGGAGACACAGTGGCTGAAGTCTCTGCAAGATTCTTGTAACTTCTGTAACATGAGTGTGCTTGGGGTTATGAAAATTTCAGAGGCAAATCAAAATGTGCTGGTGTATACTGAATCCTAAGCACTCACCTGAACTTCAGGTACATGGTTCCCCACAGTGTGGCCCACGGACAAGTGCTGTCAGTACCACTTGGAGGCTGGTTAGAAATACAGAGGCTCAGACTCTGGCTCAGACTCATCCACTTAGTTAATTTGTTTGTTTATTTTTGGTTGCATTGAATCTTGGTTGCTTTGCGTGGGCTCTCTAGTTATGGCACACAGGGGCTATTCTTCGTTGTGGTACACAGGCTTTTCATTACAGTGGCTTCTCTTGCTGTGGAGCATGGGTTCTAGGCCCATGGACTTCAGTAGATGCAGCCCATGGGCTCAGTGGTTGTGGCCTGTGGGCTTAGTTGCTCCATGGCATGTGGAATCTTCCTGGACCAGGGATCAAACCCATGTCCCCTGCATTGGCAGATGGATTCTTATCTACTGTACCACCAGGGAAGTCCTGAATTGCATTTTAATACAATCAGGTTATCTGCATGCACATTAAATTTTGTGAAGCACCAGTTTAATCCTTAGAACAACCCCAATATTATTAGTTCCATTAAAAATGTTTTTCTTGTGGTAAAATGTGCATGATATTTACCATTTTAACCATTGGTAAGTATACAATTCAGTGATGTTAAATATATTTACAGTATGGTGTAAGAATCACCATTGTCTATACCCCAGACTTTTTCATCACCCCCAGGAAAAACTCTGTAACCATTAAAACAATCACTCCCCCTTCCCGCCTCTTCCATCCCTTGGTAACATCTATTTTCCTTTCTGTCTCAATGAATTTGCTCATTCTAAATATCTCATATAAGTGGAATCATACAGTATTTGTTCATTTGTGTCTGACTTATTTCACTTAGCATAGTGTCTTCCAGGTTCATCTATGTTGTCATGTGTATCATCACCTCATTCCTTTTTACATCTGAATAATATTCCACGTGAAAGTGAAAGTTGTTCAGTTGTGTCTGACTCTTTGACACCCCATGGACTGTAGCCTGCCAGGCTCCTCTGTTCATGGAATTCTCCAGGCGAGAATACTGGAGTGGGTAGCTGTTCCCTTCTCCAGGGGATCTTCCAACCCAGGGATTGAACCCAGGTCTCCTGCATTAGAGGTGGGTTCTTTACCATCTGAGCCACCAGGGAAGTCCAAGAATACTGGAGTGGGCAGCCTATCCCTTCTCCAGGGGCTCTTCCTGACCTAGGGATTGAACTGGGGTCTCCTGCATTGCAGGTGGGTTCTTTACCAGCTGAGCCACCATCTGAGCTACCATAGAATATCCCATTATGTGGAGAGGTCGCATTTTGTTTATCCATTCATCTGTTGATGGACACTGAAGAGTCATTCCTGCCTCTTGACTATGGTGAATAATGCTGCTATGAATATTCATGTACAAATATCTGTTTGTATTTTTCCTGCTTTCAGTCCTTTTGGATGTATTCCTAGGAGCATAAACTCCATTTACACATGAAGAAATTGAGATGCAGAGATGTGAAGGAACTCGTCTCAAGTCATGCAGCTGTTGGGTGGTAGTGCTAGGTTTCTGGATTTTTAAAAAGCGTTTGGCTGCTGCGCCTTGTGGAATGTGGACTCTTAGTTCCCTGACTAGGGACTGAACCTGTGCCCCATGCATTGGAAGGCAGCGTCGTTACCACTGGACTGCCAGGGAAGTCCCTGGGTTTCTGCATTTATTTGGTCGCTTCTGCTGTTTCCAGGGGCCCCATGCATAATTAAAGAGAAAGACAAGTATTGTTCTTCCTTTCTAAGGGATGACAGTGTGGCCTGGTGGTAAATATTGGGCTTTGGGGCCTTCCAACTCTGACTTGAAATCCCAGCATCTGCCCTTGCTAAGCTCAGTGTCTTGCACTTATTACCTTTCTAGTCTTAAGTTCCATTCTTCCATCTGTAAAGTCAAAATACCCACCTATGGGAATTGCTGTGAGAGTTAAATGGGAAAAAGTAATTCAAATACCTGGTTTGTAAATACTTAAGAAGCATTATTTACCATTAAAAATAAGGAGGCACCTTAAAAAATTAAACATAGAAATACTATATGATCCAGCAATTCCACTTATGGATATATATCCAACAGGACTGACAACAGGGACTCAAATAGATATTTCTACATGAATATTCGTAGAGGGATTGTTCACAATACCCAAGAGGGTGGAAACAGCCCAATCGTCCATCAGTGAATGAATGAATAAACAAAATGTGGTCCATCCATACAATTGAATATTATTTAGCCATGAAAAGGAATGAAGTACTGACACATGCTAAAACATGGATGATCCTCGGAAACATTATGCTGAGTGAAATAAACCAAACACAAAAGGATCAGCGCTGTCTTTTTCTACTTTCATGTGATACCCGGCAGGGTGAAATTCATACAAGCAGAAAGTAGAATTGTGGTTGTCTGGGGCTGGGAGAGAGGGAAACGGGGATCTGTTGTTTAATGGGCACGGAGTTTTGGCTTAGGAAGATGAGAAGATTAAAGAGATGGATGATGGTGATGGTTGCACAAAAATATGGATATGCTAAAATGGTATATTTTGTGATATATATTTTACTACAGTATAACCATAAGGAGGAAAAGAAAGGGAAGAATGATTTTTCTAGGTACTAATTCTTTGCTGGTATGTCCTGACCACCTTGTTTTCAGCGTACCAGTGTTTGACTGGTGTCCAGGAAAGGCTGAGTCCTCTATAATGATAATAAAATCATTACCCATAAGTGATCAGTGTTGTTATTGTATGCTGACAGTGCTGGACAAAGCCCTTTCCATATATTATTCTATTTTCATCCACACAGCAACCCTGGGAGGTAGGTGCCCTCATACTCGACACATGAAAAAACTGAGAGAGTAAATAACTTTCCGCAGGACGCACAGCTAGCTGTTGATGGAGGCAGGATTTGAGAGCTTCAGGGCCTGCTGTCCTACAAACCAAGCCATGCTGCCTCCCAGGGTGTGCACCCAAAGGTGATCTGCACAGGGCACCATCAGACCGTAATTGTGCCTCTTATTGCAGGAAGAGGGGAGGTGGTGAAGGTAATTGGGCTATCTGTGGCTTTCCCCACCAGTGGCTACTGAGCGAATTTTCTCCTCTGGGTGGGAATGAATGCATGACAGGAGAAGGGGTGTTCAGGGGACCTTCCTTGGTGCCAGAAAGAGCTCTCGGAAATAGCACCAGTAGATTCCCTCCCAGGAGAGATCAACCAGTTTCCTCTGTTTAAAGCAGCCCTGACATATGCAAATCAAATTTATAATTCACCTCCAAAGCAGCAGCTTCCAGATTCCTAACTGAGAGATGCTAATTAGGAATTATGGAGTGTTTGTCATCCTTGGGGTGCTTCGCACATGATGTTCAGTGCTCATAGCATCCTTGTCAACAAGTTATCAGGACTTTGTAGCAGAAAACAAGATGGGCAAGTGAAGCTTTGCCTGGTTTCCTAAGGAGGAAACCAAGGCGAGAATGGGGAGAGAGCTGACTTTTCTTCTCTTTTCTCTGTTGTTTACTTCCAGATCTACACAAGAAAGATAGACGGGCAGCCATTACTTCATTTCTGAAAAGGCTGCCTTGAGCAGTGTTCCATGTCAGATAAGCACACACTTTAGAATCAGCCCTGGGTTCAAATCTTGAATTTGCCGTTTAGTAGCTGTGTGTCTTTGAACAACTCTATAAGTTTTATCAACTGTAAAATACAGAGTGTAATAAGACCTACCTCTCAGGGTTAGGATTTAATGAGATAATGCATGTAAAGTGCCTTATATCAGGCACGCAGGAAGTAATAATATTAATAGCCACTGCTATTGTCATTATTGTTGTTCAGTCACTGAGTCATGTCCAACTCTTTGCAACCCCTTGGACTGCAGCACGCCAGGCTTCCTTGTCCTTCACTATCTCCCAGAGGTTGCTCAAGCTTATATCCTTTGAGTCAATGATGCCATACAACCATCTCATCCTGTTGCCTCCTTCTCCTCCTGCCCTCAGTCTTTCCCAGCATCAGAGTCTTTTCCAGTTGAGTCAGCTCTTTGCACGAGTGGCCGAAGTGTTGGCGCTTCAGCTTCAGCATCAGTCCTTCCAATGAATATTCAGAGTTGATTTCCTTTAGGATTGACTGGTTTGATCTCCTTGCTGTCCAAGGGACCCTGAAGAGTCTTGTCCAGCACCACAATTCGAAAGCATCAATTCTTTGGTGCTCAGCCTTCTTTATACTTCAACTCTCACATCTCTACCTGACTACTGGAAAAACCATAGCTTTGACTATAGGTACCTTTGTCACCAAAGTGTTGTCTCTGTTTTTTAATATACTGTCTAGGTTTGTCATAGCATTTCTTCCAAGGAGCAAGTGTCTTTTAATTCATGGCTGCAGTCATCATCTGCAGTGATTTTGGAGCCCAAGAAAATAAAATTTGTCACTATTTCCACTTTTTCCCCATTTATTTGCCATAGAGTGATGGGACCGGATGCCGTGATCTTAGTTTTTGAATGTTGAGTTTTAAGCCAGCTTTTTCACTCTCCTCTTTCACCCTCATCAAGAAGCTCTTTAATTCCTCTTCACTTTTTCCCATTAGAGTGGTATCATCTGCATATCTGAGGTTATTGATATTTCTCCTGGCAATCTGGATTCTAGCTTGTAATTCATCCAGTCTGGCATTTTGCATGACATACTCTGCATATAAGTTAAATAAGCAGAGTGACAATATACAGCCTTCATGTACTCCTTTCCCAGTTTTGAACCAGTCCATTGGTCCATGTCCGGTTCTAACTGTTGCTTCTTTAACCTGCATGCTGGTTTCTCAGGAGGCAGGTAAGGTGGTCTGGTATTCCCATCTCTTTAAGAATTTTCCACAGTTGGTTGTGATCCACACAGTCAAAGGATTTAGCATAGTGAGTGAAGCAGAAGTAGATGTTTTTCTGGAATTCCCTTGCTTTCTCTATGATCCAGTGGATGTTGACAGTCTGCCTTTTCTATATCAAGTTTGTATATCTAGAAGTTCTTGGATCACATGCTGCTGAAGCCTCGCTTGAAGGATTTTCAACATTACCTTACTAGCATGTGAAGTGAGTATAATTGTACGGTAGTTTGAACATTCTTTGGCATTGCCCTTCTTTTGATTGGAATGAAAACTGACCTTTTCCAATCCTATGGCCGCTGCTGAGTTTTCCAAATTTGCTGGTATAGTCACCTCCACTAGGTTTGTTCATAATAATGCTTTCTGAGGCTCACTTGACTTCACACTCCAGGATGTCTGGCTCTAAGTCAGTGACCACACCATTGTGGTTATCTGGTCATTAAGACCTTTTTTGGTACAGTTCTTCTGTGTATTCCTGCCACCTCTTCTTAACCTCTTCTGTTTGTGTTAAGTCCTTGCTGTTTCTGTCCTTAATTGTGCCCATTCTTTCGTGAAATGTTCCCTTGGTATCTCCAATTTTCTTGAAGAGACCGCTAGCCTTTCCCATTCTGTTGTTTTCCTCTATTTCTTTGCGTTGTTCACTAAAGGCTTTCTTGTATCTTCTTGGTATTCTCTGGAACTCAGCATTCATTTGGGTATATCTTTCCCTTTCTCCTTTGCCTTCCATTTCTCTCCTTTTCTCAACTATTTGTAAGGCCTCCTCAGACAACCACTTTGTCTTCTTGCATTTTTTTTCCCCTTGGGAAGATTTTGGTCACCGCTTCCTGTACAATGTTATGGACCTCTGTCCATGGATCTTTAGGCACTCAGTCTTCCAGATGTAATCCCTTGAATATATTCATCACCTCCACTGTGTAATCATAAGGGATTTGATTTAGGTCATACCTGAATGGTGTAGTGGTTTTCCCTACTTTCTTTATTTAAGCCTGAGTTTTGCAATAAGAAAAGTTGTCATTATTATACAGTTACTATTACGTGAAATATCATCACAAAAATTGTCAGCATTAACTATCTTTTCCTGTAAGGAGTAAGGTAAACAGACTATTTAAAGTCTTTTTTAATGGAAAAAATTAACAGATTGAACAATAATCAGCATTTTGCTAGTCTTGTTTCATTTGTCTGTGTGTGTGTGTGTGTGTGTGTGTGTGTTTGCGGTGTTTCAAAGCAAATCTCAAATGTAAGCTTTTATCTGTACTTCAGCATGTGTCTCAATCAGGTTAATAAACCTTTTAAAATAATATAACCACAAAGCTGTTAACCACAGCTTCCAATATAAAACTAATTTCTTAATATAATTTAATAATTTAATACACAGTTCAAAAAAAAAAAAATACACAGTTCATGTTCAGAGTTCTCCAGGTGTTTTTTTTTTTTTTTCACTTATTTGTATTAGTTGGAGGCTAATTACTTTACAATATTGTAGTGGTTTTTGCTATAACATTGACATGAATCAGCCATGGATTTACATGTGTTCCCCCCTCCCTCCAGGTGTTTTTAAAGTGTCTTTTTGTAGTTTATTTATTTAAATCAAGATCCATATGAGGATCTTATATTGCATTTGGTTTATGTGTCTCTTAAGTTCTTAATCTTGATAGTTCCTGGTCCTTTAGGCCCATGTTACTTATTGTTGATGAAACAGATTCATTTGTCCTGTAAAGTTTGCATGCTTCCTTGGAGTATGGTTTAACTTGTCGTTCTATCCCCATGTTTCCTGTCAAAGTGAAAGTGAAAGTCACTCAGTCGTGTCATGTCCGACTCTTTGCGATCCCATGGACTATACAGTCCATGGAATTCTCCAGGCCAGAATAGTGGAGTGGGTAGCCTTTCTCTTCTCCAGGGGACTTTCCCAACCCAGGGATCGAAGCCAGGTCTCCCATATTACAGGCAGATTCTTTACCAAATGAGCTATTAGGGAAGCCCATGTTTCCTGTCAAATGATAGCTAAATCTAGAGATGTTTGATTAAGTTCAGGCTTACTTTTTCTTTTGCAAGAATACGTCATAGGTGATGCTGTGCATTTTGTAATGATCACACCAGAAAACACATAACATCTGGATGTCGCCTTTTTAGTGATGACGTGATCACGCAGGATCATGTGCTGCCAACCTGATGTACCCGTTATGTGTCCCAACAGTCTTTCACCTTATGACTGGCATCTTCTGATAACCACATCTAGATCCTTGATTCCCTTAGGGGGTTGCAGTATCATGCTTTTCTACTTTGGTCATTCCTTCTGCATTTTAAGCTAGAAATATTTTATAAATAACCTTTACTTATCTCCTATATGGTTACTTTGAAATCAAGTTTAAATGGAAAGGCAGGAGAAATGTTGATCATTCTCCTTTACTTAACCAGTTGTTCAAATGTAGAGATGGCAAAAATGGCCAGTGATTTTAAAAGAATATGTGTTCTTTGGCTGTGCTGTGCAGCTTGCAGGATCTTAGTTCCCTGACCAGGCGTCAAACCCATGCCTCCTGCTTTGGGGGTATGGAATCTTAACCGCTGGAGCACCAAGGAAGTCCCTTAATGTTATTCTGAAGTCATGGATTTTAAAAATGTACTTGATGTGTTACAATCCACAACAGCCATGACTCTTTTTTGAAGCTCAAAATGCTCCATCTTTGGCCAGTCATAGCCCTTTTAAGTTGCCTCCCAAGTTCTTCAGATATGGTCTTGGTTGTCTTGAATGGCTTGCATGCCTTCGGGCACAAGTTTCGCCCGAATTATTATTTTGTTCCATTCTTAAAGAAGTCCTGCTTCCTTTGAGAGAAAATGAAATTTAAAAACCAATTTGGGCACTGGGGGTGCTCATTGCTACTTATTATCATTTTTGTAGATAGACTTAGAAGATATAAATTTTTCAGAGAGAGGAAAATGAAGTTATAATTTTAATCTAAGATTATATAATTTTACTTAACTTTTGATTTTATATTTGTACTTCATTTCTCTTAAGCTAAGAATCTTGGTTTCTATGTTGATCTTAATACTAATTATATGTATTTCAAAGTAATGATATTTATACTGCTACTATTAAATAAGAATACTGAATATAATTAATATATTTTGAGTTTCTTTTTTGTCATTGTGATGTCTTACTCAATGAAAACAGTTGAAACATTGTGTTTTAAAATCACATGAATATTTCCTCTATATAATTATGTCACTAACTTGATACACAGATTCATTTGTTTTAAGTTTTATTTCTTTTAAGCTCCATTATTAAAAGCAAATATTTATTATATATGCACATATATACATATATGACAAATATATTAATTAATATTACCCCCTTTCTACATAAAAGGTAGAATACTATATACACTATATATCCTAATAATCTGAAGTAAAGTGCCCCTGTTTAGTTCTAGTTCAGCTAAGTTGTTGGCTTTGTTGTGTTTATAGACTTGATTGAGTTGATTGTCTTTATTCATAGCAGTTATGTTCTATAAAGTCATCGCTGAGTTCACAAATACTGAACCGTTGCCCCAGGGAAGATAGAAGGTTAGGTTCCTGCAAGCCTCTGGTCATTGTTTTGCCAACTGATCAGAACATAACGTTGCTTTGTGTGTGTTACCATTTAAAGATATCTTATTTAGTATCATGACCAACTCTAGTATAGCTCACACCTGAATGAACCTTATCTAACACAGGTGTTTTCTCCATAAGTCACATTTTCCAGTTTTCTTTCTTAGGAACTCTAAACAGCTTTTCAGCACTATGCTTGAGTGCCATTTGAAAAAGTGCAGTCTTTAAAAAAGAAAAAGGCATAAAAAGTGGCTCTAAATAACCCTGAAAAGGACACTTGTTTATAGAACCAGAGCTGAAACAAGAAGTCAGAGTGTCACTCTGTTCAGCCTCAACTGACAACATACAGTGGGCAGTGGAATACTTTCACTGCTTTGCGTATGTCCCCAAATGACTGTGAAAATGCTGTGAGTAATGATTTTGGGGTTACAAATGCATTTTAGCAAGTAGGCAGATTTGCAACAGGAAATCTGTGAATAATGAGGATGGATTGTGTTTTATTTGCCTATCTTTATCTTCTTTCTCCTTCATTCTCCACTGTTGTAAGCTCCAGGAGGGGAGAGCTTGTGTGTGTGTGTGTTTTGGATGTGGTAGAAGCTTAATAATGATGGAAGAATGAATTCCCAAATGAGAATGGGTATTTTCTTCTTTTGATCATATAGCTCTAAATATTGGTGTTTAATTTGGTTTAGACGTGTTTCCATTTTTCTGAAATAGTAGTTACTTGTCAATAAGGCACTGGCCTAGCGTATTAATCATCGAATCTATCAACTCTGTTGGTTCCGGGTCTTCAGAAATATCTTACATGAAGTCAGATTCATGTAAAATTTCTCAACTACTTCATTTGTGACTGTTTGTCACCCTACCATATGATTTACCCAGGTTTTCTTTAAATTGGGAACTCTACTAATATGTGCAAAATGTGCTTTCCTTTACCCCAAGTTGATTGATATGTACTGGTAGGTGATCTTCAGCCATGAATTTTTTTAAAGCTGTTAGGCAGAATTTCTCACAGAATTTCTCTGAGAAGAGGTTAAAACATTTGCATTAGATTGGTTGATGAGATTTTGTTGGATGTTTCTAATTTGAGACTCGCTGGGTTTGCCCTGTCTTCAGATAGGTGGGAACGTTTCTGGGTGTGATTAGCAGCCTAAATATACCATGTCATCCTGCCTGCAGAGGAGTTAGGCTTCCAGAGAGCTTGGGAAGGAGTCCTGGCTTCTGTCTGGGACTGCTTCTATTAGAGTCTTCATCATATTTTGTTTAAGTATGGTGCATCAAATTCTAGGCAAATAAAAACATGCAGCCTCCATAAATAGCTGTCACACAAACATACATTTGCTAACCTCTTTAGGGATTTGCATGTGAATTTGTTAGGAAGAGCAACTACTATTTACTGATCACTTCCTGTTATTTTGAAAGGTTCAAACCACTTTACTAGCTACGTATCCTCTTTGGTTGCCCTTGTAACATTATTTGTGATGGAAAGGGAGTAGGATTAAGTGCACCCAATGCGGTGACTTACTTGCTGATAGTGATTACTGCTATTTTAATATTTATTATGTACTAGACATTGTGCTAAGAGCTATATATTGATTGCATTTAATTCTCCCAGCAGTTTTGAGGGGATAGTCTCAATATCCATCTTACAGATGAGAAAGTTGAAGCTCAGAGAGGTGAAGCAATCTACCCAAATTCACACAGCCTGTTAGTGGCATAGTCTAAGTCAGCCTGATTCCAAAGCCTGTGTGTTGACCACCTCAGTTAGAAAAGTCTCTAAAAGCCTGTTTGTGATAAGGTCTCACTGTGTGGCCTCAAAGACAGTCTTATTCAACTTGCTTAATATTTATTGAACAGGTATCATATGCTAGACACCCCAGTTGGCTTTTATGGAATTAATAATAATAGCAGCTAGCACTTAATGTAGTATTTAATGTGCCCCATGCTATTCTGAGGATTTTACATATATTGGCTCTTATAAGCATTATAACAACCATTTGAGGTAGGTTTCATTATTGCTACCATTTGACAGATGAGGAAACGAGGCCAAGAGTGGTTAAATAAGAAGTCAGAGTCACAAAGTGAGTGAATAGCAGCCAGGCCTCATGCCCGGGCGCCAGGGTCCCTGAGCTGGATCACTGCACTCTGACTGCCTCTCAGAGGTAAATCAAGAACCAGTATGGGGGTAAGAACAGTACCTAAAAAGTCATAATTTAGCACAAGGAGGGTTTTGTGCTTCCATCCACAGTGGGTCCACAGTTTTTCCCTAGGCTTATAGTTTTCCCCTTGGGAGTTCACCATCTGTGGACTGCAAATGCATTTTGAAGCCAGGTGGTCCCCAGGTTCAGAAACCCTGCTGGTTTGTGCTTGAATTCTTCCTCCCCTCTACCTGTGCTGCAGTGTGGGCAGCCACCCTGCCATCTCCACGTGAGCCCTATGTTTCCTTATAGATGGTAGGAGACTGCATTTCAGGATGTAATCTTAGGAAGGGCTTCTCTGGTGGCTTGGATAGTAAAGAGTCTGCCTGCAGTGCAGGAGACCCAGGTTCGATCCCTGGGCCAGGAAGATCACCTGAAAAAGAGAATGGCAACCCACTTCAGTATTCTTGCCTGGAAAATCCCATGGACAGAGGAGCCTGGTGGGCTATAGTCCATGGGGTCGCCAAGAGTTGGCCATTTACCTTCCCAAGTCATTGTGTCTTTATTTAAAACTGAGAGACCATAACTGTACCTCTCCCATGGGACCCTTGTGAGGTTTAAAGTTAATGCATACAAAGTAGCTGGTTTAGTGCCTGGCATACAGAAAGTGCTCAATAAATGGCATCAATGTATTACTATTATTCATCTGTTTTATTTTAATCCAAGCAATGGTTTCTTAACCTTCCTTTATTCCAGATCAAATCCACCATCATCAGACCTATTTTACTTTTCTTTCATTTATATTGGTAAAAAATTATTCATACAATGTATGACTCATTATCTTGCTAAAAAATTAGAGTATTACGGATAGCATTAAAATGCCCTTAAACACCCCTCCAATTCTATGGTTTGTTTCCTGCTCCCCAGAGCTAACTAGTATGATCAGCTTGCTACGTAGACTGTTTTCTGTGTGTTTACATATACATATATGCACTTGTAGGAAATACGTATCATTGTTTTGTTTGTATATAAATATATATTTATACCTTTATACATTATTCTGTTTTTTTTCACTTAATAGGAATCAGTTCCTACTTTTTCCAGCCTTCTCCATTTTTGCTGATTTTGTCTATGTCTATCATTTGTTGAGAGTGGAGTAGTAAAGTTTCCAACTATTATTATTAGATTTTTTTTCCTCCCTTCAGTTCTGTGAGTTTTTAGTTCTTGTATTTTGGAGCTTTGTTGTTAGATGTGTATTTTGTATGGTTTAGTCTCATCTTTTAGAGTGCTGCATTGTATTCTATAGAATGTGTACCAGTCAGCATGGGTTAAGAAATGCTGCAGTGATAAATAACCCTCAAATTTCAGTAGTTTAACACAACAACAGTTTATCTTTATATCATGCTATGAGCTCAGCGGGGTGGGGGGGATCTTTGCTAATTAGAGTCACTCATGGGCATAGGCTGATAGAGGCTTCAACTTCACAATCACAGAGGCAGATAAGGCAGATAAAGGGGATGTAGAGACGACCACTGGCCCTTGAAGGCTTCCATTTGGATATGACACATTTCACTTCTGCTTGTGTTTCATTGGTCAGAGCAGGTCACATGGCCATGCCTTACCTTAAAGGATATGAGGAGGTGTAGTCTTTTGTGAGGCTTCCCACATGGTGCTAGGAGTAAAGAACCCGCCTGACAATGCAGGAGATGAAAGTGACATGGGTTCAATCCCTGGGTCAGGAAGATCCTCTGCAGAAAGGAATGGCTACCCACTCTGGTATTCTTGCCTGGAGAATCCCATAGAGGAGCCTGGTGTGCTGCTATCCATGAGTCACAAAGAGTTGGACATGACTGAAATGACTTAACACTAGTCTTTTGTCACACATGAATGTGGAATTAGTGAGTAGCACTAAGGAGAGCCATAAAATGGATGTTTGGTGGTTTGACATTTTACTAGTAAAAGTCATCTAGGATACTTTTGACTATTTTGTTATTACAACCATTATTTTATCAAATAGCCTAGTACATGCCTACTGGAGGACTTACCTTCTGCCACACTGTTTTTAAAGCTGAGGATGCTCCTACTTATTCTTTGGGGCTCTGGGACTTGTTCACCAACAAACTATATGTACAACACAGGAGTTATTAAAAGCAGGGTTAAGATCATGCCTGGTCTGATGCACCAGATAAGGTTTATCAGAGACAGTATATGAAATGGGTATTGAAAGGTGGCTAGGAGACAATAGCGGGTAAGTGATAGTTTAAGTAAGTAGCCAACAGGGCTTTCCTGGTGGTTGAGCAGTCAAGAATCAGCCTGCCAATGCACGTCTGATCCCTAGGTTGGGAAGATCCCCTTTAGAAGGAAATGGCAATCCACTCCAGTATTCTTGCCTGGGAAATGCCATGGACAGAGGAGCCTGGTGGGGCTCCATGGGGTTGCAACAAATTGGATACAACTTAGTGACTAAACAACAGCTAGTAGGGGACAGGGCAAGGACGTTTGGAGTTTGTAGTGGAGCATGCAGAAGTTGACCGTTGAGACTGGGGCCACATCATCAAGAGCTTTGAATACTTAGTTTGGTGGGCAGTGGGAGACAGTGAAATTTCATAAGCGGGAAAGTGGCATGATCAGAGTTGTGTTTTAGGATGCTGTGCAAGGCATCATGTAGGGCTTAGGTTTGCAAACTCCAGTGTTTAGAGATGCCAAAGAGGCCATCATAATGAATGGGGCAGTGTCCCCTGAAATAAACAAAGGGTCGAAGCTGCTTGCTAGCTCAGGGCATTTCAGGTCAGCCTCCTCTTTGAATCAGAAAGCCATCCCTGGTGGAGCTGCTGCTGACTGGATGAAAGATAATAGGGAGAGGAGGGCGGGGAGCAGACAGAGCAGGCTGGAAGGTGGAGACACCGGTACTGTGTACCAGCTGGGGTTTCCATGCACAAATGTGGGCTCAGAATTGCTGGACCTTCTGTTTGTTTTTCAGGAGAAGTCAGACATTCAGATTTTTCATGATTTCTCCTAACTTTCAAAGTTTGGCAACTAATGCACAATTAAAAGGACACTTTTATGGACTGGATCTGACCTGTGAGTTGCCTGTTTTCATCCTCTGGTGCTGGGCGGAGAAGAGAGCACAAAGAGGCCAGATACAGTAAGGATTCAGAGTATTGATTACATTCCAACATGTCTACAGGTATATCCATCCATTGGGATGATACTCTGTCAGTTGGAGTTTGGCAGGCTCACAGAATATTCCTTTTATAAAGGAAAAAAGACTTTCAGGAATGTTATATAGATTTAATTATCTTAAGTAAATAATTATTTAATTAAATCTCTACTGATGTAAGATAAATTCTTAACCTGGGGTAGTTTTGCCCCCTCCCAGAGGTCCTTTGGAGAAATCTGGAGACAGTTTTGGTTGTCTTGATTTTGGGGAGGATGACGTACCACTAGCCTCCCATATGGAGAGGACCCTGATCAACATCCTGCAGTGCACAAGATGGCCCCAACAACAATGGATTATCTGGTTCCAAATATCAGTAGTGCCCATATGGAGATTCCTCCCAACCCTCCCGTCCCCCACCCTACTGCTGCACCGCCCTTGCACAAACCTAGATGTAAATGCCTTATACTTATAGATGTTAAACAGTGATTAAAACAACACACATTTGCAAAATTTAAACACAAACTGTTTCACAAACCCAGTATATTCCAGTGGATCCCATCAGTGGGGCAAATGCTACTTTACGGAAAGCCAGATGCTTCCTGGGCGCCTGATGGGGCTCCAGGTACTCCGGTATGGCTGCTTTGTCTTTGGTGAGGCTCAGGTGTGCGCCTTGGTGACCGAGTGCTCCTGTCCCGTGAGGAAGGAAGAACGGTAGGATTTGGCCTTCACGGGGAGCCTGTTATCTCTGTATTAAGTCCGCTTCAGTCTGATGCTCATTAACCTGTGGTAATTAAAGCAGAACAGCTTGGCACCAAAAGGCTCATAAATTACAAGCACTGAAATTGCTGGGCAGGACTGGTTTCCAAGATGGGCATCCAACAGGTGTGTATGTATATACATGTACACACACACACACATATATATACATATATATATATATATATTTAACTTGTGCCATTAAAAAATTAGCTTTGAAGTGAAAACTCAAAATTAAATTCTCATGTGAAATTTACAGACCCCCCCGCCGCAAGAATTCATCTGAGGAGCCGCAAGGTTTTACGTTTCCTAGTTTGAGGATCACCGGTGTGGACAACGTCAGGATGCGTTGAATTGGGGAAAAAAGGGAGAAACAGAAGTGGAATTATTTTGCTAATCTTGCAGTTGGCAAAAATGATAAATTGGCCATTTCCTCCAAGTCTGCTTAATGGTAGACAAGGTTTTGGTAACTCTGTGTGTGGGGGAGAGGGTGGGAGGGTGTTCTGGGTGTGCATGCAGAGAGTGTGCAGAGAGATTTTAAATCTTCTTCAAGGCTCCGAGGTGGAGGAGCTATTTGAATCAGGTCTTGAAAGAAGGGGGACATTTTTAGGGTATATCTCAAGCCAAAGCTTCTAAACTTGTCAGGGTCCATAGAAAATACACAGATAGGAGAGTTTTCCCTGGATTTGCCAGGACAGGTTTAGTCTGGGATCAGCCTGATGGCAGAGGCCATATCTGTGTTCCTCTCCATTGCTTGCCTGCTGTCTGGTATGTACGAGTATGCAGCTGAGAATCTATTAAAAGGTTGAGTGCGTGGTCATCTCAGCTGAGAGTTCTCTGCCCCAGCATTCTCCTAAGTGCACTGGGGGCTCAATAGATCTCTAATCTAGATTTTGGGGTAGAAAATAGGAGGCACAGGCTGATGCTGGTACAGTAATGGCTCTGGGTGACCTTGTATCCCCCCACCCCCCGACACTTGCTGTTGTGGACCTTCACCCTGTGACTGTAATCCTGGGTACCTGAGTGTCCTTTATTGACCTCATCCCTCTGAGATGCTCTGCTGACTCACAGTCCCCCCACCCCGTTGAGATCCTTACATTCACACTGTATTTAGCTGTTGCATGTGAAAATTTATCACTCATCATTTTCTTTTTTTTGAAAAATATTTATTTATTTATGACTGCGCTGGGTCTTCGTTGCTGCGCACAGGCTTTCTCTAGTTGCAGTGAGTGGGCTTTTCGTGTGGTAGCTTCTCCTGTTGCGGAGCACGGACTCTAGGCTCACAGGCCTCAGTAGTTGTGGCGCATGGGCTTAGTTGCCCCTCGGCATGTGGAATCTGCCTGGGCCAGGGATTGGACCCATGTCTCCTGCATTGGCAGGCTGATTCTTACTCACTGGGCCATCAGGGAAGTCCTCACTTGTCGTTTTCATTCCAGTGTTGTCCAGCACTTATTATTACCAGACAATGAGACAGAGGCAGGGGTGTGTGTGTGTGTGTGTGTGTGGTAGCCATTCAGTCATGTCTGACTCTTTGTGACCCCATGGACTGTAGCCCGCCAGTCTCCTCTGTCCATGGGATTTCCCAGTCAGGAATACTGGACTGGGTAGCTATTCCCTACTCCAGAGGATCTTCCTAACCCAGGGATTGAACCCAAGTCTCCTGTATTGCAGGCAGATTCTTTAGCTTGAGCCACCAGGGAAGCCCCAGGGGCAGGTATAGACGAGACAAATCAGGGATCTTATAAAGGTTCAATGCCCAGTAATCAAAATTCAACTCTCTGAGCTTTGCTTTTTCGTCTATGCAACAGGGATAATAACTTCCACTTTGCAAAGTTACCGTTAGGCTCAAACAACTCACAAAGTGGAAGCAGTTTGCAAACTGTAAAGCGATACCATTTTTGGAATTTATTATCTAGCAACTGCTAATTTTCCTACCCAGTTCCAGAAACCTTAGAATCATTCATTATTCTTTCAGCTCCACTTTTATCCAAGGTTGTGCAGATCAGCTTAGGGAAAACTGTCAATGAAAGGGGCATAAATAGCTGAGTAAAAGCATCACCAGATAGGAGAGATAAAATCAGTTGGATATTTTCTAAGTGTTACTTGCTTTGCATGGATTACTTCTTTGATCATCCTAGTAACAGGATACACCTAACACATTATTCTTCCCAGTTTTCAGATGAGAAATCTGATGCTTCGGGAATTTAATGTAATATATATCCAGTGTCACACAGCCAGTAAGTGGCAGGACCCCCTTAGAAACATTTTGGGGCCACTTGCCCCATTTGGAATGAAGAGAGCAACAGAGAAGTCACAGGGAGAGGGTGATGTGTCGGAGCTGGGATCACGGGGCCAGGGTGGAGAACTTGGGGTGGTAGGTGTCTTTATTACATGGGGCTGCTGTAACAAAATTCCACAAGTATACTACAGAAATGTATTCTCTCAAAGTTTCAGAGATCAGAAGTCCACATGAAGTCATCAGCAGGGCCATACTCCTTCTGAAGGCTCCAGGGCAGGATACTTCCTGGCTGCTTCCAGCTTCTGGTGGCTCCAGGTGGCCCTTGGCTTGTGGCTGCATCATCCAGTCTCTTCCTCCGTCTTCACATGGTCTTCTTTCCTGTGTCTCTCTGTGTGTTCTATTTCTGTTTCTAATAAGGACACGCTCATTGGATTCAGGGCCCACCCTAATTTAGTATGATCGCCTCTCAATTTTTACCTTAATTACATCTTCAAGGACTCTGTTTTCAAATAAGGTCATATCCTAAGATTCCAGGGGCACATGAATTTTGGAGGGGACACAACTCAGCACTATAGTAGGATGGACAGGTTTAAAGAAAGAGAGGCCTGGACAGGGAGGGGGTGTGCGCAGAAAGGCTGGCAGTCGTTACTGCCCCACGGCTCAGGGTGGTGGTGACTGCTTCCCTGGGGATGACTTTCAGAGCTCCCGCAGCTCACTGACACGTGAGCATCTCATAGCCGAAAGAAACCAGGTCCCTGCGTCCTGTTCTAGAAACTCATCGTTCAAATCCCAGGATGTTTCTCCTTTTGGGCCACGTGGGGATGGGGCACTCTGCTTCTCAGGCCTTCTTGGGGTGGGGAGAAGATATGCCATTCATTTCCTGGTCTGAACATTTCCCTGCTCACTGCTCCTGGCTCCCCTGCTTGGGATAGGGCCTCTCACCTCTGGGCCTGCTGGAGATTCTCATCAAAAGGTTAATTTGGAACAAACTGTTTTCAGAACTGCTGGAAACAGTGTCTGCCCTGAGGGGACTGACTGCCAATGAATTTTTTTTTCTTTTAACTAAGTAAGCCTCCCTAGCTGGCATTTCACTGTCTTTACAGGTCCCTGCTTGCATCTTCTTGAAATATAGCATTCAAGGGGCCAAGATCAGAGAAAACTCTATATCCTCTGGAGTGTTAAGTGCAAATCACTCCGCCTTTCCGCCTGTTCCCTGTATTTTATATTTGAAAATCTGGCTCCTTGTTGAACATTTGGATAGTATGTAAAAGTGTTAAAGAGTACGAAGCAGTCCAATAATCGTACTACCCAAAAGCATTCACCAAAACATTTTTGATATTTTTTCCACTTTATAATATCGAGGTGATCTGCATTTAATACTTTAAATCTTGCTCTTCTTACTTAATCTTATTTTCTTTTTATGCACTTTTAGAAACAGCTTCAAAATCTTATATTCTTATTTGACCATTTCTCTGTTATTTCAAAACTCTTGGACTTTCGATCCCTGTGGACAAACAGATCCGCAGTTTTCCCTGTTTCTGTTTCATTATAACAGAAATCTCTGGCAAGGTTTTACTGTAAGTAAAACCATGGTTCCAAATGTTCTTAAAGTCACAGGTGTATTTTTTGTTTTTCCCCGAAGAATATAATCTACTATCATTTGAGTAGTATTAATCTCCACTTTTATTTTAACAAGGAAGTTAAGATAAAGCATTAATCAGGGTTACAGATCCAAATAGCTAAATGCCAGCAAAATAGCTTTTCCCCAGTCAACTTGGCTGCTTAATTTGTTCTTGGGAGAAGTTAATTTTCATATATAGTATATAATGCACTGAACATGCAAGACTCTTGTTTATTCAACACTTTCTAGAGGTTGAGAGCGATTTAGGCGATGTTCCTTCTGCTTAGTTTCCTGGTATGTTGGAAATGAAGAAAAATAAGGAGAGGCCCAAACAAGATTATGCAAGTTGGTGATTTGTTTTAAATGTTTTCATTTAGGAAATCAATACATTTTACCCTCACAATGTAGTGGGAATTTTGGCTTTTTGAGATGGTATTGGATGTCCGGGTCCAAGGTTCTTTGTGGATTCACAGCTAAGGGTAAGGGCCCTCTTAACCTAAGAAGCCTAAGCCCTGGCTTCTTGCCAAGCAGTATGTTGGCATGTTTAAAAATCCAGCTCATGTTTGCTATCTTATGCCTGCCGTGACTGAGAATTCGTAATCATGGTGAATTACAGTATCTGTCCAGTCAATGCTGGTATATCAAATACCTGTCATATAAGAAACTGGAAGAGATGTGGTTCTTGCCTGCAAGGAGCTGTCTTATGAGAACCTGGACTTGTACATAAGAGCACTTAAAGTATGGTAAGTCCTTGGATAGAGACCTGTTCAAGTACCGCCATAGTGGAGGAGGGGGTCTGGTTCCAGTGTGTATCAGATGACTGAAAAGTAATGCCAGGGTCAAGGGCATGCTGTTTGAAGGCAGGGGGATCAGCGAACCCTGCCTTCCTGAACCTAATACAGGAATAGGCATAAAGTAAGGTCCCATGAGCTGACATTGGCTGTTTTCTATGCCAGGAACTGAGCTGGGCGCTTTTCACGTATCTATTTTGAACCTCACACCATCCTATGAGGCAAGTATTGTTATTACAAATGAGGAAATAGAGACACCTGCTTAGAAGAAGGAGATTAGCAAGCACTGGGGAGTTGTTAAGGATAGAATAGCACCAAGCTGAGACTCTTTTGGTATAATCTTGATGTAGTTGAAAACGAATTGGAGAAAGTGAATACGTTTCATACCACGTGATTCTGTGTGATTTAATGCCATGTGCAGGCACTGGCTAAATGTCCCCTGATGTTAACAGGCGTACATATACCACACTTTGGTAAACTGTATCTTAGGTAATTGTTGGTAAACTGTATCTTAGGTAATTGTTCTGGAGGGTAAAGCCAGTTGAAAGACATAGGAGCTGCAGTGGGGGCAGTTGGGGGGACAAGTAAAGGTAAAGAGAAGTGTTGTCTCACACTTTATCACCATCCTTTCAGTAAACAATGTCAGATAACTTAGACCCGGTAGGGAGAGAACTAGTGAATTTGTTTTATAGGAGACAACAACTGGGGTAGTAACCTTTTTTCCAAGTGAAATCTTAAAGACTTCTATACAAAAAGTAGGTGAAAGTAAAAAACTACTAGGTTGAAGCAGTTGGGGTTATTGGAACCCTGAGGGTTCCATGGAACATGGTTTCGTGCATATCCTTAAACATACATCTTGGTTCTGGAACGCACAACCAAGTGTGAGTCTCGGCGCTGGGATTAACTTGCTTCTTGGCTTTGCACGTTCACATCACCCCTCTGTGTCTTTCTGCACTTAGAGTTGGTTTTGATGAGAGGCCCTCAGGCTCATTTTGGGTTTCAATGTTCTCTAGAGTTATATGTTGCAGTGAATTAAATACTGGAATTGAAAATGATATTTCATTGCCCAGCTACCTCGTTGCCTTAATAGTACAAAAGAAATTCTGTAACTTGCTTTCGAACCTCAAGTGGGGGGCTTATGCAAAGTACATAACGTTTCCCTGTATTGTGTTAGAATGGTGATTTGTTAGCTGTATAGCACATAACTTCACATTCTTAACAGGTTGTTTTCTTTTTCTTTGCTGTTTTTATTTTATCTTACTTTTAAATTTGGCCACACCACAAGGAATGTGGGCTCTTAGTTCCCCCACCAGGGATTAAACCTGCATCCCCTGCATTGGAAGCATGGAGTCTTAACCACTGGACTGCTAGGGAAGTCCCAACAACTTCACATTCTTGTAAGAGTCACAGCACATTGAAGCTTCTTCGACCTCAGAGTGGCCGTTATAACAGCTAGCATCTCTTTGGCCTTTGACCTCTGTGGATTTAGATCCCAAAGACAGGATTATCTTTGTGATTTTTGTGTGTCCTAGAGATATATTTAAAGAGCTAAACTATAGACATCCTTCAGATAGTAGAAAGGGCAGCTTTCATGAATTGTGCTTCTGTTTACCATTCTATTCCTAAGGCTGGTTGCTTAGGAATATTTTGCCTTGACAAAGTCCCTTAAAGGTGAAGGTAGGTGTTCATTTCCACATTTGTTCATATTTCAGAAGCCTTGTTTTTCCTCTCAAGGCAGCCTCACTCAGTAAACATGCCAGCAGATTCTAAAATATAATCCAGAAGAAAGCCAAACTCAGTAAAGAATTAGTCTTGCAAGAAAGCATAAACAAGGCCACAGTGAATGAGTTTTCCAGTTATTTTTTTTTCTGGATGTTTATTTGGAAATGTATATAAATGGATGTATGACAGGTTCTATTTAAATATAGTCTATGTTTTGCTTTTCCATATATGGATTGTTTTCATTTCAACACGAGATAGAAATAGAAGATATTGATGCCACTTCTTAAGTTGATTACTGTTAACCACTCTATCCTGCAAATACTCACCCAAATATTTCTTTTTCTCATTACATTCTTCTTTATAACTAATTTTCACTTTACTTTTAACCAACTTGAATCTTCCAATATCTTCCAGCCCTCACTAGAAACTTTCACTTGATTCTTTTCTCTCTGAAAGACAAGCAGTGTGATTATATTGAATACATTTTCTGTAAGTTGGCAGATCCCAGGAGGGGCTTATCAACTCAATGGGCATGAGTTTGAGCAAACTCTGGGAGATAGTGAAGGACAAGGAAGCCTGGCATGCTGCAGTCCATAGGGGTCACAAAGAGTCAGATACAATTGAGCGACTGAACAGCAGCAGCAAAGAGGGGCAGTGAGAGGATTATTATGGAGCCGGTATCATATAGCTCTAGAGAAAGGAAAAAGGAAAAAATACAGATGTGGCTACAATGCCCCCCTCCAGATACTTCTGGAACCTTGCACATGAATTTCTCTTCATTTGCATTTTATGACTCAGCGGTGTGAGGTCAGCTTCCTTTGACCTTGTGCTCTTACAGGTGGGTGGTCTGCTTGCAGATTTTTCCATTCACTTTTTCTGATAGTCTCCCTCTCTCCCTCTGCCTCTCCCTCTCTCCCTCTGCCTCTCTCTCTCTCTGTCTCCCCCTCCCCCTCCCCCCCTTCTCTGTTCTGTGCTCTCTTAATCTCTAAACAGGTCAGGGCAGGAGAGCAGTTTCCACTGCGGCTGACGTCAATCCAGCCCTGAAGATTAGTTAGCCGAGGGTGTTGCGAGAGGGGTGCAGCTGTTGTGCCTTCACCTGGAGACCAGGTCTCACCTGAGATGCCTGGCGAGCATCATCTTGAGCTCCCAGACCAGGAACATCCAGGTTTACAGGCTGGAGGACTCGTTTCTTTGAGTTTTATACCTTCTGGCGGAAAGCGCACCTGTTCAACCTTCGCTGAATCAGCACGGCAGGACCACCCTCCTGCCGCTCAAACAAAGACAGTTTATCGCAGTGGCAAATCTCAGAGACGGTGTAGTCAGAAATAACCGGCTATGAATCTCAGTACTGTCCCTTACTTACTGTGTTACTTTGAGCAGGTCATTTAACCTCTCTGAGCCCCAGTTTCTCCAGCTGTCCAACAATGAAAACACAAGTACCTTTCTTATAGACTTGCTGAAAGGCAGTGGTTCCCAAAGTGGGGCCCCCAACCAGCAGCGTGAATTAACGTCACCTTGACACGTATTATGCTGTGCTTAGTTGCTCAGTCGTGTCCGACTCTGTGACCCCACGGACTGTAGCCCACCAGGCTCCTCTGTCCATGGGATTCTCCAGGCAAGAATACTGGAGCAGGTTGCCATGCCCTCCTCCAGTGATCTGCCCAACACAGGGATCAGATCCCATTCCAGGACCTATTGAATCAGCAACTTTGGGAGTGGGACCCAGGCGTCTGTGTTTTAATAAGTCCTCCAGGGAATTTGATGCACCCTAAACTTTGAGAACCACTGCCATAAGGAATCAAGGAAAGACTTGTTGGCACATCAGAAGCTTCTACCTCTGTAGAGCAGAAGTTTGGTGAAGACTAGTGATTTTATAATATATTTCACCCATATCCCCAGCACCAGGCCTTGCATATAATAGGTACTCAACAAATATTTGTGGAATGAATGAATGAATATTAACTATGATCCTGATCACCCAATTATCCTATCTTCCTACTTTTTAAGTCATGGAAGCAGATGAGGAAATGGGGAAGGTTGTATAATTTAGTCCAAATCTCTTCAGAAGGATAAGGATATACGATTCCCATTTTGTGGTTACAACTCTCATGACCCCATGCATTGCAGCCCGGCAGGCTCCTCTGTCCATGGGATTTTTCAGGCAAGAATACTGGAGTGAGTTGCCATTTCCTCCTCCTGGGGATCGTTCCAACCCAGGGATTGAAACCCCATCTCCTGTGTCTCCTGCTCATTGCAGGCGAATTCTTTACCAGCTGAGCCATCAGGGAAGCCCATTTTATTTATTATTTTCCTCTTATTATGGCTCAGTGTCTAGTCCCCAGGCATAAGGAAGAACTGTGATTTCAACCCTTGTCGCCCACCTCCCAGGGTAATGCTTTTCTGCTGCAGAAAATATGTTCTTAGTGATGCAGAATTTTTCATAGCTGCAGTGCGTAGCCTACCCATTATGTTAGCTTTTTCTCTTTCCTCCTCTGGGTGCCTGCCTCCTTTCATTGTTTTTGCTGCTTCCAGAGTCTCAAGCATCCCAGACTGTGGCAAATTGACTAGCAATGGTACATGTACATAGTGATTTAGGCCCAGGGTGTGGCACATGGGCAAAACACTTTGCGTTTTAAATAGTTACACGTTTAATTTTATTTGTATTAAAAGCACAGTACTAGCATATCAACATTATGGCCTCCCAGATATTATGATGTAGGACAAGGCCAGAATGAGTAGTGATATTAGGTTTCCACTAACTTGAAGTCAAATATTAAAGAAATAATAATTGTCGATTTTAAAGACACGGCAGTGACCATGGCAAAGGTCAGTAAAGTGGTATACAGGTGACAAGTTTTGGAAACTGGCCCAGGGACTAAAAGCGTCATATTTGAGGTTAAACACAGCTGGGTGTGAGTTCAAGATCTGCCATTTACCAGCTCTGTGTGTGCGTGCATGCTAAGTCACTTTAGTTCTGTCTGACTCTCTGCGACCCTATGGACTATAGCTTGTCTGGCTCCTTTGTTCATGAGATTCTCCAGGCAAGAATACTGGAGTTGGTTGCCATTCCCTCTTCCAGGGGATCTTTCCCATCCAGGGATCAAATCCATGTTTCTTGCATTGACTGGTAGATTATTTACCACTGAGCCATCTGAGAAGCCCCTACCAGCTCTGTAACCTTGGCCAAATCATTAAACATCCTTAAGCAATTATTTTCTTATTTGGCGGTGTTGGGTCTCAGTTGTGATGCATGGGATCTTCAATCCTAGTTGTGACATGTGGCATCTAGTTCCCTGACCAGGGATCGAACCTGGGCCCCCTGCATTGGGAGTGCAGAGTCACTGGACCACCAGGGAAGTCCCAGGCAACTGTTTCCTCATCCATAAAATGGGAATATTTTTTCTTTCACAGGTAGTAGGGAGGATTAAGTGAGAAATGTATCCAAAATGCTTAGCAGAGTGCTGGTGCTTAGTATGTGCCGTATGTGTATGTGTGTGTGTGTATGTTAGTTGCTCAGTCGTGTCTGACTCTTTGCGATCCCATGGACTATAGCCCACCAGGCCCCTCTGTCCATGGAATTCTCCAGGCAAGAATACTGGAGTGGGTTGCCATGCCCTCCTCCAGGGGATCTCCCCAACCAGGGACTGAATCTGGGTCTCCCACATTGCAGGCAGATCCTTTACAGTCTGAGCCACCAGGGAATCCCCAAATGCCCAATATACAGAAGCCCAATATGTTTAGGAGAGGAAGGGGGTTATAATACCATTGAAATCTGTTTTCTAGATTCTTAAAGATGGTCTGAATTTAAACAAAGTGTTGATGTGGAAATGTTAATATGAATGGTATGATAGTCCTCCATTTTTCAGCTCAGAGAGGTGAAGGGAACTTGCCCAAGGTCACACAGCTCATAGGCAGTTCAGTTCAGTTCAGTTCATCGCTCAGTCATGTCCGACTCTCTGCGACCCCATGAACCGCAGCACGCCAGGCCTCCCTGTCCATCATCAACTGCCTGAGTCTACCCAAACCCATGTCCATTGAGTCAGTGATGCCATCCAACCAACTCATCCTCTGTCATCCCCTTCTCCTCCTGCCCTCAATCTTTCCCAGCATCAGGATCTTTTCCAATGAGTCGACTCTTTGCATCAGGTGGCCAAAGTGTTGGCGTTTCAGCTTCAACATCAGTCCTTCCAATGAACACCCAGGACTGATCTCCTTTAGGATGGACTGGTTGATTTCCTTGCAGTCCAAGGGACTCTCAAGAGTCTTCTCCAACACCACAGTTCAAAAGCATGAATTCTTTGGCACTCAGCTTTCTTTATAGTCCAACTCTCACATCATAGGCGGTAGAGTCAGGATTTGAATCCAAGCAGTTTGACTCCAGATACTGTTGTTGATCTCCTCTGCATCGTTCAGTATATGTTTAAGATGAATCCATAAATGAAACCTTTGGAGGAATTTTTCCATCAGATCTGGTTTAGCAGAGACTCCTTAAAATAGGAGTCTATTGACATTCGTACCAAAGATTTACTTTTCCTTTCCTGGTAATTCACCTTTAGCAAGAATAGACAAACTTTGCTGTATCCAGAATTTTCAAATTTTCAAACTGAGTTTGAAATTGCATTCATTGTGTTTGGCCATTTGGTGTATATAAAGATGAAAGGGTTTGACTGCTGACTGCTGGCCGGGAAAGGTGGTTTTGATGGTGTGGAGCAGAACCACATTGAGGCATGAGGGGATAGGAAAAATGTGCTCCGTTCTATGTCTCTCTCAAAAGATCTGTCCAAGGAGTTCTCTGGTGGTTCAGTGGTTAGGACTCTGTGCTCTCATTGTCAAGGGTAAGGGTTCATTCCCTGATCAGGGAATTGAGATCCTGCAAGCCACATGACATAGCCAAAAAAAAAAAAGATCTTATATTCTGAGATAAGTGGGAAAGTTAGTAAAAGTGCTACAATAAAAAGCATGACCACATGTAAAGCCTGTATTGTCCAGTCTCTGAATGTCATTGTCGACCCCCATGAACCTGCTCAGTGGGGGACGTGATGGCCTTACAGGTCTAGGGCTGATTGGAAAGGAAAACTCCTGTTGCATACTAATTCAGGATCATAAAATGAGCCATCAACAATGGCCTGTCTTTTAGAAATACTTGAATATTTTGTTCATTAATAATTTTTTAATTTTTAGGGAAATGTGTATTTTATTTATATTTTTATATATTTATTATATGTTTATTTACATTTTATTATTTACTTATGAAACTTTATTGAAGTATAGTTGATTTACAGTGTTGTGTTAATTTCTGCTGTATAGCAAAGTGATTTAGTTATACACATACATATGTACATTTTTTTCATATTCTTTTCCATCATGGTTTATCACAGCACATTGAATATAGTTCCCTGTGCTATACAGTAGAATCTTGCTGTTTATCCATTTTATATATAATATCTTGCCTCTGCTAACCCCAAATTCCCAATTCCATCCCTCTCCCTCCCATCACCCTTGATGACCATAAGACTGTTCTCTGTGTCTGTGGAACTCCTTAAATTTTGTATTCAAGGTGAATGCCTCATCTGCCTCACCCTAGCCCTGGTCGCTCCACTTCAGTGACCCTGCTATGTGCCGTCTCTGTAGTGGTTCACAACATAGCTCTTTGTTTCTTCAAGGCCAGCAGGGAGGTCTTGTTCCCCAGTCCACTAGGATGGGAGTTTTATAGAATGAGTCCTAATTATAGGAATGACATTCCATCACCTTCACCATATTCTACTGGCTAGAAGCAAGCCACATATTCTACCCACACTCAAAAAGTAAGGGTTGTACAAAGACATAACAGGTCATGTTGTTGTTCAGTCACTAAGTCATGTTGAACTCTTTGTGACCTAATGGATTGCAGCCAGGCTCCTCTATCCTCCACTGTCTCCTGGAGTTTGCTCAGATTTATGTCCACTGAGTTGAGGATGTTATCCAATAACCTCATCCTCTGTTGCACCCTTCTCCTTTTGCCTTCAGTCTTTCCTGTGATCAGGGTCTTTTCCAATGCATCAACTCTCTGCATCAAATGGCCAAAGTATTGGTGCTTCAGCTTCAACCACACCTTCCAGTGAATATTCAGGGTTGATTCCCTTTAGGATTGATTGATTTGATCTCCTTGCAGCCCAAGGGACTCTCAAGTCTTCTCCAGCACTACAATTCAAAAGCATCAAATCTCCAGCATTCAACCTTCTGTATGGTCCTACTCTCACATCTGTCCATGACTACTGGAAAAAACCATCATTTTGCCTATATGGAACTTTATCAGCAAAGTGATGTCTCTGCTTTTTAATATACCGAGTTTGTCATAGCTTTCCTTCCAAGGAGCAAGCGTCTTTTAATTTCATGGGCCATCTTAGAATTCTGCCTACTATAGCCTTCTTGGAGAAAACATGTAGATTTTAGTGCATGGGCCTCATTAACACTAACTTCTCATAGGACCTCATCTACAGTTTACTTTATGGTTGTGGCCCAAAGTGGGGAAGTTGCTGGAAGTGTGGTCTGAGAATAAGTAGTGACTTCTGTGTTTTTATCATGTTAAGTATCCATGATACTTAAATCAAATTTATGTAGCTATTGAGATTATCTGTGTTTATGTTGGGATCCATCATATCACAGTATGATGAAAGGGGGGACTTTCAACAACATTTTGCACAGAAGGAAGAATCTGAGGTCATCTGATCTTGCTTCCTGCCTCCAAGGAGGAATTTAGCTAGTTCTTACCCCTCCCAAACAAAAACAACCCAGGAGACAGCCCCTCAAATACCCCCTACTGTTTTCTAAAGTGGAAAAAAGAAAAGCTTCACTAACCTCTCCTCCAGCTGGAGGACTTTTGAAGTATGATTGCATTTGGCTCTGTACTAAGAAGACAGTTGTTGAGAGAGGGGTGATTGACCATCAGTGTCTTGTTCACAATCCCATCACCCTTTTGAAGTGCATTTGTGTGTCTTAACCCTTGGAGATGGGGAACTAGTTTGCAGGAGGCCGATGTGCAAATGATAGCTCTCAGGAAGCCACCTGGGAGAGGTGCTAAGTTGCTGAGCTGAGGGTAATATGTGACTGTATGCATGCACACCCTTGTGCTCGCGCGCATACACACATGCACGTGTGCGCACACACACACACACACACATGCTCATACACTCTGGCGGTGTGCACAATAAATTGCCAACCCTTTTGTGTGGGTGGACATATTCTCAAGCCAAGTGAAACTTATGCGGGGGTGTTTTCATAGAAGACTTCAAAATAAAACAATATTCCCGGCAATTTGGGGACTTGAGACCATTATATTTGTGAGGCATCTGCTTGGTGGTTTCTGCTGTGTTAATGATCTGGCATCACCAGGTTTCTTTGCCCTGCAGACAGCTAGCACCCAAGTCACCTAGCTCACCTTAAAAAAAAAAAAAGAAATAGGAAAATAACCAACCCAGTGCTTATTTTTGTACCAAAGGGGATTTCCACAGGGGGAGAATTTTCCTCCCTTCCGAAGGCTGTTGCTACCTCAAAGGCATGTCTGTTGAGCCAGGTAATGGGGACAAGCATGCAGACAGAAAGAAGCCAGGACTTGGCCCCTTGCATGGGAATCACAGGAGACGCCAGCTAAGCTTTGATTGTATTTTTGGACACGGCAGAGCTGATGTGGTTTCCTAGTCAACCTTTCATGCTTCCTGATAATGGAGGCTGCTAGGAAGACTGGAGTGCTTGCTTTTTCTCTTAAAAGAAGCCGAGATCTCAGATTCGCTGGGTCAGAGAGAGCAACCTTCTCACCTTTCTGCACAGCGTGCTGAGCGCCAAAGCTATTCTTAGTTCGCGTGTATTTCCTTGGCACCCGTGCCTTGTTTTTTTTTTTTTTTCCCTCTCTCCAGATCATTTCTGCTATGGATAATGTGGCTTGAAACTGGCATCTGCCACAGCTTGGGAGACAGATCCTAATGAGGCAATAACTCCTGATAAGGGTAGATGCTACCCACTTCTTCCCTCACCCCCCACTGGAGCTGTGGACCAGTCCCTGTTGATTTGGGCAAAGAGGAACAGGGTGAAGGGGAAGAAACTGTTCCTCTCTAACACCTTCTGGTTAGCAGAGGAAGTGGCACAGCCCTGCCCTGTCAAGCTCCCCTAGTCTGATCGCTATCGGAGCCCTGACCTTGCTGAGATGGGCGACTACCAGCACACCCATTTTATAAAGATGGAGACTTGACTGCATATTAGTGTCATGTCGAGGCCTTTTTTTTTTTTCTAATTGAGATATAAATAATATAAAATCTCCTCCTTGTGTGTGTACAGTTCAATTGCTTTTGGCATTAAGAGCAAGGCTGTGCAACCATCACCACTGTCCAATTCCAGAATATTTTCATCCCTCCAGGAAAATATTTGCATCACTCCAGGGGCCTGCTCTGCAGACTGGGGTCTGTCCTCCCCCACCTCTGGCAACCACCAACCTACTTTCTGTCTCTGTAGATTTACCTATTCTAGATATTTCATATAAATGTAGTCCTACAATACATGGCCTTTTGTGTCTGGCTTCTTGCACTCAGCATAATATTTTCAAGGTTCATACCTTGAACCTTGAAAATGTTGTAGCCTATGTCTGTACCTCATTCTTTTTTATGGTCAGGTCATATGGCTAGACCACAGTTTGTTTGTCTGTTTCTCAATGGATGGACATTTGGGTTGCATCCGCACTTGGGCTATTGTGAATTGTGCTGCTGTGTACATTTGTGTGCAACTTTTGTATGAATGGAACATTTTTCAGTTTTCTTGGTCTATACTTAGTAGCAGGCTTCCCCCAATGGCTCGAGCAACAAAGAATCCTCTTGCAATGCAGGAGACCCAGGAGATGCATGTTTGAACCCTGGGTCGGGAAGATCCCCTGGAGGAGGAAATGGCAATCCGCTCCAGTATTCTTGCCTGGAAAATTCCATAAACAGAGAAGCCTGGCAGGCTACAGTCCATGGGGTCGTAAAGAGTCAGACATGACTGAATGGCTGAGCATGCACAGTACTTACTAGCAGAATCTCCAAGTCATGTGGTAACTCTGTTTAGATTATGAGGAATCACCAAACTGTGTTCCACAGCAGCTGTACCATTTGACATTCCCACCAGCAATGTATGCGAGTTCCAGTTTCACCATATCCTCACCAACACTTGTCTGTCGTTTTGATGATAGACATCCTAGTGAGTGTGAAGAGGCTGTTGTTCAGTCGTTCAGTCATGTCCGACTCTTTGCAACCCCAACTGCAGCACACCAGGCTTCCCTGCCCTTCACCATCTCCTGAAGTTGGCTCAAACTCATGTACACTGAGTTGGTGATGCCATCCAATCATCTCATCCTTTGTCATCCCCTTCTCCTCCTGCCTTCAGTCTTTCCCAGCATCAGGGTCTTTCCCAATGAGTCGGCTCTTTGCATCAGGTGGCCAAAGTATTGGAGCTTCAGCAGAGGAAGTGGTTATGATATCTTTTTAAAAATTACCAAATGTCCATACCACCCACATCTCTCTTCATTCCAATGAATTGGTCTGGGGGCTAGGCGTGGGCATCAGTTTTATCATTGTGTGCTAAATTGCTAGTCATGTCCAACTCTTTGCAACCCTATGGACTGTAGCCCTTCAGGCTCTTTTGTCCATGGGATTCTCCAGGCAAGAATACTGGAGTTGGTTGCCATGCCCTGCTTCAGGGGATCTTCCCAACTCAGGCTCTTATGCCTCCTGCATTGGCAGGTGAGTTCTTTAATACTAGCACCACCTGGGAACATACGGTTTTATTATTACCATATTTTAAGTTCCCATGATTGATTCTCTTGTACAGCCAGGTTTTACAACCATGGGCCTGGGAGCACTTTCTAGCACATTAGTAGATATTTTGTAGGGCTCTTCCCAGGGCCGGGGGTAGGTGAGGTAAGCAAGGCACTCTACTTGAGCACAAAGTTTAAGGGCCAGATGTTAAGAAAAAGTCAGTGATCAAGATATCTAATATTTTAATGCAATATTTAAAAATCAAAATTAATGTAAAAAGTTCTTGATAAACAAAACACCACATTTTATATAAAGACAGCCTATGACCCCAGACTGGCATGACTTGCCTCATTCCCCTCAGCCTAATCCTGATACTATTAGATCCTATTTTATTTAAGATTGTGAGCCTGATGCTGGGGAAGATTGAAGGCAGGAGGAGAAGGGGACAACAGAGGATGAGATGGTTGGATGGCATCACTGATGTGATGGACATGAATTTGAGTAAGCTCTGGGAGTTGGTGATGGACAGGTAAGCCTGGTGTGCTGCCGTCCATGGGGTCACAAAGAGTCAGATATGACTGAGCAACTGAAATGACTGTGAGCTTTTATTCTTTGTAGATTTTTTTTTTTGGTATTGATTTTGATTTTTTAAAAAAATATTGCATTAAAATAGAATCCGACTTGAATTTTGGTGCCTCCTTCAATTTTGCACCCAAGGTGAATGCATCACTCTCCTCAACTCTCTCCCATCCCTGCCTTTACCTGCCTCTGGATATGGTGAAAATTAAGCACTTACTATGTTCTGGTTACTTTTAGTTGCTCTACCTGACTTCATTTTATCACACCTAATTCTCTCAGCAATCTGCTTAAAGTAGGTGATAGAACTCTCAGTTCATGCATGAAGATACAGGGTTCAGAGATAAAGTGAAAAGCAAGAGCGTTAGTCTCTCAGTTGTGTCCAACTCTTTGTGACCCCGTGGACTGTAGCCCGCCAGGCTACCTTGTCAATGGAATTCTCCAGGCAAGAACACTGGAGTGGGTTGCCATTTCCTTTTCCAGAGGATCTTCCCAACCCAGTGATTGAACCTGTGTCTCCCACGTCTCCTGCATTGCAAGCAAATCCTTTACCACTGAGCCACTGGAGAGAGAGTGACTGTGACCCAAATCCCACAGGTAGCGTGGGTGGTAAGGCTGGGTTTGGACTCAGATCTTTGTGCCCAGAAATGATGCTTTTTGTATAGCACTATGCTGCTGCCTGCTGGGGTGTCTGACATGTTTACATTCACAAGCCTCAACCAAGTCTGCAAAGTAGAAAGGAAGGAAAATGTGGGTCCCCATGTGCAGATGAGAAAACTGAGCCTTAGTTACTAATTCACTGGAGACTTGGTCACTTTTTCTGAAAAGGCTTTTTTAGTTTACATAAAATCTCATTCTGTTTTCCCCTTAAATTTAATTAGTAATTTATTTATTTGGCTCAGCAAATAATTACTGAATCTAGCTATGTGCACTCTGTCATATTGGTTGTGGAATCAGCAACAAGATGGTCAAAGTCCTATGTGTGGATTAGTGATGCAGTACTATTCATAAAAATTCATTTTACAAGCAGTTCTCATGAAATTGATTTTTATTTTTGTATGTGGAGCAGGGGTTAGCAAACTTTTCTATAAAGAGCCAGATGTTAAATACTTTAAGCTTTCCAGGTTCTGCAGTCTCTGCATTAACTATTCAACTCTGCAATTATAGCACGAAAGCAGTCACAAACAATATATAAATAAATGGGTGAGTTTGTGTTTCAATAAAACTTTATTTACAAAAACAAAGTAAGGGCCAGATTTGACCTGTGGGCAATAATTTGCTGACCCTGGGTATAAAGGAAGGTGTATCTTTCACCAGAAGCCAGTATGTGGGGGAAAAAATGCTTGGGAATCTCTGAAATTGGCCCGTTGAACATAGAATCTTGAAAGGCTGGAAACAAAATGAATTCTAAATGGCAGAAATGGAAGAGGTGGAAATACTGTGTTGTGAGAATCCTTAGCCTTTGAGGCATTAGGGGAATGAGAAACAAAAAAGATATGCCAGTTTTTGAGGGGGTGCAAGGACCTAGTTTTTAATTTAATCTTGAATTTTAAATAGGGAGAGGAAATGAGAATGTAAGTTAGAACAAAGATGTTGAAAAGGACATATAAACTGTTGCTTTTTTTTGCTTGACTCTCAACTGTCTTAACAAATTATAAAAAAATTTTATTGTGGTAAGAACAGTTAACATGAGACACACCCTTTTAATAGTTTTAAGTGTATAATACACTACTGTGAGATTTCTATGGTCACATGTTGTATATCAGATCTCTAGAACTCTTATCATCTTGGATAAGTGGAATTTTATACTTCTTGGTTAGAAACTTCCCATTTCCCCCTCCTCCCAACCAATTTTGAAAAGTATCAGTTTAGATATAATAAGACATTAAAAAATTTTTATTTTCCCCTCTTTTGGCTGTGCAGCCCAGCATGTAGAACCATCCTTTCCTGATCAGGGATCAAACCTGTGCCCTCTGCAGTGGAAGGATATAGTCTTATCCAACTGGACCACCAGGGAAGTCCCAAGACATTTCTAATAAAAGAAGTGAGCTCTAGTGATTGGAACTAGAGGCCTAAGAATTGAGGAACTTCACTTACTTTCTCCCCGCCTGACATAAACTCTTCTCCTGTGAACTTTGAATGATTTAAAGGGATGACAGTTCTTAACCACATAGCAAGGTGACCCAGTGGTAATTCCTTGTCCACAAGGGAGTCAGTAGCCCTTGGAGGGAGAAAATGGGCTGTTGCAATATTCCACTTTGAGACTTCCTTTTCCCATCTGCTGGAACCCAAGTCTCCTGGCTCCCAGTCCAATGCTATTTCCATTACACCATTCGAGTGTGATGCAAGATTTGGCAGAAAAATGTCCCATGGTGGATCCAAGTGGGAAGAAAAAAAAACCCTATGGTTTATGGATATATAAACAACTTTAAATGCAATAAAATGGATCTGAATGAAGCAAGGGGAAGGGGTCCCCACATAAAGTCAATCAGGCATGAAATCATGGGTAAAATATTTCTTCTATATAAAATTTCTACAAGGCACAAAAGGTTTTAACACAGAAAGGACTGTTAAATAGTGATCTTATTTAAAAATATTAAATTGTAAGCAGTGTTTCCAGGAGAACACGATTATGGAATTCTAAGCTTGGTCCCCTTATTCTGAAACTTACAAGCTTCACTGATAGAGGATGATTGTGGTTGGAGAAGGCACTTGCAAATTGGTACCATCCTGGCTTCCCAGGCCACAGTGACTGTGCGCTAAAGCCTTGGGGTCCACATGGAGGCTGGAGATTGTATACATCTGAGTTTGAATACTGGTTCTGTCATTTAACAGTTTGAGTGACTCTGGGCAACCCTTGTGCCCTTTAGAGCTTTTGTTCTCATATTCATAAGGTAGGAAGAACAGTGTTGATGCCTCAAGACTGTTGTGAGGATGACTCAAGACAGTGCATCTCACACTGTAGTCCCTGGACCAGCAGCATCAGCATCACCTGGTTGGATATGAAGTTGGGCCTCTCCCCAGACCTACTGAATCACAGCTCTGAGGGTGCAGTCCAGCAACCTCTGTTTTTAACAAGCCTTCCAGGGGATTCTGATGCAGCTCAAGTTTGAGAACCATTGGCCTAGGAGAGGGTTTCTCAGTGTCTGCACTACTGAAATTTAGGGCTGGAGAATTGTTTGTGTGGGGGGCGATGGGAGGAAATGGGGGATTATCCTGCACACTATGGGATACTGAGCAGGAGCCCTGGCTTCTACCCACCTGATGCCCGTAGCAACCAACCCTCCGCCCCCACCTCAAGTTGTGATAATCAAAAATGTCTCCAGACTTTGCCAAACATCCCCTGGGAGCCAAAATCGCGCCTAGTTGGCAACCACTACTTTAGTATAAAGTAAGTTCCTAGAACTATAGTAGACTGCTAATTAAGCATTAGCTTGCTTAACTTTCTTCTATGGTTTAGCCATTTGAATTTTAATAAGAAAAAAAGGGGAAAAAAGTGAGATGAAAGGGTTTTTGGTTTTTTTTTCCTTTTAACTTCTGTGGGTGTGCTGACATTGTGGCCTGATGTTTCATTTAAAAATAGTCACACCCTTTAAACTTTCTAACAAAATTTTCCTTCGGGTTTAAGCTAAACATGGAAAATCTCAGCCCTGGGGACCTGCGTTAATTCTCCCCCAAGAACTAAGTGGCTGCACGTGGGGATTTTGGTGGAAAGTTTTAGGCCGTGGTGAGTGCAGGGCTTGCTGCCTAGATGCGCGGGCACGCTGGCTTTGCACTTCATCTTGGGCTCCTCTCCCGTGAGAGACACACAGCTGGTGCCCTCCACACCCGGCTCCTTCGCCTGGCTAATAATAACCAGAGGAGATCTGTTTTCCTTTGCTGGTGAACTGTCACTGGTGCCTGGATTTTCCTTCAACATGTGACCCGAGTGTGAAGAGGCATCTGAGACTGGGGAAGGGGGGCATCATCCCCATGTGATGCCTCGGAATTGGGTGACCCCAGTTCTAACTCTGCCTCTGCTGCTGACTTGCACGGGAGATACCAGGCAAGTCATTCGGTTTCTGCATCTGTAAAACGGACCCTACAGCTCCTGGGGCTTCTGTGGGAGCATGATTTGTCTTTTACTTGTTGTAAGATACACACATAATGTTGTTGTTCAGTCGCTAGGTCCTGTCTGACTCTATGCGATCCCATGAACTTCAGTCTTCCCTGTCCTTCACTGTTTCCTGGAGTTTGCTCAGACTCATGTCCATTGAGTTCAGTGATGCCATCCAACCATCTCATCCTATATCACCCCCTCCTCCTCTTGCCCTCAGTCTTTCCCAGCATTAGAGTCTTTTCCAATGAGTCGGCTCTTCATACCAGGTGGCCAAAGTATAAAACTTACCATTTTAACTGTACAATTTAGTAGTAAGTTTGTTGGCATGTTGTGTAACCATCACCATGATCCATTGCCCAGAACTTTCTCATCCATTCCAAACTCAAACTCTGTATCCCTTAACTCCCTGTCAGCCAGGGCTGTCCTAACAAAATATCAGATTGGGTGGCTTAAACAACATGCATTTATTTTCTCTCAGTTCTGGAGACTGGAAGTCCAAGATCATGGTGCCAGCATGGTCAGGTTTTGGTGGGGGCTCCCTTCCTGACTTGCAGACAGTTGCCCTCCTGCTGTATCCTCACATGGTGGAGAGAGTGCTTGGGTTCCTTCCTTCTCTTTTAAGGCCACTCATCCCTTCACTGGGGCCTCACTCTCCTGACCTCATCTAAATCTTGCTTAGTCACTTCAGTCGTGTCTGACTCTTTGAGACCCTATGGACTGTAGCTCTCCAGGCTCCTCTGTCCATGAGATTTTCCTGGCAAGAATATTGGAGTGGCTGGCCATGCCCTCCTCCAGGGGATCTTTCCAATCCAGGGATCAGACCTGCATCTTCTGCCTTGTTAGTGGATTCATTACCACTGAGCCACCAGGGAAGCTGCATTTAAACCTTATTGCCTCCTAAAGTTCCCAGCTCCAAATACCATCACATTGGGGATTAGGGCTTCAGCATATGAATTTTGGGGAGACCCATTCAGCCCATAATGCTTCCTATCCCTCCCCTGCAGACCTCTACTCTACTTTCTGTCTCTGTGAATTTGACTATACTAGATACCTCACATAAGCAGAATCGTCCGATATTCGTCCTTTCTGAGGATGTACTTTTGATATGGTGGAAGCTTTTATTTGTAGCATTGGCCCTCTTTGAGTTTTCGCAGAAGCCGCATTCAGGGCTGAATCAGAACTCTGGTGGAAAGTTTGGAAGTGCCCTGGGGAAAAACCAAAGGTCAAACATCTGAATAAAAACTAAAAAAAAAAAAAAAAAAAAATGCTGGTGGTTTTAGGGTTATCCTCAATAGGGGTTTAAGCCACAAGCTATCTGGGGCTGAATTGAGATAAACACTGGGTGTGGCAGACACTCCTGTTTGCCTGTCCAAAGTCATCGGTCTTCCTCCCTGCTTCCTGAATTCTAATATGATTTTGTTTGTGTTCATTTGAGTACCACTGCCCTTCAGTGGGAGAAGGCAATGGCAACCCACTCCAGTACTCTTGCCTGGAAAATCCTATGGACGGAGGAGCCTGGTAGGCTGCAGTCCACGGGGTCGCGAAGAGTTGGACATGACTGAGCAACTTTACTTTCACTTTTCACTTTCATGCATTGGAGAAGGAAATGACAACCCACTCCAGTGTTCCTACCTGGAGAATCCCAGGGCCAGCAGAGCCTGGTGGGCTGCCTCCTATGGGGTCGCACAGAGTCAGACACGACTGAAGCGATTTAGCAGCAGCAGTCCTTCAGTGGGTCACTCCTAACTGGTCGAAGTCAATGACATTCTCTTTGCAATGATTGGCTAGTTCTTACCACATGACAGCCCCATTCTGGCCAATGGGATGCAGGGAAGGTCTAGAAGGAGGCGGGCTCCGGGAAAAAGTATGTATCACTCAGAGAAAGAGATCCGTGGTGAAAATGTTGCCCCTTCGTTGTCATCTATGGGGAAGTGCTGCAGCCACTTGGAGCCCACTAGGAGAGAAATCATTCACGGGTCCTTACTGGTGTCAAAGAATGAACCAACCCCAGGAGCTGCCAACCTCTGAATTTCTTGCTCTGTGACTAAGAGAGTCCTCTGTTGAAGCCAGTTTTAAGCTTTTAGCTCCCTAAAACAGAGCATCCTGTGGATAGGCTTGATTCTCAGGAATTGATCCTGGACCTCTGTGGTTTCATTGAGACCTGTGTATACTGGATTTTGACCAAGGTGGAACTGCATATAAATATCACAGGCACCTCCTTCCTTCACTTTCAACACCTCTTCTTAGGACCTTTATACAAAATAAGATATTTTTTTCTCTTTCCCAGGGGGATGACCCAGTGTTTTTTAATAACCCAGGTAATAGTTGCATAAATATGTATAAAAATGCATAGCAAAAACAAAAAGATATACTTAACAATTACCTATATACATCTGTATGTGTGTATGTAATTGTGTTACACATTTGTGTATATACACATATGATTTCATGTATATTATAAAGATAGGGTACATATGGCATACTTGCACACACACACACACTTTTGCCTCAGAGATAACCCTGGCAGGGTAACATAGTGGTTGGGTGTCTGGGCTCCTAGTAAGACCTCCTGCATTCATTTTCAGGCTTCATCTTCTCTGGTTGTGGAATCTTGGGCAAAGTGACTAACCTCTCTGTGTGTCAGCCTCCTTATCTGTAAAAAGTGATTAATAATAATAATTAGGTTTATTGGCATGTTGTGTAACCATTACCATGATCCTGCTTCATAGTTTTGTGGTGCAGATCAAATGTGATATGCATGCAAAGTACTTAGCACAATGCCCAGTGTATAGCGAGCTCTCAATGATTAGGGACAGTAATGACTCCTGTGATATTCACTGGAAAGACCTGGATTCCAGGTCCAGCTATGCCGCCTTGTAGCTGTGTAACCCTGAAGGAACCCTTTTGTCTCTCTCAGCCTGGGCTTGGCCATCTGTACCCAACAGAGCTATTGTGATCATGCCCATGCAGTGGGATCCAAGACCCAGGTAGATGAAGTGACATGTCCAAGGACACCCAACTTGGCTCTGTCTTCCCTCCTCCGGGCTGCGGCATCCTTTGGCATTACCTATTGAACATCGGGAGGGAAGACAGAAATGTATTAGTTACATGCAGTTTTTCTACATGGCAGATGCTATTTTTGCCCCTACTCCCATTTGTGAGACTTAAAGAGAAGGACCTGAGTGGACGGTAGAGAGGATGGACACAGACAGGGCTGGAGAATTCTAGTGCCTCATTCCCCGAGTTGGGTTTTGCGGAGGTCTGTTCAGTGCTGTATTTTGTGTCTGCCTTTCTCCTTTCCACTCACTCACTATGCAACAGCTGCAGAGGTCAGAAATTTTAATTTTAATTTTTAATAACTCCTGCCAGATTGCTTTTCATAAATATATGACTTCTTGCACATCCACCAGAAATATAAGATGTTGTGTTTCCCTCAGTCTCAAGGCAGTATTTTTTTGGCAGCACTGTTCTGAGTATCATCTTTTGGAGGAAGCTGAATATATGAGGCTGGCCGGCCATCAGGATTCTGGGAAGCCTTTTTTTTTTTTTTCCCCCACCACTACAAGTAATAGGTTTTCAGAAATTTCCCTTTGAGAAGACCATTTTAGTTCTGGCAATAGCTGGCGTCGTTGAGGATTTTGCCTGTGTGATATGGAGCCAAAAATGTCCATCTCAGCTCTAGGACATGCTCATTAATGTTTGCTGTGCTGAAGCCTTGCTGGAGACAGGATCCCCTCTCCTCCCAAGTTTCGGGTCTTCTTTTCTCTCTTTTGCTTCTATTATTTGCTCTGGGATTGGGGATTATGCCGGGGTGTATTTTGTAGAAGGACCTTTACTGTTAGAAGGCAGGAGGAGGCTGAAATGGCTAGCTGGGGTGGGTTACAGAGTTACAGATCCAGAACAGATGGAGAAGCCCCTTAATCACCTGGTGCCTCTGTTTACCCATTTGTAAAATGGGCACAGTGACATTGGCCAGACCCATCTCTCATAAGGTTGAAGATGAGATTGTTTACTCATTTTATCAGGTAATAGCACCTCTTGCTTAAAAAACTTCTGCAACATGGATAGACCTAGAAAGTATCATACTGAGTAAAGAATCGGCCTGCCAATGCAAGAGACTCGGGTTTGATCCCTGGGTCGGGAAGATCCCCTGGAGGAGGGTATGGCAACCCACTCTAGTATTCTTGCCTGGAGAACCTCATGGACAGAGGAGCCTGGTGCTACAGTCCATGGGGTTGCAAAGAGTTAGACACACAACTGAAGCGACATAGCACTTATCACAAGCCACAGAAAGACAGATATATGATACCACTTACAGGTAGAATCTACAAATAATACAAATGAATTTATTTACAAAACAGAAACAGACTCACATAGAAAACTTATGGTTCTCAAAGGGGAAAGGGAGAGGGGAGGAGTAAACTAGGAGTTCAGGATTTGCAGATACAAACTACTATATATAAAATAGATAAACAAAAAGGAATTACTGTATAGCACAGGGAACTAGATTCAGTATTTTTTAATAACATCTAATGGAAAATAATCTGAAAAAGATATATATATATATATAAATGAATCACCTTACTGTACATTTGAAATTAACACAATATTGTAAATTAACTATAGTTCAAGAAAAACAAAACCAAAACAAAGTAAAACCAAAAATCATCTACTGCTCCCTACAGCATAGGAATAAAACCTTACTGCTGGCCATGACTATAATAGGACCCATGTGATCTAGCCCCTGCTTGCGTCTTTGACCTCATCTCCTCCTTCTCTTCCCTTTGCCCCTGATAATTCAGCTCTCAGGTCCTGAAACAGGCAGAGTGCTTTCTCACCTCAGGGCCTTTGCACATGCTGTGCTTGGCTGCATGGTCCCTGACGTAGGGAGATTTCCTCTGGCTGGTCCAGGTAACCATCCTTCCCTGTTACATTCTCTAAGCTCTTTGTTACAACCATAGTAGTTATCACAATCTGTGATTCATGTTTATTTCTTACTTGTTGTTTCTCTCTCCCAAGATAGAAGTTCCATGATGGCAGGGATCAAGTCTACCTCATTCATCATTTTATCGCAAAGCTTAGCACAGTGGTTGACACTTGCAGGAAATCAACTATTTATTCATTGTCTACTATGTGCCAGGCACAATGAGAAGCACTTCTAAAACAATATCTTATTCTACTCTGTGGTTGTTTGTAAACTAACTTTATTGTCAAGACTAGTAGAAATGTATATCACTTAGTTATAACAACTACCCAAAGCCTGATGTGCCCAGTGTGATGTCAGTGGCTTTCAAGATGCGAATCCATCCTGGCTTCCCTGTGTTTTCATTATATGGTGCTAGGCAGGTGCCATCAACAACATGCTTATGTGATGAATGGATGGTTGCATGGATGAGTGGATGGATGAAGGAGTAAGTGGATGAGTGGGTGAATGGGTAGATGGTTGATGGGTAGATACATGGGATAGAAGAATGGCTATGTTCCAGATCTCTGCAATCATAGGATACCAGGGTGGAAAAGAACCTCCAGATTCATCCAGTTCAATCCCCCATCCACACGTGACTCCCTCTGCTCAAATGAAAGCTGGTGTGGATGTGTTTTTGTGTGTAGGGGACAGGTGAATGGTGACTGGGAACACAGGAAATTATGAATGTCTGACAAGGCTGGCCTTGGATGCTGCTTCCTCTGGGGAATTTTCTCAGATTGCCCCTCCCAGGAGTCATCTCTATATCCTTGGAACACTTGGCTGCTGCCTCCACTCTGGAGCTGCTTCCCCTGTCATTGGTTGAAGGAGCTATGTATGTACCTGGCCACTTCACTACCCTCCCAGCTCCTTGAAAGTGGGGCCTGTTTGGGAGCTGCAATGTGCTTCCCTCCTGAGGTTGTCTGCCCTTTTATACCTGCTGAGGTCTGTATATTATACCTGCTGAGGTGTTTCCCTGCTGAGACCTATAACTGCCTGCAGGTTTTCAAGGAAACGTATGTCTTCTGTAAATGTGCCCAGGATACCCCAAAATCCCCTTTGAGGGGCTCTGGATAGGATTGTGGTCCTGGGGTAAGGCCCTAAGCTATTCAGTGTCCTGTCCTCTCTCTGTTCTCATGACCTTGAGAGATGAATTGGGCTAAGATGCATAGAGTCACTAACCCTGCTAGACTTGACCACAACCTTGGCCTCTGATTCTACCTCTTACCAACTCAACTGGCCATTATGGCTTGTGGAAGCCCTTTGGCTTTGAAGTAGACAGCCCACCGGTCAGCTCTGCCACTGGCCAGCTAGAGTTGCCCCAGACAAGTCCACTGACCCCCTGCTTTTCTCATTTGCAAAATGGAAACAGTGAAGCCAGTCACGTAGGTTTTCAGTAAGGATTTGAGAGAATATACATAAAGAGCCTGAAAAATGGAGCCTGCTGTTGCCATTTATTAGCTGCTAAGATGACTAGGAGAAATGACACCGGAGGGGCTGTAGGATGGTCACTGTGCTAAAGAGGGTCACGTAATCAAGAGTCTCTCTTTCTTTGGGAAAAGAATAGCTTTCTGCTTCTCTCTGTTGTCAACGACAACAGAGGTGAGTAGCAGCTGGTTGGAGTTATCAGTCTGTTGCATTTGCATACCAAACCCCCTCCACACCCCAAAACACACCCAAACAAACAAAATAAAAATGGTAATCCAGAGTTGAGGGTGGAAATCTGAAGCCAGGACCTGTGGGGCAGCTCTGGGTTTTGGGAACGGAGAAGGCCTTTTCTTTGGTCATTTTTGTGCATCTCTCATTCATTCATGAATCCACTTCCTATGGGGACATCACTCTGTTCATTGATGGGAGAATGCAAAGGTAAAAAAGACAAGGTCCCCTGCCCTTAAGATACTTAAAATCTGGTGGGAGAATTAAGACATGAATAGATCCACCTTTAAAACAAGGGAATACATTTTAGCTGTCAGGGGAAAACATTGTGGTCTTGGAGTTGTAGATGGTGAATTGTACTTCTAGGTGGTTAGAGAAAAAAGAAGGCGTCCAGGGAGAGTGAGCATTGGAGGTAGAACTTGAAGGATGAACAGGAGATTGAAGGGTAGGGAGGTTATTTCAGAAGCACAGAATGGCCTAGAGCGAGAGCTCCCACGCTTGAATGTGCATTAGAATCACTTTATGAAAAACACATTGCTGGGTCACGCCCTGAGTTTCATTCAGTGGTTCTGGGGTGGGGCCTGAGAATTTGCATCACTAACAAGTTCCCAAGTGGTGTTGATGGCCCTAGTCTGGGGACCCCACTTTGAGAACCTCTGGTGAAGGCAAAGGGGCAGAGGAAGAAAGTGCGAGAGATCTTTCATTCACCCACTTTCCCATCAAACAGATATTACACACTTACTATGCATCAGGCCCTGTGCTAGGTGTTGGGGATATGGAGGAGGATAAGAAAGACTGCTGTCAGGACAGGGAGAGAAAGATGTTAAGCAGAGAGACATCAGGGGATTATGACTGGAAGCTGTGGTGAGTGCTATGAAGGAAAAGAACATGGTGATACAGGAGAGAGTAACAGAGCGGGGGGGTCTCATCTGTTTTACTGGAATGGACTTGGCATGTTTGGGGGGCTCTGCAGGATAAGGAGGATCTGGTAAGACATGTATAGGGAAGGTTCCTTGTGAAGGGCCAGCATATGCAAAGGCCTTGGGGTAGTAGCGAGCTTGGCTTGTTTGAGGAGTGGAAGAACCTTCTCATGGACTTGGAATAAAGAGTTGTGGGGTTCATGGTGAAGTAGAAGTGGGCAGAGCCCTGCAGCCAGAGTAAGGAACTTGGATGGTACTCTGAGTGCACTGGATATCCAGCGAACGCACATCTTAGGGGAGAAGTGGAGAGAGTTTAGGCCACAGGACAGGAAGATCTTAGATGACAATCTCGGGGCCCTGGACCTTCATCCACGGCCACAGAAAGATCTGAATGGGGACTGCCCTGAGCTAGGCTGCACAGTGCCACCTCACACCTCCGAAGGGACCTGCTCTTAGCAAACCCTCAATCCTCCACAGTAGTTCCTTTGTTCAACCCCTAAACATGCCTGGAAGGTAGGGAGCGGCAGGCATTGCTTTTTGCTGAGGGGGAGGGAAATGGGGAGAAGAAACACCATGGAGAAGGGTGACATCAGTGCTGTCCAAGACGGCAGCCAGTGGCTTCAGGTGGCTATTGAAAGCTAATCAATGTGAAATACAACTTTGAATTCAGCTCCTCTGTCACACGGAGAAGCAACACTTCAGGTCCTCAGTAGCCACAGGTGACTATGGCTCCCGTCTTGGATGCTGCACATATCAGACATTGGATAAGTGCTGTTGTAAGCAAGATGCTATCAGCTGGTCAGATGGGACAGTCAGATGGGAACCCGGTCTCCTGAACAGCTCCCAGCCTGGGACGCTTTTTGCTCCACAATTTCTGGTCCATGGCAGCCACATGCTGTCACATGTATGGACATCTCCCTGCTCTCAGCTTTGCTGGCTTGCGTGCAAGACCAGGAGCCTGGCGCCCAAGCCCTGTCTGCCTGGCCAGCATTCTCTTCTGAAAACTGACCCTGTTCCCAAGACCCCACGTGCAGCACAAGGAGACACAAAAATGGTTTTTCCCTTGCTCAGCAATGTCAAGACGAGTGTGTAAAACTTGGTAGGAAGCTTTTGCTTCTCCTTCATCAGTGTCACTTCTAAGAATAATCCTGAAATCTCTGAACTTGGGGTCACTCTGGAGAGTATTTCTAAATCTTTCATTGAATGGATAAACGAGCCTGTGAGGGCTCATGGGGCTTGCCTGGCACCTCACAGTTTCTTAGTTACTAAGCAGAGAGTTGAATGCAGCCCCCTGACTTTTAGTCTTTTTTCACCCTGGCATTCAAAGGGCACGGTGATGTCGTATGGTTCATCTTTAGCTGTACCTTTTTCTGGCTCATTTGCAAATTTCCAAGTTTATTTTTGAGTCAGAATCCCTTAGGTTGCCTGTGAAATGTAGCAAATGGGGGGAAGAAAACCAAGCTCGATTAAACCACTCCCTGATTCCCCGTTCAGAGCTGCTCAGTACTGAGTGGGGATCAGAGTGAGAGCAATATCAAGAATTTGGCAAAACTCCATCATCAAATAAAATGGACAGGGGGAAAAAGTTTATTGCTTGTATGCTTCCTCCTGCAAATTTTTATGTATAGTCTTCATTCTGGAGTAAATTTCACAGCCAGCATTCCCTTTACTGTTCTCCGTCTCTCCCATCCCAAGTCCCCCTTGGGGCTTGCCTCTTGTTTTCAGGAGCCTGCATTTCCCAAGTATTTTCCAATCCTGAACATCTTGGAAAGAGTCATGTTGTCCCCTCTGGGGGGAAAGGCTTTGGGGTATTTGTTTCCCAAGAGGTCTGCTAAAAGCTAAAGATGTGTATAGAGGAAACACCCTATGAATGACGGACACAGCACACTTCTGCGTTGTCCAGGACCACAACTGCTGGCCACATGTGGCTGCCGATGACCTGAAATGTGCAACTGAAGAAATGAATTTTTACTTTTATGTAATTATTTTTTTGTTTTAGAAGTTAATAGTTTATTAAAGCAAAAAATTTTTCAATACTCTTATTCTCCGTATGCTTTAAATTCAGCTGATAGGCAGTATTATTCTATTCGCACAAGTCCAGGACATTTTAGCAATCACATATAATGGAGTTTTGCATAATGTTTGCGTCCATTGACAACCTTAGTGAATTAAACACCTTCAAACAATTTTAACTATATTTATAAATTTGAGATACAGAATTTTTTTTAAGTATTCAGTTGACAGACAAGCCTCCCCAACTACTTACATAGCACATGGAAATCTAAAAAAAATAAACTTGTAAAATATACTGGGCCTTAAGCCACTTTCTGATATAGTACATGAATGGAGTACAATTTCAACTTAAAATGTAAACCAGTTATTCAGTTACACATTTGAAATTAGAGTTAGGAAGGTGAAGTCTTCCCCTAATTGACCCTATATAAAAAATTAAGAGAATGTAAAAGAAATACTCCAAAGGCACAGACTCTTTAATTTAAATATTACTATTACAGGTTTAATTATCTTAAATATGTCTAATAATTCATCCTAGATTTTCCCAGAGCCTAAAGACGCTAACCCATTCAGGAAACTAGTTTACCTCACACAATTATAAGCTTCAATTCTAATGACGTTTTTGGGAGGTGAATTCTCTGATTCTCTGAGGTCACTTAATGGCCAGTCAGGTTGCTTTCTGGATATTTGTTAGCAGTGCCCATAAGCCGCCCCAAACTTGTTTAGTCACTATGCTGATTATTTATGTAATTTTAGTTACTTTAAATGTACCTATACAGAGCCACAGGTGCTGAGTGGCTGGTGTATTGGAAAGCACAGCTGTAGATGGAATAGGTTTCCACTGTTAAGGTGGAGTAGTTGCCCAAATGAGACCTGCTTTCAGCATCCGCGGGTTTTGTGTCATCTGGCCTTGCTTTATGCCTGGGATCTTAGTTCTACTTTCCCTTTCATTTGGACAGTGAAGAGGAAAGCAACACATGGCCCAGGGCAGACCTTCCACAGATGTTCTTGGCTGCTTCTCTTTTGAGTCTGGATTTGTCCCCCCAGTAGCACAAGGACCACAGACAGGGCCCCCCAAAACTTCCAGCCATGCCTCCTCTTGTGCCATGCCCAACCACTGGCCCTTTTTTTTTTTTTTTTAAACAACTTCATCTATCTTTGTCACTTGCCAGGAAGTCTCATGCTTCGCAATGTAGGTACAAAGTGTGGGTCCCTGCCCTGCAAGCTTATATTTCTATGTACAGCTTAGCCCCTAGTGGACGATTAAGGGAGGAGGGCCAGGGGATGGGCAGTGGGAGGTCATTTCGACTGTCTGGCTTTGCCCTCCTCAAGCCAGTCCTGGACAGAAGTGTGTACTATTACTTATTACTCTTACATAGGCTGTCCTTGTTCCAGAAAGGTTGGGAGAGGTTACAGCGGGGACACAAGTTGAGGTTGCCTGAGGGGACCCTGCAATCTTATTTTCCCCCTGCTTCTCCTCATTTTCAGGACGATTGGTCACTGTGCCCTCTCCGGAATTCGAGCCCCTCCAGACTCCCTCGTTTAATCAGATCACCTAATTGGCGCTGCAGAGGCAGTGGCTAATAAAGAACCCTTCGGCAGTGGTTCTGCACCTCTCTGCCTCTGTCAGAACTCTCTGGGGACCTTGTTTAAAAGAAACAAGAAGAAAAGCCCCCCCGTCCTCAGGAGTATTTGATTCTGCACGTGTGGGTTGGGGGGAGCAGGGGCTCAGCCTGTGTGCTCTTAACAAGCTCCCCTAAGGGAGCTAAAGATCGACATCTTTAAAGTGTGGAATGGAAATAAGGAATGGACCAGGCTCTCAGCCCCTTCTTGTTATCTTCCTGACCTTAGGCAAATTATACCATCAGTCTGTACCTCCATTTTCTCATCTTAAAAATGAGAATAGGGCATTCCCTGGCAGTTCAGTGGTGAGGGCCCCATGCTTACACTGCAGAGGGGCATGGGTTTGATCTCTGGTTGGGGAACCAAGATCCTGCAAGCAGCACAGCCAAAAAAAATTTTAAAAATAAGAATGGGGAATGATAAAGTTCTTGGCTCTTAGGGTACATACGACAATCAAATAACATGAAGGAAGCATTTAGCGCAGTGTCTGATACATGGTAGGTGCTCAGTTAAACTTAGCTATGATTATGAATATATTATTGTATAATAGGTCATTGATAATAGCATTGTTCTTAACACAACTAAAGCAGTAGGCATAGGGCTGGCATATAAAAAGTACCAACAAATGTCAGTTTTATTATTATAAATATATATGCTGTATAATATAGATATTGCTATGTTTAAAATTATCTTATGTACTATATATTTAGAATCAGATGGTAAAGAATCTGCCTGCAATGCAGGAGACCCTGGTTCCATCCCTGGGTCAGGAAGATCCCTTGCAGAAGGGAATGGCAACTCACTCCAGTATTCCTTCCTGGGAAATCACACAGACAGAGGAGCCTGGTGGGCTACAGTCCATGGGGTTGCAAAGAGTCAGACATGACCGAGTGACAAACACTTTTATCACCATCTATGATATATATAAGAATATATCTATGAATATGTATTAGGCAGATGAATTATACATAATGTACAATCCACAATAATGTAATACATGTGTTTACATATAATAAACTGTGTATGTTATGTAGTATAGCAAAATATATTGTCATGGCAAAAATATTAAAATTGTAATTTACCATTACGTGAGGCAGTTACCAGTGGGACTGGCACCTCAGTAAGTGTACATTAAATATATGAAGTCTTTTTTCCCCTAGCGTGTGTAATATCCATTAGCAGTAAGACTATAGAGAAAAGGAAAAGCCCCCAGGAACATTGAGGACTTTAACCCGAGGCAGCGGGCAGCTGTGGGCAGAGGGAGCCGGAGCCGGACCGGTGCGTGAGGTTGGCCTCGGCTGGAGGAATCCTGTTCTAACTGGGATCCGGTTCGGCAGAGCAGGAAGGGCGCGTCTCCCAGGCCTCCAGCCCTCAGTGGCGGATTTGCCTGTGGATGCAAATGGCCGGTTACTTGAGACGTTTAGCGAGTCAAATAATGCTCTTCTGTCAGCTGGTGCCCCCAGCGCCGGGGATGTTATGACAATGGTCGCCCTGGCAACCGGGGGAAGGCGTCGGGCCGCCGGGGCGATTGCTTTACCCTTGGAGAGCCTGGGCCGCAAAGTCAGGGCCTGGTTGGCCTGGTTCTGAACGTGCAGCACCCGCTGGAAAAGAAGTTGAGATTTCCGGATAGCGGCCTCGGCGCTCCCCCCCACCCCGCCCCCCGCCTCTGCCCACCCCAGTGATGCTGGTTCATATAACGACCAAGAAAAGTGTCTTGTATTGCCAGGCACTGATCTGAACGCTGGGAGGAAAGACAGGCAAAGCCAGTGCTCTTTTGAGCTGATATTCCGATGGGTGTGTGAGATGATGGGGGGGGGGGGGGGGGGGGTAACCATGGAAACCAATAAACAGGATAATTTGTGGGATAGCCTGAGTGCTCCTGAGGAAAAAAACAGAGTGCTGTGATGGTGACATCGGGGGATGGTTGGGAAGGGATGACACCCAGAGGACAGGAAAATGCCATTTATGTCTAACGCCAGAGGAAAAGAACTCTGGGCGGTGGGAAGACATGAACCGTTCGGATTTAGTGCTTTGAGCTTTCCACAGCTAGCCGGTTCCTGTTAAAGAGAAGGCAGGAATATGGGTGGCTGCTGACAGGCAGCCCCGAGGGGTACAATGGGCTCTGGAACCTGCCTCTTCATTCGTGTGATTTTAAGGCCAGTTATAGCTCACTGCTCAGCCTCAGTTTCCTCATGTGTAAAATGGGCGCAGCCATGAGGTTCACACGAGATGCTCAGTGAAAGACCATATAGATCTCGTTCTGCATTGCAGTCCTTTCCAGTATCCCCCGACTCTGCTTTAGCTTTTGTTGTTGTTGATGTTGTTTGTGTTTTTTTAAAAGCATCTGAGTGGTGAAGGTTTTGAATTCCAGCAAACCAAACCCCAGGGGCTTGCTCATGGGTCTCTGGGTTTATCTTGGTTTAGATTCTGAGTGAAAAGTACCCATTTTCACATTAGAGATTTCAGACATGATTATTTATAGCTCTGTCACATGTCTTGACTTTAAACTTTTTTTTTTTGTTGTTTATGCTGCTAAATTTATCATCATGCTAATACCGAGTACTGTAATAAGGCGCGGAAGATGCTGAAATCCAGGAAGGTCTGAGAAACCATTCCATCTATTGTGGACAGTGCCAGGCTGCCCCCTGGTGGGAAGCTGGGGAAACACACATCTCAGTTCCTACTCTCCCAAGTCCTGTGATCCTTCTGACCCCAGGCCCACTGAGGCCTTATTTTGTACCTAACAGTACAGGGGCCCACCGTCGTGGGCTCAGTTTGGATGTGCTGTTTCCAGGAACCCAATGTTTCTCACTTAAAGATGGGATGTCTTTGGACGTTTTGCAGTTCGGCTCTGCGTGGACTTAAATTGAGGGTGACCTAAAAAGAAATTAGGACACCTGGCAGGGTGAGGACATACCCAGGCCCTTTTCTAATTGTATTTCACAACCTCGAGGTCAGGTGATTTGAACATTCTACTTTGGTGGAGTGTTACAGTGAAGAGGGAGCCGAACTGGAAATCAGCTCCCGAGTTCAAATCCTGACCCTCCTGCTTCTTTAGTGATGGGCTTTAACATAGTTCCCAAGCCTCTGAACATCAGTTTCACCATTTGTAGAATTTCATTAATAACAGCCAAACACCTGCTTCAGCATTGTCATGATGCTCTTATAAGGCAGTATCTTTAGAATCATTTTGGAAAATAGTTTGGTTAGTGGTGTAGGGAGATTGAGATCAATCCCTGAAAATTCCCCAAGGGGAGCTCAGTGCCTCTCACACCTTGTGTGGGGGAAGGATCAGCTTTGTTCTTTCCTGGTACTTTGGAGCCAATACTCTTATAAAAATATGATAAAAACTGTATACTTACTAGAAAAATGAAATGGGCCCTAAACCCCAAACAAAAAGGAAGCTTCACTTCGAAACTATCACATTCAACAAAAGAAAAAATTGCTCTGTCAAATAGCCATTAAAACGTCTTGTTGTTGTTTAGTCCCTCGGTCGTGTCCGACTCTTTGTGACCCCATAGGCTGCAGCACGCTAGGCTTCCTATCTCCTGGAGTTTGCTCAAAATCATGTCCATTGACTTGCAGATGCCCCTCAACATCTGTTAAAATGTCTAAATGCCCTCAGTTTCTGTCCTTAACTGAAGGGGGCTGGTCTTCAGGGCCTTCCTGTATTTGAATGGCCCTTCCTTAGGGCCAGGAGGGTGTAACTGATCTTGGATCCCACCCCTCTCCCAAGCTCTTTGTATTTAGAGAGTACCTGAAAAATCTTAAATGAATGAATGAGAGGGCTTACTTCTCTTAGGATAAACGTGGAGCTCCCACTTGTACCGTCCTGGGATCTTGGAACACTGTTTTGTGACAGGCTGTTCTCGTGATTTTTTTCATCCTTGCTGCCTGTGCTGAACCCTGGCTGCCCTTCTGCTCGGACTCCTGTTCTCTGCCCCGTGATTGTGGTGATTGTGATTGCCCGGCTGTCTCGTCTGCCCCGCTGGGAGCTCCTTCAGGCCTGGACCTGTGCAGCCTGCTCTTTGGATGCCCGCGGACTCCTCCCTTGAGCTGCTGCTAAAGGCCTGCTGGCGGCTGCGCCCACCGCCCTTAAAGGGCACAGATGGCAGGGGTGCCGTACCCTGGCTTCTGGAAATGGTTTTCGGCCCTGGTTTTATTGCCCAAGAAAGAACCTAGATGCTTAAGCTTGTCTGAGAAGCAACCAGCTTTCATTATGTAATTCAGACAGGAGATGGATGTTTCTCATGCCTGCCTAACGCTCAGAATTCTGGGGGTGCCTGCATTTCTGTGGATTCCTGGGCCTTCTCTAGATTCCTTGTATCAGAATGTCTGGATCAGGGCCTGGATCTGGAAGTCTGATTTTTAACACCTGCAGGTGATTTTTTATGGTCAGGAAATTAGGGAAAGAGGGAAGTAACTTGTGAAATTACCTAGTGCCTTAGGAGGGCTACTTAAGCTCTATAGCCCTCAGTTTCCTCATCTGTAAAATGGGGATATGTGTGTGTGTTTATACATAAACATAAATTTTATATGTGTTTGTATATTATGTATATATTTAAAATTTTATTTAATTTGAAATGGCTAACATTGTGAATGACCCACATCTTTATTTTTGGCAACTATCTGATTTTCATGATATTTATAACTATTATTTAGATAATTTAGGCTTGTAGAAAAATTACAAGATACACACGCACATAGCACAGAAATGAGCAAATAAGCCTCACCTTTAATAACCCAGAGATGCAGGTGCTAACATTTTGGAGTATTACCTTCTTGTCTTCTCTGTGTGTCTGTACATGCATTTTATATTCAGAAAATGGGATTATACTGTTCCTGTTGTGTTATTGCTGTTGGCAAGTAGATCATAACACTCTTTGTGTGTTGTCAAGAAATAAGAGTTTGTTAGACTTGGGTTCAAATCTTGATTCATTCACTTAATACTTGAGTAACCTTGGGCCAGTTATTTAACATTTCTGGGCCTTGATTTTCTCAGTTGTGGAGCTGGGCAGTGATTGAACCTGTGCTGTGATGAGGATTAAATCAGTAATTTGTAAAAAAGCACTTATCACGGCATCTGGCTCAGAGGGAGCCCCTTTTAGCTGACAGCCTTGGTTGTGCTGCACCACCCGCCCAGGGCCCTGGTGGAAAGAGCCGCTGAGCCCCAGGGCCCCCATCTGGGAGGTGCTGCGTTGTCTCTGCCCAGTCTGACCTCACACTGGGGGCAGTTCCCTGGGTTCTTCCTTGCTTAGACCAGCCGTACTCTTCCTTGAAAGGTGATCTGTGCTCCTCTTTAACTCCAGGGGAAGCTCTGGGCTTGTCTCCCACCCCGACTCTCCCCACCCCGTCTGCTTCCTACACTGGTCTCTCTCCCCGCTTCTAATGAATCATAGTGGGGATGTTCCTTGCTTCTGGCTTCTGGGCAGGTGTAGGTCCAGTCTCTGGGTGACCCTGGAAACACCTCTCCAGAATCCAAAGTAGTCAGGACTCAGTGTGTGTGTGTGTGTGTGTGTGTGTGTGGTGGGGGACTTAGCCTGTCTTCTGTACAGACATTATCTCCTGTGATGCCTCAGTAGGCATGTGAACAAAGGTGATATATGTCCATTTCACAGATGAGAAAGTAGAGGCCCAGGAAACTGATATGACTTGTCCAAGCCTCAGAACTGGAATTCAGAAATGTACTTCTCCCACAACAACCAGTGGGTTTCCCAAGATGAGTGAGACCGTTTCCCTGCCCTTACGGGGTCGATGCCCAACTTTTGGACTTCCTGTTTGATGGGAAGGACCCATGAACGACTCATAGTTCAGTATCCTGGCAAAGAGGGTGCTTTGGGATCATACCCTGGTTCCCTGACTTAAGTAACTTTGCGGATCTGGGCAAGTGATTTAACATTTTTACATTTTTGATGCCTCAGTTTTCTCATTCACAGAATGGGCTCAGAACATCAGTCTCATAGTTAGCATTCTTGTGTGGATTAAAAATGAACAAACATATTCAAAGCACTTATCTCACAGCACCAGACACACTGTGCGTATTCAGTGAATAGTGGTTACATTCAAGGCCATTAGTCCTGAAAACGCTTTATGGGAGCTGACAAAGACACCCTGAGCAGACATCCCAGAACTGCTTGCATCATGGGCTTTTTTGACCCTGGTATCAAAAAAATCTCTCATGCAAAAGATTAAAAAGAAAGAGGTAGATCAGTATGAACTAGTAGGGAGAGATCCTGGAGGCTTACTACCAAGTGAAAAAATACTATATAATTGATGTGGAAAAAAAAAAAAACAACACAACAAACAATCCTACGCATCAAACCACACTGCAGAGTTTCTACATGTATGTACATTTATGGAAAGTAGGGCTTCCCAGGTGGCTCAACAGTAAATAATCTGCCTGCACACAGAAGACACGGGTTCGATCCCTGGATTGGGAAGATCCCCTGGAGAAGGGCATGGCAACCCACTGCAATATTCTTGCGGGGAGAATCCCATGGACAGAGGAGCCTAGCGGGCTACAGTCCATGGGGTTGCAAAGAGTCAGACATGCCTGAAGCAACTGAGCACTAATGCATATGTGAATGTACATAGAAAAGGTCTGGAATGATGGACACCAGAAGAATCTCAATAGTTACCCCCATTATCTCCATGGAGAAGGAGGCCAGCAAGAGAAGGGGTGGTCACAGGGAGCTTTGTCTTCATCTGAAATGTTCTAGCTCCTCATTTATGAGGAAAATATATAGAGGTGTTGATTAAATAATTAAAATAAGATTTTCCTTTCTGCAACACTGGGTCTTTGGAATCAGATTGGGTTTGAATCCCTGCCCTCTACTTACGTTGTGTGACAGTGAGCAGATAACAAACTCTCTGGGCCTCGTTTCCTCATCTTCAAAGTGTAGCTCTCAACAGCATCTAGCTCCCGTGGATGTGGGGAAACACTGCATGTAAGAGTACATGGAAGTACTCAATAATGCTACTTTTATTTTTATCAGTGATGCCATTTTTATCAAATAGCAATGATGCTTATGGGCTTCCCTTGTAGCTCAGTTGGTAAAGAATCTGTCTGCAGTGCAGGAGACCCAGGTTCGACCCCTGGGTTGGGAAGATCCCCTGGAGAAAGAAATGGCAGCCCACCCCAGTAACCTTGCCTGGAAAATCTCATGGACAGAGGAGTCTAGTGGGCTGCAGTCCATGTGGTCGCAGAGTCGGGCATGACTGAGCAACTAATACTTACTTACTTCAGTTCAGTCACTCAGTCGTGTCCGACTCCTTGCAATCCCATGAACCGGAGCACGCCAGGCCTCCCTGTCCATCACCAACTCCCGGAGTCCACCCAAACCCATGTTCATTGAGTTGGTGATGCCATCCAACCATCTCATCCTCTGTCATCCCCTTCTCCTCCTGATGCTTATTTCACTTATTCTTCCAAATCTGCAAAGGGTTCCTTAATCCTTTAATGAAGGAATGAAGATTCCTGTGTCTTCATTGCTCACCAATTATGATGTGAGGAAAAAAGTAATAAAGTTTATAATACTGTATGTACAAATAAAATGCCAGGAAGGAATTGATAAAGACTTGCTGCAGAAGGTGACATCAGAGATGGGCTTTGGGGACAAAGTCAGATTTTCATGAGTTGATGTGGTGGTGTATCAGTTAGCTACGGGTCCCACTAATGCTATCCAAACATTTTTTTTCTTTTGATAAGCAGGCAATACATACACATTGTATTTTCTAACATTGCTACAGAGGAGCAAACAGGAAAAAAAATAGGTCACTTGTAATCTTACTGCTGCTAATATTTTGTTATATATTTTCCCAAGGTTAAAAAAAAATTTTTTTTTAATGATTTTCTTTCTCTTTGGCTGTGCTGTTGCTTTGCGTGGGCTTTTCTGTAGTTGATGCCATCGGGGGCTACTCTCTAGTTGCGGTGCATGGGCTTCTCATGGCAGTGGTGTGGCTTCATGCAGAGCACAGGCTCTAGAGCATGCAAGCGTCAGTGTTTGCAGCACAGGGGCTCAGCAGAGCTTGCAGGCTCTAGCGCACCGGCTCAATAGTTGTGGCACGCAGGCTTAGTGGCCCCGCGGCACAGGGCGTCTTCTCAGATCAGGGATCGGACTGTGTCCCTGGCATTGGCAGGTGGAGTCTTTACCTCTGAGCCACCGGGGAAGCCCTCCCAAGACTTTTTTGTATGCATCTATACCCATATAGTTTTATAAATCTTTTAATATATTATTTATACATTACAAATGTTACACATACATATTTAATACATTACCTTAACGGTATGGCATTGTATGAATACGTTGTAATTTATTTACATAGACTTCTGTCATTGAAGAGTTGGAAGGTTTCCAATCTTTCACATCTATTATCCACGTGGAGCAAGACCTCGTGAATATCCTTAATTATTTCTTTAGGATGAAACCCTAGTGCAGCACTGTCCATTAGGACTATAATGAGAGAGACAGATGTGAGCCAAATGTATAATTTAAAATTTCTAGTAGCCACATTAATAAACAGATGAAACTCATTTTAATAATACATTTTATCTAACTCAGTGTATCCAAAATATCATTGAAACATGTGATCCACATAGAAATATTTTTTTTTTTCACATAGAAATATTAATGAAATATTTTATGTTATTTTTTTCCTATCAAGTCTTCGATAGTGTGTATTTTACACTTATAGCATACCTCAATTTAGACACTAAAATTTCAAGGTTAAAGTAAAATGCGGCTCTATCATAACAATAAAATTATGTTTAACAGAAAAATATTGCACATGACTTCCTTTTTCAAATTTAAATTAAAGTTCCATTCCTTAGTCACACTGCTGCTGCTGCTGCTAAGTCGCGTCAGTGTGTCCAACTCTGAGCAACCCCACAGACAGCAGCCCACCAGGCTCTGCCGCCCCTGGGATTCTCCAGGCAAGAACACTGGAGTGGGTTGCCATTTCCTTCTCCAATGCATGAAAGTGAAAAGTGAAAGTGATTTCGCTCAGTCATGTCCGACTCTTCACGACCCCATGGACTGCAGCCTACTGGGCTCCTCCATCCATGGGATTTTCCAGGCAAGAGTACTGGAGTTAGCCATTGCCTTCTCCACTAGCCATACCCCAAATGTTCAGTTAGCTACATGTGGCCAGTGAAAGAACCATTTTGGCCATTTGAGACTGAGATTAAGTCAACCTCACTAACATCCACTTCTCAGTGTGTGAAACCAAAGCACAGTTGGGGATGGGGCCTGAATTTGGGATTTGAGAGCCCACTGGCAAATGTCAAGACCTGAAACAACAATAGCAACATGCCACAGGCAACAGCAAGGCAGGCCACGTGATCTTGCAGTCCCACTCCTGGGCATGTATCCGGACAAACCTATAATTCGGAAAGATACACACACCCCTATGTTCATAACTGCACTATGTACAATGGCCAAAACATGGCAGCATCCTTAATGTCCATCGACAGATGAATGGATAAAGAAGATGTATACAATGGGATATTGCTGGCTATAAAAAAGAATGCAATCATGTCATTTGCAACAACATGGATAGACCTAGAGATTATCATACCAAGCAAAGTAAGTGAGAAAGAGGAAGACAAATACCATATCATATCACTTATATATGGAATCTAAAATATGACACAAATGAACTTATCTACAAACCAGAAACAGACATAGAGAACAGACTGTGGTTGCCAAAGAGGGTAGGGTGGGGAAAGGAGGGATGAACTGGGAGTTTGGGGCCAGCAGATGCAAACTATTATACATAGAAATGGATAAACAACAGTGTCCTATAGTATGACACAGGGAAATACCAATATATTCAGTATCCTGTAATAAACCATAATGGAAAAGAATATAAAAAGAATATATACGTGTGTGTGTGTGTGTGTGTGTAGCATGGGTGCATGCATGCTCATTCGCTAAGTCGTGTCCAACTCTTTGTGACCCCATGGACTGCAGCCCACCAGGCTCCTCTGTCCATGGGATTCTCCAGGCAAGAATACTGGAGTGGGTTGCTATTTCCTTCTCCAGGGGATCTTCCCTGACCCAGGGATCAAACCCATGTCTTCTGCATTGGCAGGCAGGTTCTTTAGCTCTGAACCATCAGGGAAGCTCCATGAATATACGTCTAAGTGAATTACTTTGCTGTATAGGAGAAATTAACACAACATGGAAAATCAAGTATGCTTCAATTAAAAAAAAGAAAAAACAACCACAATACAGGCAGCAGAACTAGGGTGCGAAGGCAGCCCCGCAGGGGCCAGGGTTCCCTAGGGCATCACCCACGCAGGGCAGTAGCCTGGTGGAGTTGGGGAATTAACTAAATTCAGCAGATGGAGCCAATAAGTATATTGGGGATTGTTTTTCCTCACTGTCTGAGAAGAGTGATACAAATATGGGGAGGGGAAATGCTAGAAGAAACCCTGTGGTGTTGGACTGGGATTAGAGGTGTCGGTTAGCTATACATAGAGATAGCAAAATCAATACAAGTGCAGATTTACGATGTTTATGTGTCTACATATTCATACATGCATTGCACATACTGCTGGTGCCCGGAGAAGGCAACGGCACCCGCTCCAGTCCTCTTGCCTGGAAGATCCCATGGGCGGAGGAGCCTGGTGGGCTGCAGTCCATGGGGTCCTGAAGAGTTGGACACGACTGAGCGACTTCACTTTCACTTTTCACTTTCATGCATTGGAGAAGAAAATGGCAACCCACTCCAGTGTTCTTGCCTGGAGAATCCCAGGGATGGCAGAACCTGGTGGGCTGCCATCTATGGGGTCACACAGAGTCGGACACGACTGAAGCGACTTAGCAGCAGCAGCAGCAGCAGTGTGGTGCCTAGGCTGTGTATGGAGGGGATTGGAAATGTCAATGATCTCACCAAGTACCCAAATATTGGTTTCTGAATACCATGAGGAACCAAGACTCCTTGGAGAAAACACTGATTCCAGGGTTGGGGCAGGAAAAGATGAACCTGGAAAACTTTGTTGTGCCAGAAAGTATGGAAGTACTTCAGGAACAATGGGGATCTGTCAGAGTGTACTTTTTTTTCTTCTTCTGTCTGGTTTTCCGTACCATGTAAAGATAACTGTTAAACCAGTCATAGAATAAGACAAAAGACAGACAGGAGAGTTCTATAGATGTCTCAGCTGAGAGCCTGGTTCTGAGTTCTCAGTAGGTCAGACCCTATTCATTCAGAAATCAGTTAGAGAAGAAAGACATTCTTTTGGACATTTTCTATTTTAACACTTGAAACTGAGATTCCAAATGACAGCTATTCTAGGTACATTGGCTTATTAGTGTGATTACAGTGCCTGTTATTACAATGGAATGTGGGTTTTTCAAGAATGGCACCTTTCTCTTTGTTAATAAGGTGAATAAAATTAATGTTAGCTTAAAAACCACTATTCTTATTTCTTCCAATGGGCTTCAGTGTCAGGCGGCAGGAATGCCCCAGCAGCTCCTGGAGTCTCTGGCACCCTCCTGACAGTTCTAGAGGGGAGTGAGGGCTGTCTTCTGAGTGCTTGCGAAGGGAGCCTGGGGAGGTTTTCCCGTGGCCCAGCCCAGCTCACTTGTTATCCCTGATCCCACTGCTGTGACCGGGCCTGGGTCACCAGCCCGCCCTGCAGCCCAGGTGTGGTGGGTGTGTGAGGCCAGCCTCATCTCAACCATGTAAACTGGGAGCCAAAGAAGGAAGGTTCCCCCCAAAAGAGACTCAAACTATCTTTACCAAAAGAGGGGCAGCGCTGACCAGCTGAACAGAAACACATGCCCACTCCTGTCATTCCTTGCTCCAAATTATGTGATCCTAGAATTCCAGGGGGCTTCTCTGGTGGCTCAGTGGTAAAGAATCCACCTGCCAACGTAGGAGATTTGGGTTCGATCTCTGGGTCCAGAAGATCCCCTGGAGAAGGAAATGGCAACCTACTCCAGTATTCTTGCCTGGGGAATTCTAAGGACAGCGGAGCTTGGTGGGCTATAGTCCATAGGGTCACAAAGAGTCGGGCACGACTTAGCAGCTAAACAAGAACAACAGAATTCCAGGTCTGTCTTCTTGATAAATATTGGTTGACAGGTGCTTTGAAATGTCAAAGGCATTTATATACCTAAAGATTTTTACTTTTGTTTCATTGAATTATCTTTATTAAATAAATTTTACACCACAAAGATGATAATGTGCTTTGGGTAACTATTGAAACAAAGCAAAAATGTATAGAGAAATGCAAAACCATTTTTTGTCACCCCATCTATAGGGCCTCCCCATCCCAACTTAGCAGGCTGGGGTGTGTGTCTTGCACACGTTATTCTCTGCTCAGACATGCCTATTGCCTTTCTTTTGTTAATGTTGTTAGCTTTTACTAAATAGGCAGTAAAAAACTTGCCTTTTTCATGCCATGGCATCCCTCTAGAAGCATGAGTTCAGGTCCATCTCATTTTATTTTATTTAAAAAATTTATTTTTTTGGCTGCACCGAGGGGCATGCAGGATCTTAGTTCCCCAGCCAGCGGTGGAACCCGGGTCCCTCTGCAGTGGAATCATGGAGTCTTAACCACTGAACCACAGAGGAAGTACCCGGGTCCATCTCATTTTAAAAGTATTTGTTAATTTGTGAATATCTGCATGTGACTTAAGATTGAAATAATACAAAACGAGTTAAACAAAGGTTCCTCTCACGTCTGCTACCCACCCACCCTCTTCTCTTCCCTAGAAGATTAGAGATCCTTCCAGAGAGTGTCTGCATTTACAAGATCTACAAATGTAAAATTTCCCACATGAATGAGAGAGTATTTTTTTAATTTATCAGTGCATCTTGTCTCAGTACAATAGCATGCTTCCTTGCTTTATTCTGCAGCTGCACAGAGCTCCTTGTGGGCCTGTATCCTCATTTATGAAGAGTCTCCTACATATGGCCCCTTGGGGTGTTTGCAATCTTTTGCCATTGCAAACAGACGTGTAAGAAGTATCCTTCTCCAGTCATTTGCCATAGGATGGGGGCTCTGAGAGAGGAGTTCCTAGAAGTGCAGCTGTGAAGGTCAAAGGATCTGTGCAGTGGAGATGTGGATGGAGACAGCCCAGGTCCCACATCCCCACTGCACGGGAACTATACCTGCATCGCTCCCTGGCAGAATATTGGGATCCGCCTGTGTGTCCATCTTCAACAATGCAGTTGGGTCATGAGTGGAAACTGGGTCTCACTGCAGTGGAATGGGTCTTTAAAACAGAGTTGGATGGAGATGGGGTTGGAGGGAACGCTGGGGAGCTACTTGCCTGTCCTCCTGTGGCAATACCTCTGAGATGTGTCCTCTGTCCTCTGTGTCTCTCTGCAGAGCAAGCTGGTGAAGTACTTCAGCCGGCAGCTGTCCTGCAAAAAGAAGGTCGCCCTGCAGGAACGCAACGCTGAGCTGGACGGCTTCCCTCAGCTCCGGCACTGGTTCCGGATTGTCGACGTGCGGAAGGAAGTCCTTGAGGTGACCGGAGGCGACCCCTGCCCCATGCCCCTTACCGGCTGGCAGCCAGCCCCCTCAGGCAGTGGGGTTTTGGCTGTGTCTGGCACATAGTAGGACTTGAATATGTGTGGGATGAAAATACAGAGCATCTCTGATACTGCTTGAATGAAGTCAGTAAGAGGTTGTTCCTAGGGACTTCCCTGGTGGTTCAGCGGTTAGGGATCCGTGCTTCCACAGCAGAGGGCACAGGTTCGATCCCTGGTCAGGAAACTAAGAGCCCACATGTCACATAGTATAGCCAAAAAAAAAAAAGAAAGAGTGTGGTTCTAGAGTCAGGTAGACCCTCTTTCAGCTCTGCCACTTAAGGACTCGCTCGGTGACTTGGGTCAAATCCTTTTACCTCTTAGATCGGTGCTGTCCAGCAGAATGTTCCACTATGATGGAAATATTTCATATCTGTCCTGCCTGATGCAGTGACCACCAGCCACATGTTAGCTGCTGAGCACTGGAACTGTGGTTAGTGCATGTGACTGAGGAACTGAATTTTTAATTGTATGTAATGTTCATTAATGAGGCCAGTGGCCACTGTACCAGGCAGCACGGTCTTAGGACATTAGTTTTCTCTTCTGTTAAATGCGGTAATGATTGTCTCCTCTTCTTAAGTAGCTGGTGTGATAAAATGAGACAATCTGTGTAAAATGTTCAGCCCATAGTCTGAGACCTAACTGTACCCAGGAAATGTCAACTTACTATTATTATTGTCATTGCTGCTGTTGCAAATTTCGGAAGTAATGGGTTTTCCAGTGACAAAACCAAAACACCTGTTGTCTTGTGTCCACCCTCCAGGGGGGACCACATCCTTAAGGTTTCAAGGGTGGTGAGATTTCCTTACCCTCTGGGATCTTGGGTCCCCACTGTTATCAGTGACTGCGTGGAACCTTTCCACGTTCATTGAATCTTCAGGGCCAGGCATAGTATTGAGGGCTTTACAACGCAGAATCTCAGCTCTGGAGAGTGTTCAGACCCTCACGATGACCTCTGAGGTTGGTATGACCATTACCCCATTGTACAGAGCAAGGAACTGAGGCTGCGGAGATGGAGGGACTTGCCCTGCTAGTGAGTGGGAGGGGCTGGCAGGAAAAGCCAGTTCTGACAGAAAGCACGATGCTTTCTCCTCGTTTTTCTGATGCGGGGGCCTTCCTGAGCTGGGCAGAGGCGGTGCTGGGTGTGCCCCTTGCCTGCAAGGCCAAGTGCCGTTTCTCAAGGCACTCCCTGCTTCCTTCTCAGAGAGGCCTGAAAGATCCTCTTCTGCCTTTTGTCTTTTTTAGAACATGTCCTCAATGTGATCTTGCCTGAACCCACCACATGTAACAGTCCTGAACTGGGGATGCAGGACCCCACCACGTTTCCCCATCCCCTCCATCCCCCCGGCTCCATCTTGCGCACGCGCACACAGATGCGTCTGTGTTTCTTAGTGTCATTCCCAGGATGGTGGTTTCTTGTGAATATCCTTCAAATGAAAGGTCTCATAAATGTTCAAGCAGTACATTTTATTTGCTTGACCCCATATACACTTTTCAGAGGCTTTTGGGACCATTTATTTATTAAGTGAGGCGAATTAGACGAAGACTAGTATCTTAAGGGGTTGAAAACTAGTGGCCCTCTGTCGTATCTTGAATCTGATGCACAGATTTTTTTTGTTTGTTTGTCTGAAAAATTATTTTTGAGCACATGTGTAAAACTTGAAAGAGTTTGCATTAAAAACCCAGGTCTTCGACTTCTCTCGAAAAATCGGAATTGCTGACACACAGAACTGAATTTGTCTGGTGTCGGTGAACCAAATTCTGCTGCCCCTTAGAAAACCTCAGGTGAGTTTGCAGCTTAGCTAATTTACATTTACCTGGGCTGCAGGTGCTTGAGCCCTGGCTCTCACTTTAAGTAAGTATTAGTCGCTCAGTCGTGCCCGACTCTTTTGAGACCCCATGGACTGCAGCCCACCAGGCTCTTCTCTCCATGAGATTTTCCAGGCAAGGATACTGGAGTGGGTTGCCGTTTCCCTCTCCAGGGGATCTTCCAAACCCAGGGATCAAACCCGGGTCTCCTGCACTGCAGGCAGATTCTTTACCGACTGAGCTACAAGGAAAGCCTTGGCTCTCACTTTAGTCTGTTGGAATAAATGAAGTCCAAGGCCATCCACCAGGCGGTGTGGACGGAGCTGGGTTTCCAGCTCTCTCTGCAACTCCCACATATGCCCACAAGAGGGCCACCTCCTGCGGAGGAACAGGCACTTTAGAGAAAGCTCCCAAGAGAGACCGCCTGGGTTCAAACTTACTCACTGTGTGACCCTGGGTTGCGGTCTAACTTTTCTGAGTTCTAGTCTCCTATGTACAGACTGGTGATGATGGTAAAAGTACCTGCTTCACGTGGTCTTTGTGACCTTGAAAGAAAATCCATGAAGGCACTTAAAGTGGTGTTACATCTATCTCATTTATTATTATTATATCCAACAGAAATGGTTCTCCTCTTTTGGCTCAAGCATGTTAAAGCCTTCTGCATTTTTTTCCTGTCATTCTTCCTTTTGTGATGTGTGGGTATGAGCTATAAACTTTAGTGTAAATTGAGTGTTTTGGAGGATACTTAATAGGACTAAAACACGCAAGTGACTCTTGCAGCAAAGAGGAGAATTCTTTTATGTTGTGAATCATCCTTTCTAAATGTATCTCGTGTTATATCAATACTTCCAGATCCTGGTCCATCACCTTTCTTAAAGTGGCGCTATCCCTGTAACAGTCCCTATTTGAGATAGCCTCTATGTGACTCATTACTGTTCTCTCCACCCCTGACCTAGTGAGTTGGAAAGGCATTGACTGGGTATCTGCTTTTGCCTGGCAGCTTTTTTTTTTTTTTTTTTTTGATGTCTGATCTTATTTATTTGTTACTCTTAGAACATCTCATTTTTGACTGGACTCAGACTTAGAAGTAGAAGCTCTCAGAGAGGACAGCCTCCGTCTCTTGGCAATCTGTTCCTGCCGTTTTTCTTTGGCCTCCTTCATTCTCTTGGCCAAAAGTTTAGCATATTCTGCAGCCTCTTCTTTGTTTTTCTTAGTACGCTGTTTCTTCAGAGCAATACGCCGGCGTTTGTGTTGCAGAACTCGTGGAGTCACGAGACGCTGAATCTTGGGTGCTTTAGTCCTAGGTTTCTTACCTTCTTTGTTTAGGGGCTTTCGCACAACATACTGGCGGACGTCATCTTCTTTAGAGAGATTGAAAAGTTTGCGGATTCTGCTAGCTCTTTTGGGACCCAGGCGACGAGGCACTGTAGTATCAGTGAGTCCAGGAATATCCTTCTCCCCTTTTTTCACAATGACCAAGTTGAGAACACTCAGATTGGCATCCACAATGCAACCCCGTACAGATTTGCGCTTTCTCTCTCCAGTCCTCCTTGGTCTGTAACAGGAATGCCCCTTACTCAGTAGCAGGCGAACTCGGCCATGGGTCAAGACACCCTGCTTCATGGGGAAACCCTGCTTATCGTTCCCGCCACTGATTCGGACCACATAACCCTTCCATTCTTCACCCAGAGCGTCAGCAGCAACTTCTGTGGCCATACGCTTCTCGTAGAAGGTACGAAGTTTTCGTTCATCGTCCACTTCAATGAGCTTCTGGCAGCCAGTGGCCGGGAAAGAGATGTTCAGCTTCATTCTGAAGTGGCCGACAGCCTCCGAGGCGCCACGAAAAAGAGCAGCTTTTTTTTTTTTTTTAATAGAATTTTTTTGTGCCGATGCTGTTTTCATTTTCAGTTGTAATACATAGATATGGCCACAAGAGGACAGAGTACTCCACAGTATTGCCTCAGAATTCCCATCCTTTGATATATAAAACTTTTTTCAAAATAAAAATAATACATGTAGAAACATCAGTTATCATTGAGTGCTATAATGTGAAGTCTAGTTTTTGTGAATACATAAACAGAAATTGGCAAACTTCGAGGTGTGTCCATACTGTAGTGTATGGAGACACACGGTTTGGGGGAGGGGAGTGGTCGCTGCCAGTGGTGAAGGGAAGCTGACGCACACAGTTATACCCGGGCATCTTCCTTTTCTTTTCCCAGCCCATGTCTTCAGAGGTGTCCTTTCCCCCACTCCGTGCAGTGCTCCGCTTTGTCTTAGGTTGCAAAATCATGCCTCTAGTCGGGCTCAGACACAAACCCTGTTTCATTGACAGCACTGAACCACCCACAGGGTTCCAGCCCCCATTCCCCCTTAGTGCTCCTGAACCCCCAGTCTGAACCCTAGAATGTGTGTGGCTTGGAAAAACAGAAGCAGGGAATGGAGACCAGCCATCAGGAGACTGGGGCTGTCTGGTTTGCTCTGCTCTGAGGTTACCCTGGATCTGCAGCAAGTCAGTGCAGTCCAAGCTGGGCAGGAGGCATGGAGGACCCTCCAAGATGAGTAAACTGGAGCCTTGCCCATAAGGAGTTCAGGAGCTGGAGCGGGAGACAGACAAGTAATTAACGGCCACCATTTACAGAGCTCTCTAACTGTGTGGATACATAGCATATGAGCATATGTGCTACCTTACAAAGCTCATGAGCTTAAGATTCCCATTTTACAGGTGAGCAAAGTGAGGCTCAGAGAGGTTAAGTGGTTTGCCCAGGGTTATCTAGCTACCGAGGTGGCAAAGCTGAGATTCAGATTCGGGCCTGTCTGACTCCAAGACAGCAATTCCAAGCAGATGTCCACCCAGAGCCTGGCGTTCCGCTAGGTACCACTAGAGGGCGGCATGGAGGCCTCAGGGCGCTTCTGGTCTGGTTACCCTCCTCTCTCTTCCCTCCGCTAGGAGATCACCCCCGGCCAGCTGAGTCTGGAGGACCTCTTGGAGATGACAGATGAGCAGGTGTGTGAGACCGTGGAGAAATATGGGGCAAACCGGGAGGAGTGTGCCCGCCTCAATGCCTCCCTCTCCTGCCTCCGGAACGTCCACATGTCAGGTGAGCAGACCCATGGGGATGGACGCTCGTCGCCAACGCTCACCACCGTTCCCGCGGGTTCCTGCAGGCCAGGTTAGGTGGAGTCGGTTCTGGATGGTGTGTGCCGCTCATGAGTAGAGGAAAGGGGCCTGGGGTTCGGAGCCAGACGTGGTCAGGGCAGCTGCTCTTGCCCACCCTTCTGAGGTTGTACGGCATTTGGTTCTGGATAATTAAGGTCCAGATACGGAAATATTGGACGTGTGTGAAAGGCTAGGGTTTTTTTTTTTTACCTTAGACATTGTGATGTGCCTTTGTATTTGGGCTCAGCATCTAACTTATTTTCTTACATAAATAATATAAATTCATTGTAAAATAAGTTGAAAAAAATAGATAAAAATAAAATAACAGCCCCAAGTCCCCACCCTCTACTGTTATCGTTTTGGTATAGTTTTTGGTGTAATTCTTCCTGACAAATGGGTATGTATGTAGTGTCTTTATATGGTCAATGATAAAACCATAAAATTAGGGCTAGCCATACATATGATTTTGAAACCTACTTTTTTCACCCAGCAAAATAAACTCACTTGTTTTATCAGTGTGAGGTCCAAATATATTGTCATCTTCCTTTGCTATTTCTCATTAATTGCTCAAATCTCTGCCCTGATTAGCAAGACACCAAAAATCGTCCTGATTGGGACTTCCTGCTTTCCTCTAGTCTCGTGATTTTCCCACAATTTCCAGGGCCTTTTCAGTCCTAAGAGATCAACTCTGCAAACATCAGCCAAAGAAAAGCATTATTGGTCCACCTGCGCTGTTGTTCCAGTTCCTGCCACAAGGAGTCACTGCTGAGCACTGGTCTGGCACAGTCAGGTGGATGTTTATAGGTGCTCTCGATGGATTCAACATGCAGCATTTAATGAGTATTTATGGAATGACTATATGTGCCAGTAGGGCTCGGTATACGGAAGTGGGCAGAGTAGAACATATTTGAAACAGGTCATTGGGCCAGCTCCCCCACAGATGCCTTTTTGTGTTTTTTCTTACTAGTGGATTCTAATGATGGCTACAGTCATCATCAGGCAGCCCTGAGTTGGGGGCTGTTTTGCCTTGAAGGATATTTGGTGGCGTTCCTGGCCTCTGTCCACTAGACACCAGTAACACCCCCTGTCACGACAAACAGAAACGTCTCTAGATGTTTCTAAATGTTCCAGGGAGGGTGCAGAATTACCCCCGGTTGACTAGCTATAAAGGTCATGTTATTCTTCACTCTAGTACAATGCTGTTGACTCACCTAATATTTGCATAGTTAAGAAAGGCACTCAGCGCAGACAAAACCTGCTTCAAGGTGACTTCTCTCCCTGTACTGTGAGAAGCAGCTGGCAGTTTTCTCACCCTTAAAAAATTGCGCTGAATTACAGTATTATATCACAAACATCGTCCTCTGTCAATAAATGCATTTGCTGCTCATTTTTAATGCCTGAATTCTGCCACCGTTTATTCCACCCATCTCCTAGTTCTAGAAATGTACATTGTGTCTGTTTTTTCTCCTGTGATAAGCATTGTTGCAGTGAACAGTTTTGAGTGTTAACTTTAGGTACATCCTTGGTGATCCCTGTAATGTGAATTCATACGAGTGGGATTCTAGCAAATTATGTACATATTTTAAGGCTTCTGGTGAACCTTGCCACATGACCTTCCCAAAATTTGTGCCAATTTTTGCCTCTCTCCCACCCCTACCCCCATACAGTATATGAGAGTGAGCATTTGAGGTTAGGTTCTTAATTGTTTTTCAGAATTACTATCTTCTCTTCAGAACTGTGCTGCTGAGTTTGAAAAAGTTCTTAAAAATAAGCTGGACCCCAGTTCCTGCTGAGAGAGGGGTTTCTGTCACTTCGCCATGGGCTGGGCCATCATCCTCTGTAACATCCTGGGCTGGCTGAGACTTGAGAAGGCCTCTAATCTGGTGTTTTCCAAAATTTTTTGATTAAGATGCACAGGAACAAATATGACTTATGTTGCAACCCTTTACACACATGCAAATACACAAACACAGATGTACACATTCACATACACAAGTAAAAGTTTCATGAAACAGTACTCATTCTTACTGTGCGTGGTATTTTACACACTCTTTTCTGGTGTATTCCATATCATTTACTGAATGCTGGTGATGACCCACCACTTTGATCTCACACCCCACTTTGGACTTTAAGCCACAGTTCGAGAAAATATTGATCTTATTGATCCTCCTGCCTCCACCAACCCTTCCCAGGCAGTTAAGATTCCTTCAATGACGCCCTACCTCTGATGGCACCCTTTGAGCCACTGGGACCTCTAAGGGCTGCGCTCATGCCCAGATTCCTCCAGCACCAAGGTCAGCCTGGGGAGAACCTCAGTGCAGTAAAGCACTGTCCACTCAGCTCTGAGTCTCTCTCTCTGTTCTGCAGCACCTTGTGACGTGTGGGATCTTAGTTACCCCACCAAGGATGGAGCCCATGCCTGCTGCATTGGAAGGCAGGGTCTTAACCCCCGGAGTGCTGAGGAAGTCTCTGAGTCTCCTTGATATCAGTATCAGACTCTCCTTATGCCCTTCGTCGATGTCATGGTGCCACCTTTCACATTTTAAACTTTTTTAAAGAGTGTTTTTTTTCTAAATCGATGCCTCTCTTCCTTAGTAGGCTTAAAGCTGCGAGAGAACAGGGATCGTACCTGTTTTTGTTCACCATTTTATTCCTAGCTATAAAGCTAGCCCGTAGGAGGGACTCAGTAAATATCTCAATACACCTTCCACCCTCATGTAGCCCAGGAAAACTCCCCAGTGCCTGCACGTGCAGACTCTCTTATGGATGCCAAGCTCCTCAGACTCCAGCTCCCTTCTGGAAGCCCACTGTTCACATTTCCCCCCACAAGTCCTAAATACCCAATTAATCTATTAGTTATTTAGGGTTTCCTAGATCAGACATGGATTTCCCATCTTGACACCCACCCCTCTGGCTAGAATTCCATTCCCTTTTGTCCTCCTGATGAATTCCTGCTTACCCTCCTGCCAGCTCCTGCCTGGAAGCTTCTGCACCTTATTGAATGAATGGATGAATGAATGATTCTACCACCGACTGACCATGTCTAACAGTGACTTCCAGTGTCCTTGACGCACGCCCTCATCTGACTGTTACCTCTCTGAAGCAGATGCGGTTGGCCGGGTGCCCTTCACCCCTCTGTTGCTGGCAGCCGGCCCAGGTTACCTGCCTGTGGTGAAGGAAGTTTGGGAAGGCGGCCTGAGGTGCTTGCTACTCATCTCCACCAGGGGGAAGCAGTGAGCCACCCTTAAACAATCCTTGCTTTACATTCTCTTCTCTCAGAAATTACCATTGGTTCCTTGAGGCTTCAGACTCTGGGGAGCTGGATGGTTCCTGCCATTTCCCCCACCTTTCACCTTAACCAAAAATGTATCCCAAACTAGAGGGAAAACACACACACACACACACAAAACAACACATGAGTCTTTCCCACCAGATTCTTATTTCTCGAGGGTCATACCATATTCATCTTTGGTATCCCTACCTCTCAGCTAGAAAGCTGGAGCCTCTAACAGTCAGTGAAATCAGATATTTAAAATTCTGGTGTGTAGTGGGGACTCGATGTGTGTTTGTTGAGTGACTGAAGGACTAAAAGTTGTGTTGAGAAACCCATCAGGAAACCAAGCTTGTGGAGACAAGGGAGCTTTCTGTCTGGCCAGGAATGTGTGTAATTTCTGCCTCTGTCTCAGAGCATAAGGGCAGCTTGATTTTAGGGTTCCTTGGAAGGAAAGTTATGACCAACCTAGACAGCATATTAAAAAGCAGAGACATTACTTTGTCAACAAAGGTCCATCTAGTCAAGGCTATGGTTTTTCCAGTGATCATGTTTGGATATGAGAGTTGGAAAGCTGAGCACTGAAGAATTGATGCTTTTGAACAGTGGTGTTGGAGAAGACTCTTGAGAGTCCCTTGGACTGCAAGGAGATCCAACCAGTCCATCCTAAAGCAGATCAGTCCCGGGTGTTCATTGGAAGGACTGATGTTGAAGCTGAAACTCCAAAACTTTGGCCACTTGATGCGAAGAGTTGACTCATTGGAAAAGTCCCTGATGCTGGGAGGGATTGGGGGCATGAGGAGAAGGGGACGACAGAGGATGAGATGGTTGGATGGCATCACCGGCTCAATGGACATGGGTTTGGGTGGACTCTGGGAGTTGGTGATGTACAGGGAGGCCTGGTGTGCTGCGGTTCATGGGGTCACAAGGAGTCGGACATGACTGAGTGACTGAACTGAACTGAACTGAACTCTAATCTTAGTTTTCTCCTTGGGTTCTGGGGCTCTCCTTATTTCCGGGTTCCCAAGGAACCCGACTGAGGCAGCTTAGCAGAAGCAGCAGCAAGGAACCCCAAAGATAGGAAAGCTTAACCCTTTTGTCTCTTCTCACAGTGTGTTAGATCGGCTTTCACCTGACACCAAGGAATACTCAGTCCTCCCTTTAACAAGCTCCAAGATCCCCGAAGCCAGGGTGTCTTAACCTTTCCTTATCATATCAGCTGTGACCTGAAACCAGAAAGCATTCATTCGCTCATTTAACAGAATTTATCAATGCCTCAGGTATGCCAGGCACTCTCTGAAAACACGTGCTTAGATATGTGTCTTTGTGGAGTTTACATTCTAGTGGCGGGAGACAGGCAATAAATTATATCGTAATAAGCATGTACATTATAAAGTATGTTAGACTAAGAGCTGTGGAGAAAATGAAAAGTTGAGCTGGTGAAGAGGGATCAGTAGTGTCCTCTGGGAACAGGGGACAGCTGTCATATTCTGTCATATTAAAAAGAGTGATCAGGCAGGCCTCCATTCCCTTCACTGTTTTCCTTTCCAGTGTCTCCTCAGTCCTCAGGCGTCTGCTTGGAGTATGGAATCTGGCATCAGACACACCTGTCAGCTGGGTGGCTTTGAGTTCGGTGCCTCCTGATTCCAAGCTTAGTTTCCTAAGTAGAGTGGCGATGACGATCACTTCCACCCCACTGACTTTCGGTGGATTACAGGAGATGATGCAGGCAGCAAGAGACACGAGTTTGATCCCTTGGTTGAGAAAATCCCCCTAGAGGAGGGCATAGCAACCCGCTCTAGTATTCTTGCCTGGAAAATCCCATAGATGGAGGAGACTGCAGACTACAGTCCATGTGGTCTCAAAAGAGTCAGACACGACTTAGTGACTAAAACAAGGGTGGAGATGATGATTATTTCCACCCCACTGATTGTTTGGGTGGATTACAGGAAATGATCAGGCAAAGTACAGTTCCTGGTCTTGGTTAAGTACATTGTCACTTTTACTGTTCTTATAGTAGTAATTATCACCACCCTACAACCACCATCACCACCGTTTCTGCTTCGGTTCCCATGATCACCATCATCACCAGCATCATGACCACCATTACTGTCATTAGAGCCTCTAGCCTTTCTCTGCCCCCAGCTCTCTTTCCTCCACCTTCTTTCCATTTTCTCTCTCTTTTTTCCCTCCAAAGGGACCCTGGGCTTCAGTTTTCTAGCTCCATTCTCTAACTCTTTGTTTCTCTTTGATTTCCCTTCCCTTGAGCCACTGTCTTCCTCAAACTTGATGCTTCCTGAGAACCTATTTCCCACTTTTCGCTGGCTTGATTGTTCTCTTGTGGTGGCCCACCTTGCCCTGGCTAGAAAAACAAAAGTAGAAGTCCAAGCTACACCCCACTGCTGTGGTCACTAGAGACCTGAGGTCCTGGGGTGAAACTGATTTAGCTGCTAGAACAGTATGTTCTTGCCATTCTTCCCGTCTCCCGCCCCGCCAGCCCCCTCCAGCCCGAGGCTTGAGACCTCAGATACAAAGACCACAGGCTCCCTTCCTGAACTTTCCTTTCCTTGAGTCACAACTGCCTTAACGGAGGACAGCCTGGTTGGGGCATGGCTCTGAAATCAGAGTGCTGTTGCTGTGGCTTTCTTTCTCTTTTCTGACGCTTCCTCTTTCTCTCTCTGCTGTTTCTTGGCCTTTTGATTATTTTCAGCCTAATGATGCATGGTCACTTGTGTCTTCACTTTCCTAAGGGAAAAACCCAGGTTCAAGATAAAGGAAGACCTTGCTTTTCTCCCTTTTTCTCACCCCTCCTTCATGTACATGTGTCAAGCATTCACTACACATCTGATACTATGCTGGGTTCTGGGGCTTGAGGACGCTCTTGGAACTTCAGGGTGGAGCTGAGACCAAGAGGAGGAGGAGGGGGAGGTCTCCTGATGACTCCGGGATGGTGGGATCATGTGGAAGTGCATTGCTTCCACAAGGGAGCATGGAGCATCCTAGGCGTGGAGAGACCAGTGTAGGGCTGGTCATTGGGAATGCTGGGGAGAGAGGTTGGAGCTGGGGTCAGACAGGGGGCAGGCCAGCCCTCACAGTGGACCAGGGCATGGAGCTGGCATGGCAGGGTTTTGAGTAGAAGATGCCTGGATCACTTGTCTAGTTTTCAAACAAACACCGGCTGCAGATTGGGTGGTTGGCTCGGAGTGAGATGCCAGGAAGTGTCAGAGGAGCCCAGGGATGCCACTGGCAGACAGGTGCCCTGGGGGCTTGCTTTCTTGAGTACCACCCCCCCCCTCCGCCCGCCACCCAGCTTCTCCTCCCCTAAGGGTTGGGGGTTAGTGGAGGGTCAGAGAAGTGGCAGCCAGGAGATAAACAGGAGGCAAAGTGGCCCCAAATTAGGACAGCCTCAGATGCCCTCTGGTTTCTCCGCAGTCTGGGGATTGAATGAAGCCCACCAGGACCCCGCCTTCCACTAGAGCCTTCCCTCCCCTGGAACAAAGAGTAGGAGCCGTCTTGATTGCCCTATTGCTTCAGTTGCTTCTAACTTTGGTGGGGCTGGCTGGGTGGTACAGGACGACCCACCCCTCCCACAGCCCCCCGAGTTTGCTGTGTTCCAGCCCCTATCCTTGTTTTTTCTCCAGAGTCTTGTTTTGTGGGTTCTCAGGAATCCCGGAAACAGCATGGCCCCATGTTAGGACTCTTGATTGCAGGTGACTGAAACCTAATGTGATCACCCTTACGCAGACACAGCTCATTCATTCACCCCATAAATTATGATTGAACATCACGGTGGGGGACTAGAGACTCAGTAACGGGCATGGCCAGCCAGCTTCCTCGGACCTTGTTGTGTTCTAGACCTGAGCCATCCATCATGGCAGCCACTAGACTCATGTGGCAAATTAAGCTTATATTCATTAAAATGAAATAATATTAAAATGTCACTTCTTCCGTGGCACTAGTCACTCTTCAGGTGATCCATCGCCACCTGTGTCTAGCGGCTCCCCTGTTGGAACAGCCCGGGGTTCTAGATCATTTCCATCATCACAGAAAGTTCTGTTGGAATGCTCTGCTCTAGAATATATTGAGAGAAATGATAAGTAAGAGAAGTAACAAACGGTGATCAGTTTTATGCAGAGAATTACAGTAGAGTGCTATGATGGTGACTCGGTGGCTGGTTCTGGCGGGGTGGCCGCAGAGGGAGTGTCAGTCAGGGCTCTACCAGAGAAGCAGAACCCCAGGTCAGCACCCCATCAGGGGCCTAACCTGCCCTTCCCGATCCAGCCTCCTCTCCTGCTTTCTTGAAGGCTGCCTTTTGGCCCTTCTGTATCGCCCACTTGTTGCTTCACCTGCAGTGACCAGCTCTGGCTCTTGTGGGCGTCCCCACCATCCCTCTGCACTGAGAACAAGGAGAACCTGGTCCCCCGCCGTCACCTCTGATGAGCACTGTGGTCGCGCCCAGCACGTGCTGAGCAGAACTGGGCACAGAACTGACCCTGAACTCGTACTGAACGGTCTGCGGGGGCTGAGCTGTTTGAGGATTGAGGGTTCCATGCACACCGCACTGGATGAGCCAGGTCAGATCCAGACAGACCGTCACATCAGTGATCAGATCACAGCTCCTTCTCCCAGGCTCTCTGTGTCTTCACCAGCCCACCACGCCCAGTTCCCCCGACTTTGTTTTCCTTGGAAGGCCTGCCTCAGGGCCTTTGCATGGGTCATTTTCTCTACCTGGAATGCACTACCCTAGTCTGCTTCTGGCTAATTCCTTGTCACTTGGGTCTCAGCTCAAATGCCACCTTCTCCTGGTCCCACCTCCCTCTCAATCACTCATTTCTTCATGGTCCCTATCATAAATAACAATGATTTTTTTTTTGCTTAAATGTTTGTTTCTCTACCTCTTCTCACTAGAACAATGGTTCTCAGACCTGAATATGCATCAGAATCCCCCAGAAGGCTCTACCCCCCAGAGTCCCTGGTTCAGCCGATTTGGAGCAGCACCCAGGAACCCAGGGGATGCTGCTGCTCCTGGTTTGGGGCCTGCACTGTGAGAGCCACTGTGCCAGAACTGTCCCAGGGCCTGACTCAGAACCAGGGTGTCAGGAGGAGTTACTGAGGGACTGAATGAGTGATGGTCCACGGCAACGGTCACAGCAAATACTGCATTCTTGCCAGGCCAGGAGCTGTTCTGGTAACTGACGTGCAGCCTTGGCTTAATGAATCATTTCCGCAATCTCGTGAAGTCCACGTGATTATTATCTCTATTTTCTGGTAAGAACACTGAGCCTCAGAGTCACACAGCAACTGAGTATCACAAATGGTTTGTGGAGAAGGAAATGGCAACCCCCTCCAGTGTTCTAGCCTGGGAAATCCCAGGGACAGAGGAGCCTGGCAGACTACAGTTGATGGGGTCGCAAAGAGTCGGACATGACTGAGCGACTAAGCGTGCTCCAGCATCATATCCTGGCTTGGAATACAGTCACGGCTTTGGGTTTCCCAGAGACAAAATCAAATCAGCTTAGTGGAAGAGCTTACCCCAGAGAAAGTACAGCGTATCAGTTCATAGAATATAAGAAGGTAGAGATTGCTGGTCCTGATGCGCTGAAAACACTGGTATTTCAGACTTCATGGTTGGTTCTTTGAGTGGGTGAATTGCTTTAATATCTAGATTTTATCTGATGAGTCAGAAATCCCAAAGCACATTTATTTTACATAAACATTAAATCCAGACCAGCCAAACAGGAAAAAACAAAACAAAACACAGAGTTTGAACCCAGGTCCATCTTACTGCTAAGCTGTGGCTCCCTCCTAAGAGAAAGGTGAGGGCTGCTTTCCCCTTACCTCTGAGAGCTCCATGTGTCTCCCTCCATTTGCTCAGCTGAAGTGATTGCCTTTAGTGGGGGAAAGGGGTTGCAGGGATGTAACAGCTTAAGCCAGAACAGAGATAAAAAGAAAGAACATAAAGCCTGAATGATATGTAACTACCAAATTGTCTGTTTGCAGAGCACCTTCAGTTGTAGTAAGAACCCACACACAGATAGTTCCTTTTGCTTCTCACAACCTGATGAGTGGCAGGTAGGCAGACCAGGATGAGTACCCATTCCACAGATGGGAACACTGAGGAAAAGAGAAGGTTACTTTGAGCCACCCAGGCTCTCACAGAGCTGGGATTGGAATAGCGACGTCCCTTTCCTGCTTCTCAGTGCAGAGCCCCTTCTCTTGTCTGGTGTCAGGAGTGGGGTGGGGATGATGGCAGTGGCCGTGTTTCCCCTCCAGGTGGGATCCCGGAACTGGGGAGAATGGGGTGCGCCCCAAGCTGGGCATGGCTGGGAAAGCTCAGGAGTCCCTAGATCTGCTTCAGAGTCTGGAGAGACTCCTGCCTCTTCCTGGCAGAGTTGAGTCTGTCTTGGTGACTATTTCTGCCCTTTTCAGTCATGGAGGCATCCTCAGGTATATGAATGTGTTTGAAAAGTTTAGCAAATGTGCAGGAGGAAGGTAGAAAGGGCAGGGATGATGGAGAAAGATGTTATGATGTCATGATATGATTTGGAACCGAGCTATTTTCCCCTCCCCCTACAATGTCCCAATGTTGTGACAACACATTGCTGGAAGTATGAGAGGATTCTGGTTCGTAATAGTCACGCTTTTTACTCAGGTAGTTCCCCTCCCCCCCATTGTTTAATAGTAAATAAACTATTTACTATTTAAATAATTTTCCTATTTCCTGACTTATATCTTATATGAGAAGTATCCAAGCTATTGTTTGGGGAAGGCAAAAACAAGGGTTTGTTTTGACCATAATTTGCATGTTAGTATTTTAAAAATGGATTCCTAGGAGGAATAGTCTGGAAGGAAATACACTTGGATATTCAGCACAGTTTTTGGATTAGGGTGATTGTGATTTCTCTTTTGCTTGTCTGCTTTTTCTATCTTTCTGGGTAAGGAACAAGCAGTTGTGTAATTTAAACAAAAAAAAAAGAAAGGAAAAAATTCCTCCTTGAACCCAGTTTGTTTAGCTTTTTCTGTACCCACCCCTTCTGTTATTTCAACAATTTCTTTGCTGATTAACCCCTTTCTTTGCACCTGTTCAAAAGGGAAAACTTCCTGCTGCAATTTCCTGAAGTAAAATTCCCTGTAGCTTAGACAATTCTTGATGATGCCCCAGAAGCAACTTATATGCCACCACTGTTGGGAAGGCTTCCTAGATTGCCCCTTCTTCACTTTGTGGTAATGATCCCACAGTTTTCTGGTAGTTTTTTTTTTTTTAAGATTTTTTTAATGTGGGCCATTTAAAAGTCTTCATTGAATTTGTTACACCATTGCTGCTGTTTTATATTTTGTGTTTTCTGGCTGTGAGTTATATGGTATCTTAGTTCCCTAACTAGGGTTCAAACCTGAACCTCTGCATTGGAAGGTGAAGTCTTAACCACTGGACTGCCAGGGACATCCCTCTTGTAGTTGTTTTGATATAAAAATCTCTCAGATTAGAAATTCCTCGTTAGCAGGAGCCATCACAAATAACGATGAGTTATTAAAAGCATGCTCTGTGTCAGGTATTGTTCTAAGCTGATTTCAAGGGTAACTTCGCTTAATCTTCAGAACTTGACCATGAGATAGGGAATGTTGTAGTCCCCAGTTTTCAGATAAGAAGACTAAGGAGCAGGGAGGTGAACCTACTGACCCAAGGTCACATGAAGTGACTTGCAGAGCACGGGGATTTGAGCTTTGGCTGACCACAGGCTCTTTTTTCTTTTTTGCTTCTTTTGTTTCCTATAAATTACTTAACACAGTAGCAAAAGTACCATTGAAGCAATTAAAAAATACATGAAAGTAAAAGTCTCTCAGGCGTGTCTAACTATGCGACTCCATGGACTGTACAGTCCATGGAATTCTCCAGGCCAGAATTCTGGAGTGGGTAGTCTTTCCCTTCTCCAGGGGATCTTCTCAATCTGGGGATAGAACCCAGGACTCCCTCATTGCAGGCAGATTCTTTACCAGTTGAGCCACAAGAGAATCCCAACAATACTGGATTGGGTAGCCTATCCCTTCTCCAGTGGATCTTCCCAACCCAAGAATCGAACCAGCATCTCCTGCATTGCAGGTGGATTGTTTACCAACTAAGCTATCAAGGAAGCCCTGAATAAATACATGAGTGGTCATAATTTAATCATGGAAATTATCCTTGGAGCGGGAGGTTGGTGCATTTCTAGATTTGCTCCAGGAGAGAGAAGTAAGAAATAGATGTTTTCTGCCTATATCACCGAGGGCTTGTGTGGTGGAGATAACAAACAGATAATGAAAGAAAATTCACTCTGAATCAGGGGTCACCAGCCAAATTTGGCCCTCTGCCTGCTTTCAAAAATAAAGTTTGATTGGAACATTGCCACACCCATTTATTTACATTGTGAATTTTATTGCACATTTTATGGCAAGATAAGAAAATTTTGAACATAAAAAATTTTCTCTGCCCTGTGACCTCCCCTCTCAGCTCTACTGTGCTTTGCTTCTCTGCATTATGCAGTGACCGACCTTCCCCATCGGCAGAAATACCTGCTCAACCATAAAAACCAACATTCTCCTAGCATCAACAAGACAATGCAAAGAGAACATTCCTTCTTGATCTTGTAAGGGGCCACGATGATGCTTAGATCTGGATTGTGTAAACTGTCAATAATGTGTCATTTAATCTACAGCCCTCTGTCTCAAAAAACTTACATGACTGTGCCTTGACTTCTAACAGGCAGAACAGTTCTTAGAACTTTCCGAGATGCCGTTCTTGGGTTACAATCCTCAATTTCACTCAAATAAAATTCTCATTTCCTTCTTAGATTGATGGATTAAATGTTCATCGACAGCATATTATGTTGTCTGTAGGTATTCTCAGACAGCAGCAGCAGAATGGAGACCATCTGGCCCAGAAAGTCTAAAGTATTTACCTTCTGGCTTTTACAGAGGAAGTTTGCTAATAACCCTTATTGTAAAAGACCAAGCAAGAGATACTAAGTGTTCTTTAAAACAAATATACACATGCTCTAAAACAGGAGAGATCTCAGTCTGACATTAAGAGGAACTTTGGGAGGAGGGATGTAAGTACATGACGAGATTGGGGGACGTTGATGGTGGAGAACTCTGCCGTGAGGGTGTATTACTGTTTGCACAGTACAGCGTTACCCGGAGCTGTCCTTTATCGAGCACGCACCATTCTACATGCTCAGAGGAAGGAAGAAAGGGCAGGAAGGATGGACAGGCCCAGAGAGGTTGAATAGCTTGCTCAGGGTCACGCAGCTGCTACAGGATAGAGCTTGCACTCAGGCCTATGCCAGACTCAGTCAAAACACATGCTTTCAGGGAACTTCCCTGGCGGTCCAGTGGTTAAGACTCCGTGCTTCCACTGCAGGGGCCGTGGGTTTGACCCCTGGTTGGGGAACTAAGGTCCCACATGCCATGCTGCTGCTGCTACTGCTGCTAAGTCTCTTCAGTCGTGTCCGACTCTGTGCGACCCCATAGACGGCAACCCACCAGGCTCCCCCGTCCTTGGGATTCTCCAGGCAAGAACACTGGAGTGGGTTGCCATTTCCTTCTCCACACATGCCATGCATTGTGGCCAAAAAAAAAAAAAAAACCAAAATGGAAAAAAAAAAAAAAAACCCACATGCTTTCATTGCAGTGTCCTGCATGCCGACTTTTCTTGTCTGTTTCCTGCTAGACTGTGAGCTTTGGGGGCCTGGGGATCACACTGCATCTCTCGAGTGCTGCCTGGATTGTGCCCCTGGAGGGGCACTCTCATTTAGGGGGGTCTGCGGGTCTCTTTGGGCAAACATGTCACACCATCCCTATAGGATTCTGAAGGCGGGGGTGCCTCGCATTCCAGGTCTCCCAGCTGCCTCCTTCTCAATTTGGAAAAGGAAACCCGAAATGCCTCCCTTCCCCCCGTGACACAGGCCTGTTGTGTCTACCCTCCACGTCAGCTCTGTCCTTGGGAACAAGCTCAGTTTAGCTCCATCATCTGATCATCTTCTTTCTTTAGTGCTTTTGTTTTTCCCCTCTCCTTCTGGTACTTTGTGGAGGAGAAATGAGGCGGACAAGCTCTGTAATCGGATACCAGGACACCCTCCATGACAGCGACAGTTTGTTTTTCTAGCTCTAACTTCTAACCTTCTGCCTTCATTGTCACGGAAGGCGGGGGTACTAAGTGGCAGGCTGTCTGTTTTGCTTTAAACCTTAGGCTCCTTGCTTGAAAAAGTTGGGGTCAAATCGCCGGCTGGCTGCACACACTTGGATGATTTTTTCTCCCTGTGTTTGTTACCTTGGACACCATCCAACCGGGGCTATTACATGATGACTCCTGGTGGCCACCAGGGGGCGCTGCCAGACAACCGTCCTTTAGCTGAGCAGGGAGTGGGGGAGGGGGGAGATCTACATTAAGGTGCAAACTGGAAGAAGGAAGCTCAGTCTAATCATCTGAACTTTCAAACAGGGAAAAAACAGGGTCCAGGAGAGGAGAAAGGCCTGACTCATCTACAGGATGGAAGAAGGTGGGCTTAATTCTGTGTTATAGACAGAGCATCCAGGCAGGCTGAGAACCAGGGGAACTTCAGTCTCTTGTCTCAGCTGGCCTTGTGTGAGCTACACAGCGTCCTGGTTCCTGCCTGCTTCCAGTCGGCTCAGATGGGGTCTTGCAGTCACTAACCTTCCTACAGCCCTCTTGTCACCGAAGTGCCCGCCCCCCAGCTCCTTGCCACCCTGCAGGACCAATTAAGAGAAGAAAGTGATTCGTAAAGAAGGAACGCTGAAACGCAGTCTCCAAATAATAACTATTGGACATGCAGCAGGAGCTCGACAGAGTCAGTGGCCTCATTCCCTTGGGAGACGTCTGGCAAGGGCAGGGGGCCAGACGTGGGGTAACTCTGGCTGTAAAGGAGCCTCCTGGAGGTCATGAACAGGGTGGCCACGAAGAGAAACAGCAGGACTTGCTTTGATCAAAATCATCATCTCAGCCTTGCCACGTGCCCGGCAAGGGAATGTAGAGATTAAAAAAACACGCGGGCTACAGTTGGCAAGGGGCTGGGTTCCTGGTTTCCTTTTCTAGCCAGCCTGGCCAGGTTTTGGCAGAGTCGGGAGCTCGTGTAAGTCCTGAGCCTGGGATGTGAGTCCTGGCTGGGCCACTGGGCTGAACTAAAGCTGGTTCCCCTTTACTAAAGGGGAACTGTACTAAAGCCCCTTCCCCGTCAGAGTCTCTGTCTTTGAAGGAACAGGCATGAAAACACCTGCCCATCTAGTGTTGTCGGGAGAGACAGGTGTGATGATGCATGTTTCCTCCTCTATCAGGGTTGCCTCCCCCACCTGAGCAGAACCGCACTGTGATCCTTTTGGCTGCAGTGAATCAGAAATCATATGAACCAACTGAATGGGACAAACCAAAGGTTTCTCTCTTTGCTCCCCAAAGGCAGACTCCTCAGGAGCTGAAAAGTCCTGGGGCCTCAGAGCTGGTGAAGCCCACTCGCCCATGTGCGTGGGGAGCCAGGGGTCACGCCATGGCTTCAGACAAGCCCCCGAATTAGCCAGAGCTAATGCCCCATGGATGTAGGGTGGGCAGTGCAGCCATTTTATTATTTTGGAGCAGAAAAAAGATAACCCATCACAGCCTTCTTTTCATACACTTGAGAGGTTGGAAAAGTTCTTATTGTCTTTTACAGAACCACAAGACTCTTATTTATCCCCCCAAAATGAGCAAGCTTCTAGACTAAAGAAAGGGTTTTTAAGGCAAGGCATCTGTCGATTTTCACAGGGTTCTTCCTGACACTGCTGACTGTCTCTGGGTGTGGGGTGGGAGGCATTGTGCTTAAGAACAAGGATCATTGTCTGTTAATCCCATCGATATCACGGGCACCAGATCTCAGGCCCCAGGCAGGAGGTTTTCTTGGGCTTCTCAATGACAGCAGACAAAGGGCAGCTCAAGGTTCTCAAACTTGGCACTGTCAACACTTCTGGCTGGATGATTCTTGGTGGTCAAGGCTGTCCTGTGCATTGTAGACTGTTTAGCAGCGTCCCTGCATGCCATGAGCTTTGATGCCAGAAGCATCCATCCTCCAACCCCCTCCTCCTTTGTGAAATCCAAAATGCCTCCCAGTGTCCTCAGATGTGCCCAGTGGAGAACCACTGCCTTGACTTCTCCGAGGTGCTCCAGGCTTCGCCCAGCTGATGATGCTCCTGCTCAGATGATGGTGGTGATGATAAGGATGTCAAGGATGATGACAAGTGAAGTATTCTGAGGCCAGATGAAAGCCAGGAAATTTTGTGAAGACTGAGGGTCTATAAAAGCACAGAAAACCGTAATTGAGTTGGACTTGGGCTTATCATGCCCAGAGCATCTTTTTCCCAGGGGTCTTTAGTCAAATTTCCAGGAACCAGATGAAAGCCAGGAACCTTGATGTACCACCCTCCCTCCAGCGTGCGCTGTGCACACATACACACACACACACACACACACACACACACACACACGCGCGCTCACATTCACGTGCGTAATCCTCCCCTCTCTCTCCCCAGGGACCTAGTTAAAACTTCCATCACTTCTGCAGGTAAACAGCTCTCGATGCCCTGACTTCTCTGGCCGTGACCGCCTGGACCAGCCACATGGCCTCTCTGTGCCATAAAATGCCCAGGGACAGGAAGGATGGGCATGAACCCTTCCCCCGAGATTCTGTGTCTCAGGTTTGACCTTCACACCCGGCCAGTGAGCTGACAGCAGTGACCATGTCCCCACTCTCACCCACAGCTGTGCAGTTCAGACAGCAGCTTCCAGTTGTGATGGTTATTGTTGCATGGATGCCTGAATCAGCTCAGTGACACCTTCTGGGGATCCTTTGAACATAAGATGCTCGTTCCCACCCTTGCCCTCATCTCTTCCACCCTCTCCTGACACCCTTCCTGGGGGCTGGCTCCTTCCCATTATGTGCTGCCAGCTCTGGGTGTGCTCACTGCGTGGAGTTCCTCTGATTACTTTCTCTGTCATTACTCGGGGGAACAGGGGGGCTGGGAGAACCTGGGGGGAGGGGCTGAGCATAGCCCCAGTGAGTTCCGGGGAACTTTCTAGAGGAAGGAACCATCTACACGGAGTTCCGAGAATGACAGGCTGTGTTTGGGCTTCTTTGCCTACTTCCCAAGTTGATTCTTTTGTTTTATTGCCCACCAGTGCCAACTCTCAGATCTGCTCAGCGTGTCGTTTTTTTTTTTTTTTTTCTTTCAAATTATCCTAGCTCAAAAAAATTTTTTTTATATTTGCAATATCTTTTGGGGATGTTTTGGGGGCAGTATCTTCCTGAACCATTTTGTGTTGTAAAAGCTGTCTGCAGACTTTCAGTGCCAAAGTCAGTCATGTGCACGTTCTTTTTTTGGAAAGAAGGATGTTGTATATACAGAAAATGGTAGGCTCTGACCCAGCTTTATCCACTTTCCTTTGATCCCTGTACCCATGACTAGAAGGTGAAAGATGAATTTAAGTTAAGTTCTTCCTAAGCTCTGACCATGGGCTTATTTGGCAAGGTCTTTCATGTTCCTGGGCGATGCCAGTTCTATGAGGAGACACTGGCAAAGGCAAATTATGGCAACAGGGTCAGGCCAGAAAAGGTTGGGCTAGAGTTTAGGTTAGAGGTTTAGTTATGCAGGAAGGGCTTGGTGTCCAGTATATTTTTTTCTAAACATTCAGGTGCCAATGAATGTGGAAAGGGAGGATTTAAAATGCCCCTCCTGCCCCTGCCTCAATGTCTCTCTCTGCAGAGATGATTGCTGTTCTCCATTGTGTCCAAGGCATTGCTCCATGCTTACAATGTGCTCAACACACGGCATGTAAGGACTTTCCACGACGGCCACCCGTTGTCCTTGTAACAACTTAGTCAAGTTGGGGCTGCCCTGCGAAAAGGGAGGAGATGGGGGTTCAGAGAGGTGGATGAAGTTAGCCAAGACTGTACAGCATAGGCGCGTCAGGAAGGCAGCCTTGCACTTGGGAGTTTGGAGTGAAACCACTGCTTTTAATACCACACCCCGAGGCCCTGAGGAGAGACAGGAAGGGGGGTGGCATCAACTGAGAACCCAAGCGCTACAGAAGTCGCCCGGCCAAGGTCACCTGGACTCGGGCAGGTCTACTTAGGCGTGTTTTGAGAATCATGAACTCATTGGGTGGCAGTGACCTCTGGGCCCAGGTGACGCCAGTGGGTGATTTGATGCCCTGGGAGTCGATTGGAACAGAGCCACTGACCAAGTTGCACCAGGGCTGGGCCTGGGACAGGTGGTACGTGAAGGGGAGGGAGAGGTGAGGTGACACAGGAGGGGGCGGGTGGGCACGAGGCCTGGCGCCTGGAGGGGAGTCCGGCTCTGCGGCCTCAGGCAGCTGCTGGCCCGAGTTCGCTGGGTCTCTTTAGTGGGAGCAGAGTAGTAGTACCTGTAAGTGAGTAAAGTGTTAGTCGCTCAGTCGTGTCTGACTCTTTGCGACCCCATGGACTGTAGCCCACCAGGCTCCTCTGTCCGTGGGATTCTCTAGGCAGGGATACTGGAGTGGTTTGCCATTTCCTCCTCCAGGAGGAGTACCTGTGTCTCCCCTCAAAAGAAGGACTCAGTGAGGCGATGCATCTCAAGGCTCTGGCTGAGCCCTGGGGCATAGTATGTGCTCAGTAAGTGCACGGCAGACGCTGCTTACACTGTTACTGCTAGTGATCCGGCTCAAACAGAAGCAGCTCAGGGGCAGGTAGGCATGGCTGCTGCCTGCGAAAGTTTCTTTAAGTGAAGCGTCAGGCGAAGGGGAGACCTGGGGTTTGGTGCAGTGAGAGGGGAGTCACAGCTGCCCACTACCCGGTGTCTGAGCTCACATTTCTGCCGACAAGGACTGGTTCTGTGGTCCAAAGGGCGCTCCCCTTTCCCTACCCTGTTTTCTGTGTGAATTAAGTGCCTGAGACTCATGGTCCCAATTTATGGATGAAGAAAGAGGTACTGCTGTCTATGTCAACTGGTCCAGGTCTCAAAGAGGCAGAGAAAAGGGGTCTTGGGGTTGCCCCTACTGTGCCTCTGTCAAGATGCACCAAATTGGGATGGTTTCTGCCAGTGCGATGCTCACACAAAATTTCTCATCTAAGGAAAGAAATGGCTGATGCTGGTGGAGACAGAGTATCAGCCAAAACGTAGGATGAAAGAAGAAAAAGTTGACCAAACTTTCTTTCCAAATGCATTTTTGGGGAAGGGGAAAGAGCAAAATGAACAAGTTCTGCCTGAATGGACATGATTTCATGTGGCCAGGGCATATTGATAATATCAGGGAGTTTCTTGCTCTGGGTGAAGTATTTGGATTTTTTATGCTCCGCCAGTCCCCCAGGAAACAGGGGCCTGGGAGGAAGTTGGACTTTGGGGACACGTCATATCTCTTTTCTTTTATAGTCAAGAGAATCTATTTATTTAATTAAATTTCCTTTGAGTTTGGTTTTTCCCTAGAGCTAATTTTCTCTTCTGTTTTCTTTCTTTCCCAAGATGTCAGTTAGGGCAGAATTTATCAATAGAAATGACAATATTAGTAACAATAACGATAAAGATTGTAATAAAATCCAAAGAGCACCACATCCTCTGTTATCTTAAGTGTGTGGCTGAAGTCATGTCTCTCTCTTTAGAGGAATCTGTCATTAACTTGCAGCTTATATACATTTTGTTCTTCCCATGTCTGTCTCAAGGGTTTGAAGCTTGGGGTTTGAGTTCCGAGAAAATCTTTTTAATCATCCAGAAAACTTTCAGGAAATAGCATATCCGCCCCCCTGCCCCCTTTCTTCCTTTCTCCCTCCCTCCATCCTTCATCCCTCCATCCTTCCATCCTTTCCTTCTCTATTGTAGCCTGGCCAGCTATCTTTGGGGGAAAGTAGAGGAAGTGTTGCTTAGAATGAGCCTATCTTCTTTATGCCATTTTGAGATATATCAGATATTCTAATCCAGGGGCCAGCAAACTATGGCCTGTAGGTCAAATCTGACCAGCTGCCTGCTTTTCAAAATAAAATTTTATTAGACCACAGCTACACCTATTCATTTGTGGCTGCTTTTGCATTATAATGGCAGAGTTGAGTAGTTGCAGTAGAGGTCATATGGCTCACAAGTTGAGGTATTTTACTATCTTGTCCTTTACAGAAAACATTTGCCAATCTCTGTTCTAGTCCTTGACTGTACATGAAAATGATTTTTCACTTTTCTTCTTCTGTGTGTGATGTGAACCAGTAAGCTCATTCATTTATTCATTCATCAAGCATTTAGGAAGCACTTTTTTGACACCAAGACCCTTGTTGGGCACAAGGGGTGTTTTTTGTCTTTAAGAAAGTATTGAAATATAGTAAGATACAAATAGAGGGCTATGTATGCTGTAGTGGTGTCAGGAAGGAGGAAATAGGCAGAGTTCTGGAGGCTGAGTACAGGAGAAAGCTCGGGAAACCTTCCTAGAGGAGGAGACGTTTGAGATGGGTATAAAAATGGGAAGTTAGCGAACAGCTGGGGGACCATGACCTCCCAGGCCTGGGAACAGCCTGCAGTGAACCACTGGTTGTGATAAAGCATGACCAGCTCAGAGAGTAGGACAGTTTGGGTGATGAGAGGAAAAGTTGAAACGAGTAAGAATATGAGAAGCTATGTGGGAGCACTTTAGGGACAGGAATGGTGACTTCTGTGTCTTTATTCTGTCATGATTGTCTCCAAGTCACAGCTTTGGAGTGGTGTGTGGTTGATGGGGTCCATAAATCGGAGTTGTATCTCAAGGTCACCACATCTTCAGGGGGCGTTGAAGCTGGCTGATCTGGATGCAGGTTTACTTTCCATTTTTATACCCATTTCAAATGTCTCCTTTGAAAATACCTCTGCTTTTGAGGTCAGTGAGAATGTTAGCAGGAGAATTCTTCAAGGCACAGTTCCTATTTTACAGTACAGATGGCAGTTAGGAGGCTGACCAGGGGAGAAGACCCTGCAATCTGGTGTATTCCATAAAGTGTCTGAGCATGTCCCAGAGGGATAGCCATGTTGTCTGTATATTGGATTCCCCTGAGGGCCTGAGATCAGGGCTGATAAGTTCCAGGCTTCCCAGATGGTGCTAGTGGTAAAGAACCCGCCTGCCAGTGCAGGAGATATGAGAGACATGGATTTGATCCCTGGGTCAGGAAGATTCCCTGGAGGAGGGCATGGCAACCCACTCCAGTATTCTTGCCAGGAGAATCCTGTGGACAGAGGAACCTGGCAGGCTAATAGTCCATAGGGTCACAAAGAATCAGACATGACTGAAGTGACTTTGCATGCACACACGACCTTGAACACTGGCTGCCCCTGTAACTTGGGACAGCCTGGCCACAAAGGCAGGTCCAGGGTTGTACATTTGCTTTATAAATGGGCTTGGAGACTTGTGCTTCCTTGTCTGTGAAATGGGATAATTATAATTCTCACTTCTTAGGATTGTTGTGATAATTTAGTGAGTTATGCTAGAAAGAAATTGTCTTGGATAGTAAGCACTTGACAAGATGATTCAGCAATGAAATTGTTATCCAGGATAGCATTTTCTAAAGAATGTTGAAGGGTTTAACTTTAAAAAAGTCAAATGTGTTTGTTTCCTGTAAGGCTTCTTGGTGTAGGTAGTAAGTTGCTATGTACTGTGATTTTACTTATAACATCAGGATTCAACGCAAACTTGGCCATGGCTCTCTGTTTTCACTGAGTGTGTGTTGAGACAGTGTTGCACAAAGCAGGCTTTGGGGAATTCTGTTTAAGGTAAGGGTGGCGCCTACTGAGGGCTTCTTCTGCATCAGGCACTGTGCTTGGCCCTGGGGACAGAAGAGTGAGCAAGAAATCCTGGCCTCCTGGACTCTGATGGCAGTTCCTAGAGTTCACATGAGAGTTCTGAGCTGCTGTGTGCCTCAGTGTTACACTCTGTAAAATGGGAACAATATGAGTCTCTGCTGCCTCTTATCTTGCCAGGAGGTTGGAAGGGTAATGAGAAATACTGACTTGGCAGGAGTTAGTAAAACTGAATTGGGGAAGAGTCATGCTTAAGCCTAATGTAGGAGCTAATAGCACAGACCTTGGAATCAGTCAGCTGAGGTTGGAGAACCAGCTCTTCCTAACTATGGTCTCTGACTGTGTGATCTTGTGCAAGGTACTTAACCTCTCTGTGCCTGTTGCCTCTTCTACAAAATGAGGAGAGTATGCCTACCTCACAGGGTTAATATGAGAATTTAATGAGTTATAAGGCACTGACATGTATAAGGTGCTTTATAAGTATTTAATAAAAGAATAGTCAATAGCAATGATAATATTAACAGCCAATACTTGTGGATTGTTTGCCCTGTTCTAGGCACTTTGCATGGATTTGTTTAATTTATTCCTCACAACAACCTTACCTGGAAACAACTATTATTATCTTCACTTAACAGATGAGAAAACTGGGGCTTAGAGTTAAGCCCCTATCAAGAGGACACAATTTGTTAGTGTCAGAGCTGGGTTGACAGACTCCAGTGCCTGAGGTTGTAACCACTACCCCATCACTCTGTCGCCGAGATTATTGTGGAGCAGACCGTGTCACCGGGCAGGGGTCCAGCTTGTGGACGCATGTGGAGAGGAGAGTCCAGTGGAGCTAGGGGGCAGACTGCATTCGGTTTAGCATTTTCAAAGATCAATCAAGCCCTATCTTTCTTCCCTAGACTTTCAGGAACCTGTACGCCTTCTTTTTTCCCTTTCAAAAGGCAGACTTGATTCTTTTCCCTCCTCCTCTCTCTAGCCTTTTGAAGTCAGAGGTATAGTTCAGGGCTCCTAAGAACAGATCTGTATAAGAGGGAACTACTTTCCACAGTGTTTAAACAAAAAGTGTAAGGACATGGGAGCCCTAATACTTGAATCAGTTCTGTGTGTATGTGTGTGTTCTGTATGTGTTCTTGCCAAATGCTAATATCTGCCTCTGCTGATGTCAGGCAGGGCTTCACAGAGGTCACCCTTCAGACTTCGTGTGTCTCCTGCTTGTCATCCTCTGAGTATTTTGAGAGTGGGGGGCTTGACCCCCTCCGTAACAAGCAGTGTATTTTGAGTGTTTTTTTTTGTTGTTTGTTTGCCTATCCCAGTGTTTTTTTTTTTCTCCTTGTCTTTAAAAATCTTCCTTTTTCCTCCTTCCCCATGCCCCGTAGTTTGACCCTGCCTTGCTTATCTAAGACAATAAAACAGGAACAAGCTAACGTTAACCCCTGGGGACAGGATGTTGCTGCAGTTCTGGCTGAGGCTGCAGAGCAGAATTGCGATGGCCTTTCTGAAGAGAGAATTTAAGTCCCTTAGCACCTGGGAGGGTTGAGTGTCTTCTCTGCGACCACTCTGGGCTTTGTCAGCTGGTGATTGAGTGGAGGCTGAGTGAGACTTCTTTAAACATGGTTAAGTTGTCCTGAGTGTGGATCAGAAGGGAGTGGGTGCATTCATTCACTCTCATTCATTCATCCAATTTTCCTTCCTTCTTCCTCTTTTACCCTCTTCTCTTTCTGTCCTTCTATCCTTTGTTCTGTCAATTGATCCATCCATCCTTATATCCACCCATCCATCCATATACCATTCATCCATCTATCTGCTCATTCACTCACTCACTTACCTACATGCCAACTCATACATCCACCTGGCCACCCAGCCATCTATCCACTCACTCACTCATCTGTTCATCCACCTATCCATCTTCCATCCACCCACGCATCTGTCCATCTACCCATCTATCACATTTACCCACCCATCTATCTATTTATTCATCCATCCATCCATCTATTTGATAGGTACCAAATCCCTTCTATGCACCAGATACTCAGCTGAGTGCTGGAGATTTAGGAATGATGAACAAAGCCCCTCCCCTTGTGGAGGACAGAACCAGCTAATGAGGGAGACAGACAATACACCATTAAACAAAGAAATGAGTTAATTTGAGAATCTGATAAAACACTGTGAAGAAAGTTAAGTGAGAAAACCATGTTAGTTAGAAGAGTCAGTGAAGATTTCTCTGAGGAACATTTGAACAGAAGCCTGAAGAATGTGAAGGGGAGAGAAAGTGGCAGAAAGAGTTCTCTAGACACAGGGAATGGTTGTACAATGAAGGAGAGTAGTTCCAGCTTAAGGAAGCAGCCAGAGTCCTCTGTGGCTGGAGCCACTGCAGCCATGCCCCATGAAGGTACCTGTCTATCCATGCCCCTATCCATTCATCCATGTACATCCATGCACATCCATACACATCCATGCATCCCTGGATACATGCATGTATCTATCTGGGTATATCTATATATACCCATTCGTCATCCATGTTCACATCTATCCTGCACCCAGGCACACATTCGTGCACCCATCCATCCATCCCAGAGAATGTACCCATTCACTCTTCTGTGCAACCATTCATCCATGCACTCATCCATTAACTCATTCATCCATCTGTGCATCCATCAATTATCCACGTGCACATCCATCCACACCTCCACACATCCATGTACCCATCCATCCACCTAGCCATATGTCTAACAAACTTTAGCTGACAACTTATATCAGATGCATCTCTTTTTTTTTCTTGAAGGATGATTGCTTTACAGAATTTTGTTGTTTTCTGTCAAACCTCAACATGAATCAGCCATAGGTATACATATATCCCCTCCCCTTTGAACCTCCCTCCCATTTTCCACCCCATCCCACCCCACTAGATTGATACAGAGCCCCTGATTGAGTTTCCCAAGCCATGCAGCAAATTCCCATTGGCTATCTGTTTCACATGTGGTAATGTAAGTTTCCATGTTACTCTTTCCATACATCCCACCCTCTCTTCCCCTCTCCCCATGTCCATAAATCTATTCTCTATGTCTGTGTCTCCATTGCTACCCTGTTCATAAATTCTTCAGTACCATTTTTCTAGATTCCATCTATACGTATTAGAATACAATATTTATCTTTCTCTTTCTGACTCACTTCACTCTGTATAATAGGTTCTTGGTTCATCCACCTCATCATAACTGACTCAAATGCATTCCTTTTTATGGCTGAGTAATATTCCATCGTGTATATGTACCACAACTTCTTTATCTACTCATCTGTCGATGGGCATCTAGGTTGCTTCCATGTTCTAGCTATTGTAAATATGCTGCAATGAACAATGGGATACATGTGTCAGACACATCTCTCTTATCTGACTTAATCTCTCAGGAGCAGATACAACCATTGGCCACATCTTCCTTTTGGAAACATTCTCTTCTCTTGGTTTCCAAGAAGGCACACTCTCCCAGTTTACTCCTACTTTTCTGGCTCCTACATGCCTAAAACAGAATTTGCTTATCTTTCTCTCAAATTGCCCTTCCAGTAATTTTTTTCTTCTTAATAAGTGGCAGCACCAACTTGCTAGTTAAGCTGGGAACTTGGGAATCATCTGCATTTCAGCCCTACCCTCACTCCTGACATGCTGTACCTCCCCAGGTTATGTTAATTCTGTCTCCAACATGTATCTCAAGTATGCCCACTTCTCACCACTGCAGCTTTAATCTTCTGCCTGGATGACTGCAGCAGCCTCCTACCTGGTTTCCAAGTTTTCATACTTGCTCCCCTCCACTGCCTTCTCTGCTTAGAGTCAGATTAATCTCTTATAATCCCAAATCAAATCATGTGGCTCCCCTGATTAAACTTATATGCCCACATAAAAAATACATTAGGAAGGGAAGTTCGGTAAAAGTAATTCAGACAATAACTGTATTCACCATGGATTAATTACTCTGTGCCAGGCAGTGTGCTAAGTGCTTTGTATGCATGATCTCACTTAGTTCTCCCAACAGCATGGTGAGGCAGGTACTATTAGTGTACCCATTTTATAGATGAAGAGGCTGAGACACAGGAAGGTGGAGTCACTTGTCTAAGCTCTTACAGATCAGAGGCAGGGCTGGTATCGGGACCTAGAGCTATGAGAGTCTCAAATTCTTGCCTCTTAACCTCAGCCCTGCAAGATTTTGACATAGCGAAAGCTCCATAATCTACCTACAGACTTGGAGAAGGGTGGTCAGCTCTTCTGGTGGTCTTGGCTAAGCACGTGAACGTTCTTTTGCTTTGAGGAGACAGGTAGACCAGATGAACCCCATTTGGGATTCTAGAGCTAGTGCTCCTTGATAGGCCCTAAGAGACAGGGGCAACCAGGTGTTTTTTCCTTACACTCTGCTGCCAAGTCCTGTTGCAAATGTGAGGCCAGTCCGCCGCCGCCGCCGCACGCCTGGGCTCAGGGCAGAGGTGCAGGTGTCAGGTGGTCCTGGGTAAGAAGGTGACCTTGCCGATGCCCCGAGTCTTTCTACTTCTTCCTATTCCTCCTTCCCCTTAGGATCTGGAGCCAGAGTCTGGTTTTCAAATTGCAAGATAACGATCTGATTTAGTGATTTATCCGATTAGGCTTAAATGTATTTATTACATGCTTAAACATATTCCAGTGAGCTCTGAAAACGAACTGCAGGACTGTCCTGGGATGAATTTCCGGGACCTATTGGAGTGAGTTCAAGAAAAGCATAATCTACTTAGAGGAAGACAGAACCAGGCCCTAATCCAATCGGCATCTGCGTTAGGGAGCACATCCCCCACCCTCTGCCCACAACCTCAGAGCCCCCAGACCTGGGTCTGGAGGTTAAAAGGAAAGTCTGATTCAAAGGGGCCAAGGTCACCTTGACATCAACACGCCTCTGTCTTCTCCTTCCCCACAGAAGTGGTGTGGGGAGAACACCTTCATACCCTTTACTCTAAAGTAATATTTATTTTTCTTTTTGATGCTAAAATCATTTTCATTTGTAAAATTCTGGAAAATAAAGAAAATAGAAAAAGGAAACCCAAAGCATCTATCCTCTTGCTCGTAGTCACATTTTATGTGGGTCCTTTCAATATTTAAAAATGCTTTCAAAATTGCCCAGGTAACACAGTGTGTGTGTGTGTGTGTATGTGTGTGTGTGTGCACGCGTGTGCATGCACACGCTCATGCTCAGTTGCTTAGTCTTGTCTGACTTTGCAAGCAACCCCATGGTCTGAAGCCTGCCAGGCTCCTCTGTCTATGAGATTTTCCAGGCAAGAATACTGGAATGGATTGCCATTCCCTCCTCCAGGGGACCTTCCCCACTCAGGTATCGAACCCATGTCTCTTGTGTCTTCTGGATTGGAAGGCAGATTCTTTACCACTGCACCACGTGGGAAGCCTAAATAACCCAGGATTGCATTTAAATTATGATAATTCCTCGGCTTTTTTCTACACATTTTTAGCAAAATTGAAATAGTACCAAATTGTGTAAATTGTCTTATGCCCTTTTTCCTTCACTCGGTTTTTCTTTTGGCCATGTCATTAATTAACTTTTGAAAATATCACACCTAGCAGCTACACATTATTTCTTCCTGTGGGTATGGTGAATTTGCATAACCACTGTTTTTTGGTTATCTTGTACTTTCTTTTTTTTATTATTATTAGCACTACTGTCATGAACATCTTTGTATCATCTGGTCTTGGTATCATCTATTCTCATTCCATTTCTTTTAAAGATGGTATATTTTTTAAGAGCTTTGTTGAGTTATAATCAGCATATAACAAACTGCACAGATTCAAGTATACAATTTGATGAGTTTTGACATATGTATGCTCATTGGAAAAGACCCGGATGCTAGGAAAGATTGAAGGCAAAAGGAGAAGACGGTGGTAGAGGATGAGATGGTTAGATAGCATCATGGATTCAATGGACATGAATCTGAGCAAACTCCAGGAGATAGTGAAGGACAGGGAAACCTGGAAGGCTGCAGTCCATGGGGTTGCAGAGTCAGACACGACTTAGCGACCAAACAATACACATGCAAAACTGACATCAAGAGTCAAGACAATGAATGTGTCTGTCACCCGCAACCTGTCCTTGAGTGACTTTGTTTTCCTTGTACTTTGAGGTGACCTCACATGTCTAGGATGCTCTTAGCAACTTTGGATCCCCTTCTGGGTCCCAGGGCACAGCTTAGGACATGCCCTGCATGTAGAAGATGGATGCCACAGTTCACCAAATGAAAGAATGCAACTTCTCACACATCTGCCTTGAATGCCTTCAATGACAGAGAGCTCACTACCCCCAAAGTCAGCCTCCTTTCATGGCTGACTGTTCTACATGTTTCTCCCTTGACCAGTCTCTCAAATGGGCCTCCTGACTCAGCGTACACTCTATGGTTTTAATTCTGCCCTCTGATCTTTTCAGGGGACATTCCTTCTCTCCCTGCTGACTGCAGCTTCTTTCCCTGTTCATTCATTCCCCACCCCGGGGCCTGACGTTAAATGTTTTGACCACAGCGGTGACTGTGACATACATTTTGATCTCTTCGGACTCATGATTAGGTGAGGGAGATAGACATTCAACAGCCAAGTATGTAAATAACAGCTTAACCCTGGGATGAACCTCACGCTGAAGGAGAGGGGTGTAAGGAGCTATGAGAGCTCATCAGAGGGTGCTGACCTCTTTTAGGGGGGTGGAATGCCACAGTCAGGGAAGCCCTCTATAGTGGCATTTGATGTGCTTTTTCTTGTTGACAGGTAGCATCTTATGCTTCTTTTCAGTTTTCTCTTCTCTGGACCAAACATTTTCAGTTCGTCCAGCTGTTTCTCATTGGGCAGGACTTTCAGACCTCTCCGTCCGCCTCTGCTTTTTGTCATCCTTGCATCCTGTGCCAGAAGGACACCGGGAGCTCTGTCTTGAGGACATTACCTGCCTAATCACCCAGTCAATGACTGCATTCCCATTCCTCCCCCAGACACAGGAAGTGTTCAGCAGGATCAAAGGCTGACTGAGAAGCAACAATAACCACAGTAAGACACCGACACCCACAAACATCCATCAGATGCCCCTCTTACCTGTGCTAAGCCCCTTCCTGGGAACTCATTCACCTCACTGCTCCCATGACAACGTAAACCACTAGTAAGAGCCAACACTTTATAGCACATGGTGGGGTGAAGCCTCCCTTGTGAGCGGTTTATGCCTTGTCACTCACTTCATCCCCATAGACACCCACCAGGTAGGTATTTGGACTGTTCCCACTTCACAGATGAGGATGTTGAGGCCAAGAGAGAGGTTCTGGAATTTGCCCCAGGCCGTCCAACCAGGATCAAATCCCCAGTCAGTGACTGGAGCCAGCAAGCACTCTATGACCTCTGTTATGGCTCCTGTTTTCCAAGTGAGGATATTAAAGGTTTGGGGTGGGGGAGTGGTTGGGAATCTCCCCAAGGCCAAGTGGTGACATTGGGATTTGGCCCCAGTAGTATGACTCCAAAGGTTATCCTTAAACCCCGCTCTGGTCCGCCTCCTCTTTGGAGGAGCATCTTGAGGAGAGGAGGTTGGGGGTGCAAGCCCCAGGTTCTGCAGAGAAGTAGTCTTTCTCCACTGTCCCAGCCCCCAGGGTCTAATCCAGCGTCCTGGGAACACAGTGTTGGCCTGCAAACATGAGGCATCGGAGAGGACCCTTCATGGCGAAAGCCAGAGCTTGGATCCTGGAAGCGGGGTGCCTTTTTCTCTAAAAAGCGGCAGGTTTGCTGTGGGAAGGTAGCTCGTTCCGGGCTGAAACGCGTATCCCCTTTTCTTTAATTATTGAGTCATTAATTAGAGCCGTCTAATTTCCTCTGCCATTTCCAGTTGGGGATGTGGGGAGGGTGGCACAGGGAGGGAGAGATCAGATCATTGTCTCTTCTGCCACACTCCGAGTCTAATGAAGTTTTGCTCGAACAGCTTAGAAATTCAGATGTGATCCAACAGTAGGTCTTAAGGGACTTCTCTGTGTCAGCAAACTTTCTCTTCCAGAGGAAGAGAGGCTGTCACGGAGAAGCTCTGACAACCTCGAAATGGCTTATCAAAACTTGCACGAATTAGGAGTTGGTTAAAAGCTGAGTTCTGGGATTGCCGGTGACATTTGTCAAGAGGGCATTCTCCCTTGTGGACCAGCCACTCCAGACAGAAGCATATCTGTCTGTCTGGTATCTTCTTTGTGCCGCGTGTATGATGGGTGTAGACTACAGGACCAGCCAGCACAGCCCTCCCTGGGTTGGAATTTCTGCTCTGTCCTTATGAGCCGGTGAACCTCCAGCAAACTCACTTTACTTCTCTAACCTTGTTGCCTTCTCTGCCAAGTGGGTGGTCATTCCTCCGTGACAGGTGGTTGTTTGAATTAGCTAAAATTGCACGAGGCCCTCAGCTCAGTTCCTGCTGCCCAGTGAACACCAAGGTTGGGCCAGTTTCTGTGCTGGGCATTGAGGACATAAGGATGATGATGACCTAGACCTTAACCTTCCAGGAACTCACGGGTTGCTAAGGGAGACAGAGATGTAAGCTAATAAATATAATGAAGAGTCACACCAGCTATGCTCTAGGACTCTCCCCTTCAACCATCATGACTTTCCGGTTGTTCCTTGATGGCCAAGAAGAGACAAAGCCACTTCACAGACATTTGTGAAATGTTGTCACAGTTAACACTGCCATGTAACAAACCACTCTAAACTTAATGATGTTAAATAGCAACCATTTTATGATGCTCATGGATTTCTAGGGTCAGGAACTGGGACCGGGTACAATGGGGATGACTTGTGTCTGCTTCATGGTGGCTGCGGGCTGAAATCATCTAGAAACTGACCCCCACTTACATGTCTGGAAGTCGAAGCCAGCTATTGGCCAAAACCTCACCTGGGGTCCTCAATGTAACTCCTACACTTGATCTTGCCCCGTGGCTGCTTGGGTATCCTCCCAATATGCCACAAATGCAGTTTAAAGTTTCCTCATAGCCACATTGGAAAAGAAACAGGTAACATTAATTTTTGTCAGGTTTACTGACATATAATTAGCATATAACTTTGTATAAGTTTAAGGTGTATGATATGATGATGAGATATCATGTATGGTAATCAATGATTACCACAATGAGGTTAGTTAACAAACACATCCTACACCTCATGTAATTGCCTTTTTGTTATAGTTGTTGTCATGGGAAAATATTATAGCTGTACTCTCATACCAGCTTTTATGGACACAGTGTATGATGATTGATGTGTGTGTGTGCTCAGTCGTGTCTGACTCTTTCCATCTCCACAGACTATAGCCCTCCAGGTTCCTCTGTCCATGGGATTTTCCAAGCAAGAACACTGGAGTGGGTTGCCATTTCCTCCTCCAGGGGATCTTCCCGACTCAGAAATGAAACCTGAATCTATTGTGTCTCCTGCATTGGCAGGCAGATTTTTTTTTTTTTTTAATAATTTATTTATTTTTTCAGTGGGTTTTGTCATACATTGACATGAATCAGCAATAGATTTACACGTATTCCCCATCCCGATCCCCCCTCCCACCTCCCTCTCCACCCGATTCCTCTGGGTCTTCCCAGTGCACCAGGCCCGAGCACTTGTCTCATGCATCCCACCTGGGCTGGTGATCTGTTTCACCATAGATAATATACATGCTGTTCTTTCGAAACATCCCACCCTCACCTTCTCCCACAGAGTTCAAAAGTCTGTTCTGTATTTCTGTGTCTCTTTTTCTGTTTTGCATATAGGGTTGTCGTTACCATCTTTCTAAATTCCATATATATGTGTTAGTATGCTGTAATGTTCTTTATCTTTCTGGCTTACTTCACTCTGTATAATGGGCTCCAGTTTCATCCATCTCATTAGAACTGGTTCAAATGAATTCTTTTTGACGGCTGAGTAATATTCCATGGTGTATATGTACCACAGCTTCCTTATCCATTCATCTGCTGATGGGCATCTAGGTTGCTTCCATGTCCTGGCTATTATAAACAGTGCTGCGATGAACATTGGGGTGCACGTGTCTCTTTCAGATCTGGTTTCCTCAGTGTGTATGCCCAGAAGTGGGATTGCTGGGTCATATGGCAGTTCTATTTCCAGTTTTTTAAGAAATCTCCACACTGTTCTCCATAGCGGCTGTACTACTTTGCATTCCCACCAACAGTGTAAGAGGGTTCCCTTTTCTCCACACCCTCTCCAGCATTTATTGCTTGTAGACTTTTGGATAGCAGCCATCCTGACTGGCGTGTAATGATACCTCATTGTGGTTTTGATTTGCATTTCTCTGATAATGAGTGATGTTGAGCATCTTTTCATGTGTTTGTTAGCCATCTGTATGTCTTCTTTGGAGAAATGTCTGTTTAGTTCTTTGGCCCATTTTTTGATTGGGTCATTTATTTTTCTGGAATTGAGCTTCAGGAGTTGCTTGTATATTTTTGAGATTAATCCTTTGTCTGTTTCTTCATTTGCTATTATTTTCTCCCAATCTGAGGGCTGTCTTTTCACCTTACTTATAGTTTCCTTTGTTGTGCAAAAGCTTTTAAGTTTCATTAGGTCCCATTTGTTTAGTTTTGCTTTTATTTCCAATATTCTAGGAGGTGGGTCATAGAGGATCTTGCTGTGATTTATGTCGGAGAGTGTTTTGCCTATGTTCTCCTCTAGGAGTTTTATAGTTTCTGGTCTTACATTTAGATCTTTAATCCATTTTGAGTTTATTTTTGTGTATGGTGTTAGAAAGTGTTCTAGTTTCATTCTTTTACAAGTGGTTGACCAGTTTTCCCAGCACCACTTGTTAAAGAGGTTGTCTTTTTTCCATTGTATATCCTTGCCTCCTTTGTCAAAGATAAGGTGTCCATAAGTTCGTGGATTTATCTCTGGGCTTTCTATTCTGTTCCATTGATCTATATTTCTGTCTTTGTGCCAGTACCATACTGTCTTGATGACTGTGGCTTTGGCAGGCAGATTCTTTACCAACTGTGTCACCTGGGAAGCCCCTTATGGGTACAATATAGTATTGTTAGCTACAGCCACCACACTGTACATTAGATCCCTGAAACTTACTCATTTTATAACTGAAAGTTTGTACCCTTTGACTAGCATCTCCCCATTCCGCCTACCTCCAGCCTCTGGCAACTATTATTCTGTTCTCTTTCTCTAGTTCAGTGTTTTTAGATTAAATGAGATCACACAGTATTTGTTTTTCTCCAGCGTATTTCACTTCGCATAATGGGCTTAAGATCCATCAGTATTGTCACAAAAGGCAGGATTTCCTTCCTTTTATGGCTGAATAATATTCCTCTATCTGTGTGTATGTGTGTGTGCACATATACATATTGGATTGTACAAGTTTCTTATAAATTTTGGTTATTAACTCCTTATTAGGTTTATGGTTTGCAAATATTTTCTCTCAGTCTATATGCTATCTTTTCATTTTGTTGATTGCTTCTTTTGTTGTGTAGAAGTTTTTTAATAAACAAATGTAGTCCCATTTGTTTATTTTTGCTCTTGTTTCTTGTGCTTTTGGTGTCATAGCCAGAAAATCCATTGCCAAGACCAATGTCAAGGAGCTTTCTCTGTATGTTTTCTTCTAGGAATTTTATGGTTACAGGTTTTGCATTTAAGTCTATTCCATTTAGAATTAATTTTTGTGAGTGTGTAAGACAGGAATCCAGTTTCATTCTTCTACACATGAATAATCAGTATTCCTGATACTATTTATTGAAGAAACTATGTTTTCCCCATTGAGTGTTCTCGACTCTATTGTCAAATATTAATTGACAATGTGTGGGTCTATTTTTGGGTTCTCAATTCTGTTCCATTGGTCTGCATGTCTGTTTTTGTGTCAGTACCGAATTGTTTTGATGACTATAGCTTTGTAATATGGTTTGAAATCAGTAAGCATGATGCTTCCAGCTTTGTTCTTTCTCAAAATTGCTTTGGCTCTTTGGAGTCTTTTGCAGTTCCATAAAAAATTTAGAATTTTTTTCTATTCCTGTGAAAAATGATATTGCAATTTTGATAGGGGTTGCATTGAATTTGTAGACAGGGAACTAATTTTAGTGTGTTTTATTTAACTCTGCATATCCAAGATAGAGGTATTGCAATATGTCATCAAAATAAAAAATTATTGAGACATTTTACATTTTTTAAACATATAATGCGAAGTTTTTGAAACCTGCTGTTTATTTTACACTTAGAGCCCATCTCAGTTCAACTACAAGGGCTTAATAACCACACCTGGCTGGCGGCTACCCTACTGGACTGGGCAACTCCAGAGCTCTCCAAGGTGGGTGGTTTGTGAACAAGAAACATCTGCATTGGATTTTAGCCCAGTGTATTCCAAGCAGAATTCTGCTTCTCCTAGAACCCAAGCTCAGGGAGCTGACTCCCGGCGGGGACTTTCACCAGGCATGTTCCTTGTTGGATAAGGAAGCCAGTATCAGTTCAGTTCAGTTCAGTTGCTCAGTTGTGTCCGACTCTTTGTGACCCCATGACTGCAGCATGCCAGGTGTCCCTGTCCATCACCAACTCCCAGATCTTGCTCAAATTCATGTCCATCCAGTCAGAGATGCCATCCAACCATCTCATCTTTTGTCATCCCCTTCTCCCCCTGCCTTCAATCTTTCCCAGCATCAGGGTCTTTTCTAATGAGTCAGCTCTTCACATCAGGTGGCCAAAGTATTGGAGTTTCAACTTCAGCATCAGTCCTTCCAATGGATATTCAGGACTGATTTCCTTCACGATTGACTGGTTTGATCTCCTTGCAGTCCAAGGGACTCTCAAGAGTCTTCAACACCACAGTTCAAAAGCATCAATTCTTCAGTGCTCAGTTGTCTTTATAGTCCAACTCTCACATCCATACATGACTACTGGAAAAACCATAGCTTTGACTAGATGGACATTTGTTGGCAAAGTAATGTCTCTGCTTTTTAACATGTTGTCTAGGTTGGTCATAACTTTTCTTCCAAGGAGCAAGTGTCTTTTAATTTAATGGCTGCAGTCACCATCTGCAGTGATTTTGGAGCCCCCCAAAATAAAGTCTCCCACTGTTTCCATTGTTTCCCCATCTATTTTCCATGAAGTGATGGGACCAGATGCCATGATCTTAGTTTTCTGAACCTTGAGTTTTAAGCCAACTGTTTCACTTTCCTCTTTCACTTTTATTTGAGGCTCTTTAGTTCTTCTTTGCTTTCTGCCATAAGAGTGATGTCATCTGCATATCTGAGGTTATTGATTATTTTCCCGGCAATCTTGATTCCAGCTTGTGCTTTATCCAGCCTGACATTTCCCTTGATGTACTCTCCAAATAAGTTAAATAAGCAGAGTGACAATATGGAGGCTTGACATACTCCTTTCCTGATTTGAAACCAGTCTATTGTTCCATGTCCAGTTCTAACTGTTGCTTCTTGACGTGCATACAGATTTCTCAGGAGGCAGGTCAGGTGGTCTGGTATTCCCATCTCTTGAAGAATTTTCCATGGTTGGTTGTGATCCACACAGTCAAAGGCTTTGGTGTAGTCAATAAAGCAGAAGTAGATGTTTTTTCTGGAGCTCTCTTGCTTTTTCGATGATCTAACAGATGTTGGCAATTTAATCTCTGATTCCTCAACCTTTTCTAAATCCAGCTTGAACACCTGGAAATTCATAGTTCACATACTGTTGAAGCCTGGCTTGGAAAATTTTTAGCATCACTTTGCTAGCGTGTGAGATGAGTGCAATTATGCGGTAGTTTGACCATTCTTTGGATTGCCTTTCTTTGGGATTGGAATGAAAACTGACCTTTTCTAGTCCTGTGGCCACTGCTGAGTTTTCCAAATTTGCTGGCCTAGTGAGCGCAGCACTTTCACAGCACCATCTTTTAGGATGTGAAATAGCTCAACTGGAATTCTGTCACCTCCACTAGCTTTGTTCATAGTGATGCTTACTAAGGCCCACTTAACTTCACATTCCAGGATGTCTGACTCTAGGTGAGTGAGGACACCATCATGGGTATCTGGGTCATGAAGATCTTTTTTGTATAGCCCTTCTGTGTATTCTTGCCACCTCTTCTTAATATCTTCTGCTTCTGTTAGGTCCATACCATTTCTGTCCTTTATTATGCCCATCTTTGCATGAAATGTTGTATCTCGAAATTTTCTTGAAGAGGTCTGTAGTCCTTCCCATTCTATTATTTTCCTCTATTTCTTTGCATTGATCACCAAGAAAGGCTTTCTTATCTCTCCTTGCTATTCTTTGGAACTCTGCATTCAAATGAGTGTATCTTTCCTTTTCGCCTTTGCCTTTAGCTTCTCTTCTTTTCTCAGCTATTTGTAAGGCCTCCTCGGACAACCGTTTTGCCTTTCTGCATTTCTTTTTCTTGGGAATGGAAGCCAGCATAACCGTGTCCTTTCCCAGGCTCCAGGCAGGGCTGTGAATCTCCAGACGCTGCCAGGAGATGCTCTGGCTCCCTGCAGTGTCTCCAGATGCTGAGCAGGCAGACCCACAGAGACCTAAACCCAATTTAGGACTCGGCCTCTCCGTAGCTACCAAACCTTAGCAACTAGGTAGTGACAACACCAGCAGTTAGAGCCACTGCTTGCCAACATCCCCGCCAGGCGCCAGGCACCGTGTTAGCCACATCACACCCCTTATCTCACAACCACCCTGTGGTGTGGATACTTCTGATGTGCCTGTTTGAGAGAGGGGACACTGCGGCAAAAAGCGGGCAAAGTAACTGGCCAAGGTCTTAATGTGAAGCAGTACGTTCCAGACTCGAGTGTGCATCAGAAGCCCCCAGAGAGCTTATAACAACACAGATTGCTGGTCTCTGCTCTCAGAATTTCTGACTCTGTGGGTCTGGGGTGGGGCCTGAGAATGTGTGTTTTAAAAAATGTATTTATTTTTGGCTCTGCTGGGTCTCTTTGCTATGCACAAGCTTTCTCTAGTTGGGGCGCGCGGGGGCTACTCTCTAGTTGCAGTTTGCAGGCTGACGTCAGGAGCTGCTGCACATGTGCTCAGTAGTAGCGGCTCCTGGGCTCCAGAGCACAGCCTCAGTGGTTGTGGGGCACAGGCTTAGTTGTACTGCGGCATGTGGGATCTTCCTGGACCAGGGATCAAACCCTTGTCTCCTGCATTGCCAGGCAGATTCGTTACCACTGAGCCACTCATAATGCCCAGGAGTGTGCATTTTAAACAAGTTCCCAGGTGATGCTGGTGCTGCTGGTCTGGGGGCCACAGTTTGCACTGTGCTGAAGTTAACCTTTCCTCCAAGTCACTTCCCTTGCAGAAGGGTTGAAGGCACTGAAGTTATTTATCCTGAAAGCAGAAGCCGGGAGGGGCACAGTCACACCTGGTTGTCACATATGAGGAGGGCTGTCAGCGGGCACAGGGGTCTGTGTTGTATGAGTGTAGAGTGCAGAGCGGGGCCAGGAAGACAGAATTCACCTTGACTGGACCTGGGCTCCAGGAAAGAAAGAACTTTCTATTAGCCAGACCTGCCCTCCCTCCTTGTAAGAGGGTTTGAGCTGAGACCTCACATTGGTCAAAAAGCAGGAGAAAAATCCTTTCTTTGGTAGATTTTATGAAGACATCAGTTTTTCAAGTTTGCTATGCTACTTTCTTAAAAAAAATCATAGCACATTTTAATTTGGATTTAATTTTATTTTGTTTCACAACATCATTGTTATTTATTCATTTATTTTTAGCTTTGTTCTGCTAAGCTCATTAACTCTGGCTTTTTTTTTTCTTTTTCCTCTTTTCTAAAAGCAACCAAAAATAATACCCACAAAACAAAATAAACACAAAACAACGACTAGGTCCAGGATGGCTAAACGTGATTTAACCATCTTCATATTGTTGTAGCTGTCTGTCATTTCTCCTGAATATTAGCTGGCTAAGACATGATGGTTTAATCGCCAGTCAGGTATCACCTTTAAAATTGAGAAAGGATTTATTTAATATTAAACTGGGATTTGGGCTTCCCTGGTGGCTCTGCTGGAAAAGAATCTGCCTGCAATGCGGGAGACCTGGGTTTGATACCTGGGTTGGGAAGAACCCGTGGAGAAGGGAAAGGCTGCCCACTCTAGAAGTATTCTGGCCTGGAGAATTCCATGAACTGTAAAGTCCATGGGGTCGCAAAGAGTCGGACACAACTGAGCGACTTTCACTTTCACTTTCAAACTGGGGTTGGATAGAGATACTGTAGAGTCAGGATTAATGGAGTGATAGCTCATGAATTTTATGGACTCTGTTGTTTGACCTGACAAAACAGATCAGTTTGTTAGGTTCCATTGGCCAGAGACTCACTGGTTGGTCTGTCCTTAAGGAGCAGATGCTTCAGCAAAATTTTCAGGGAGAAGAAACCGCAAGTATAAACAAATCCCTAAGGTAATGTATTAGTTAAGATAATGCTGTTTATTATAGAAGTCTCAGCAGCTAAATATAGTAGAAAAGTTTATTTCTAACTCAGTTATAGTTTAAATGAATGTTTTTGATGGGAAGCCGGGCAGGGGATCTGTTCATTTGGTAACCCAGGGCCCAGTCTCCACCATCTTCAACACGGAGCTACCGAGGTTGTCCTGCATGTTGACTGTGAAGTTTGCTCAGCGTTCAAATGTTCTTTTGATGAATTTGTAGGGGAGAAAGTGGTCTCCCCATTCTACTCCTCTGCCATCTTAGCTCCTCCCTTCCTGCATGTTGATTGACACCAGAAAGTGGATGGTGGAGGGCAGGGGTCGGGGGAGGACTAAGCAGGTGGTTTTTTTTAAACACACCTTTCTCTGTGGTTTGCCTTGCTTCCATCCATGTTCTGCTGGCCAGAACTCTTAACTGCAAAGGAGGCTGGGAAACTTTGTCCAGATGTGGGCCCAGTAGGAGAGGGGGATGCTTTCCATGTTCAGTCAGCCAGGGTGAGGATGAGCCGGGGATTTGGGAGGCCCGGTAAGGAGTTCACCAGGACTGGAATGGGTGGGGGAGCGGAGCGTGTAGGGGCTGAGGTTGAATAGATGGTCCTGGCTTCAGTCTGAGGTAGACAGACACACTCTGTTTTCCTAGGAACACTGGCCAGTGAGATGTAGCAGGCAGTGGGCCTGGGCTAAGCCTCTCTCCATGAAAATCTCATTTAATCCTCACACCAACTCTGGAGGAGGCAATGGCACCCCACTCCAGTACTCTTGCCTGGAAAATCCCATGGACGGAGGAGCCTGGCAGGCTGCAGTCCCTGGGGTCGCTGAGAGTAGGACACAACTGAGCGACTTCACTTTCACTTTTCACTTTCATGCATTGGAGAAGGAAATGGCAACCCACTCCAGTGTTCTTGCTTGGAGAATCCCAGGGGCGGCAGAGCCTGGTGGGCTGCTGTCTATGGGGTCGCATAGAGTCGGACACGACTGAAGTGACTTAGCAGCAGCAGCCAACTCTCTGAGACTGTTACTTGTATCATTCCCCTGTGAGATGATAAGAGGATAAACCTCTGAGATTTAGAGAGATTAAATAACTTCCCATAGTCACATATAATAGCTAATGAAAGTTGGAGCTGGGATTTAATCGCAGACACCAAGAAGCCATGGTAGAGATCCTAGGCCAGTGTTTCCCAAACTTTTGTTGCGTCAGAGTTATCTAGAAGGCTTACTGGGTCCTGCCTTTCTAGTAGTGCTTAGACCGACGTATGGGGTCCTTGAAGAGCACCATATGTGTAATATCAACTCACTGTAACTCACCCAGGGTTCTCCAGGAAGCTTCTCAGGGATTCACTCAGTGGGGATCAGTGGGGACAGGGGAGCAAACAGAGAGATTCCTTTCCCATTAGAGTTTACAATGCAGCTGAGAATCCAGGACATAAAACAGGAAATGTTAACAACCCGAGAGATCATGAAATTTCCAACGTCATGATCTAGGAGCTGGTAGGCAGAGCACAACTGATTTCCTTCTGCACGGTGCTGACCATAAATATTATCGGAGCTCAAAGAGGAAGATGTCACCGCTGATTGGAGGGCCCTGGAAAGCTTTGCTGAGAAGATCTTTCAGGCAGGCACTGAAAGAATAGATTCAGGCATTGTTATTTTTGTTCATTTATTTACTTACTATATCTCCACCTACCTGAATAGAAGCTCCTTGGATGCAGGGATCACAACTCTTCTTGCTTCCACATCCCCAGTTCCTCAAATTGTGCCCGCCACCTAGTAGGTTCTCAATAAACATTTGATGAACAAAGGATTCAATTTGTGAATCCTTTAGGGACTTCTAAGATGCCTTTACAAGTGAGGGTCAACACATACAGAGGAATATTTCTGTGATTGGAAGCATTAAATGAAATGACCATAGTTTCCCTTCTTGCAGGACTTCTCAGGACCATTGATTTGCAAACTTGCTTAGAGAATCTTCAAAATGGGGAGCTGACAATCAGTGATACCCGAATTTAGAGCATCTGGTCTCTCTTTTCCAGAGCCCCTGAAAACCTGCTGTGAAGCAGTATTATTGTGGGAGTACAGCTTGGGGGATATTCTAGAAGGTGATGGTGGTTTTCTTCTGTATCTTCTCTGCCTCTCTCCCTTGCCACTTTCAAGCCCTGCATGGTTTCCAGGTGGTTGAGGCGGGGCACACTCTAAGGTGCGCATAAGTCATCTGGGGGTGTATCACAGTGAAGATCTGGGCTCAGCAGGTCTGGGATGGTGTGAGAATCTGCATTTTCCAGCCAGCTCTTGAGTGATGCTGATGCTGCTGGTCCAGGGACCAAATTCAGCCAGGGTCTAAAATGCAAATAAATCACCATGTGAAAATTCAGGTCCAGAAACTTTTTTTAAAAAGGATTATTTTTGTTTATTTATTTTTGTCTGTCCTCATTTGTAGAACAGGGTCAATCAATCGAAACACTTGCTTCAGAGAATGGACGTGAAGACCAAAATGACCAGAGCATATAGGACAGAGTTCAATAGTCACTCTCTGGTGCTATATGCTTTTTAAAAAAGGCTCCGGGGTTTCCCTGGTGGCTCAGCAGTGAAGAATTCACCTGCTAATGCCCGTGGTCCTGGTGCTATCCCTGTCTTACATGCTTTGGTCATTTTGAGGACACAGGAGGAGAGTGAGGCTGAGAGGCGGGAAGTGACGTGTCCACGCTTGTACAACCATACTGTCGACCTCTGCCTTCCCCCGCCTCCAGGGAAGGGACAGGGGCTGTCCAGGCCTGTGTGTCTTGGCTCAAGATGGTGCAGAGATGGCCAGGGTAGTATTCAGAGTCCAAATTCAGCATAGCCACCTGGTCCATAAAAAGGTGTGTGTATGATAGGATTCAACAAGTGGGTTCCCTGAAGGTCTGTAGTTGGAGAGACTTCCATGGTGGTCCAATGGTTAAAAATCCACGCTTCCACTACAGGGGGTGTGGAGTCGATCTTTGGTTGGGGAGCTAAGAATCCCACAAGCCAGGCAGATTGGCCAATCAAAAAGGTCTGTAGTTGACCTCGGCAAGGCCTCCTGATGAAACAATCAAATCTCTGGGGCGCAGGGGTGACCAGCTCATCCTGGTTTGCTGGGGACGTCCCTGATTTTAGCACTGGAAGTCCCCGTCCCTGGAAATCACCCCACTCCTTGGCCAATCAGGATGATCTGTCCCCTACTGAGAGCTTAGGAGTGCTTCCACAGCTTCCAAGGATGCCAGGTTGGCTATGGCTGGCAGGGAACGATGTCTGAAGATGCCCCTCTTTTGTCCCCACGTATGGCCAGTCTTGGAGAAGGCCATGGCACCCCACTCCAGTACTCTTGCCTGGAAAATCCCATGGACGGAGGAGCCTGGCAGGCTGCAGTCCCTGGGGTTGCGAAGAGTCAGACACGACTGAGTGACTTCACTTTCACTTTTCACTTTCATGCATTGGAGAAGAAAATGGCAACCCACTCCAGTGTTCTTGCCTGGAGAATCCCAGGGATGGGGGAGCCTGGTGGGCTGCTGTCTATGGGGTAGCAGAGTCGGACACGACTGAAGCGACTCAGCAGCAGCAGCAGCATGGGCGGTCTCGGTAAATGGTTTCTACCTTTGTCAACCTGTGTTCTTGTGGACATTCCTGGAATTGTGCTGTAATGGGGGAGGAGGGCAGCTTACATTTTCAGAAGAGCCTGTTGAAGGATGCAATTGCAATTTAAATTCTCATGAAGACGCTGTGCTGTTTAGTCGCTCAGTCGTTTCCGACTCTGCGACCCCATGGACTGTACCCCGCCAGGCTCCTCTGTCTCTGGGGATTTTCCAGGCAAGAAAACTGGAATGGGTTGCTATGCCCTCCTCCAGGGGATCTTCCCAACCCAGAGATTGAACCCAGGTCTCCCGCATTGCAGGTGGATTCTTTACCATCTGAGCCACCAGGGAAGCCCAAGAATACTGGAGTGGGTATCCCTTCTCCAGGGGAGAAGAGAGCTTCCCTTCCCTTCTCGAGGGGAATATCCCAACCCAGGAATGGAACTGGGATCTCCTGCATTGCAGGTGGATTCTTTACCAGCTGAGCTACCCAGGAAGCCCCATTAAGATGCTAGGAAAGTTGGGGGAGGTGGGAGGGGGGATCGGGATTGGGAATACATGTAAATCCATGGCTGATTCATATCAATGTATGACAAAACCCACTGGAAAAAATAAATGAATAAAATTAAAAAAAAAAAAAAGAAAAAAAAAAAAAGAAAGATGCTAGGAAAGTTGAAAAACTTAAACTCTTATGTTGAAGGTTCTTATGATTTACTGTAGAAAACAGCATTTATTATCTTGAAGGCTAGCTCCATGATGGGTGGTTGGCAAAATCTGTCTTTCTCAAGGAGGTAACGATGGCAAAAGCAGCCTAATAACAACAGTAATAAGAAAACAACAATAATAATGATAATGATTATTTTGGCTGCTATTTACTGAGCGCACAGTGTAGGGTCTCCAAATGGACCGTGAACTTGCTGGCAAAGGATATACAACCAGGAGTCAGCAGGCTTTTTCTTAAAGGGCCAGAGAGTGAATATTTTAGACTTTTGAAGGCCATCTCATCTTTGTCAAAAAATACTACGCAGTGCTGCCATTGTAGGGCGGAATCAGCTCTAATAATCTGTCAAAGAACTGGCTGTGTTCCAATAAAGTCCAAGTTATGCAAGTATTAGGTAGCCGGCCTTGTGCTGCAGTTTGTCGCCCCCTTGTGGAGTGGAAAGAGCACCATCTTCTGGAGTCCGGCTTGGGTTCCAGACCCAGCTCTGACACTTCCTAGGAGATAACCCTAGACACATGCAACCTTGTCCTCTCTGAGCCCCAGTGTGCTCATCTGTAGAATGGGGACAGTGGTGGGCCGAATCTCAGAATTGTAGGAAGGATGCATGTCCAGAGAGCCCGCAGGGTAGCTAGTGTTCAGTAAATGTTAACTCATTTATATAAGTGCCTCAGTGTGGAGTGGGGGTAGGTGGTGGGCACCCCAGGACCTCTTTCAGATCCCTTGGCAGGAGGGTGATGTATATTGTCCAAACTCTGCTCCTGCATGGCCTGCAGGCTCCCACCTCTCCTCAATGCACCTCCCGGCTTTGGAAAGGAACACCATGTTCCTTCCTGCAGGTGCTGTTTGATGGAGGGGAAGCTGAAGTCCTTCTCTCTCTTTGTTTTCACGCCCAATAAATCACTCTGACAAGGGCTTGTTATTATTTAACTCTGTACATTGTTTTGGGCGGTTGCCGGTAGGAGACCAGAGGGGAGAAAGGCATCATTTTGCCCAGAATTGCTTTAGGGATGGAAATATTTTTTTTTGTGAATTAATATTCATCAAATAGATCAGGTAAACATTCAGTAATGACAATGCACGGGCAATTTATCAATTCTGGTTCAGAATGCAATTATCAGTCCAGTAGCACTGAGACACTGTAATGAAGCTTGCCTGAAAAATCCCATTATTCCCAGATCGGGATGGGAGGGGTGTGAAGACTCATTTTTCACTTTTATATGAAGAATGATACCCTCTTGTCAGAGTAAGTTTCTCCTGAGCCTCAGCCTTGGACAAGGAGTTTGGCAAACCCCAGTTCTAAAGATGCAACAGGCCTCCTGGGGTTTTCAGGTAAAAGAGTGGGAGTGGGAAATGGAAGGGGAGGGCCCCCAAATGACCCCCTCCCCACCAACCTGCTCTGTCCCTGGTGCTATGCTAAGAGATCATTGTATCCTGTTGTCATCTTCACACAAACCCAGGGTAATTGATGCTTTTATTATTACTGTGGTTTTCATTGTCTCCATTTGGCAGGCAGGAAAACTGAGGCTCAGAGAGAAGAGACTTGTTTGCTATGGACTCCAGAGATGTTCTTATTGCCCTAATCTCTGGAACCTGTGACTATGTCCCCTTACATGGCAAAAGGGACTTTGCAGATGTGATTAAGGGTCTTGATGTGGGGAGATTATTCTGGAATGTTCAGTGGGCACAATGTAATCATGGGAGTTCTTGTAAGAGAAAAAGTAAGGCAGAAGGGTCAGCCTCAGAGAGAGGGACCTGAAGGTGCTACACAGCTGGCTTTGAAGATGGAGGAGGGGGCCAGGACCCGAGAAAGGTAGGCAGGCCAGAGAGGCTGGGAAAGGCAAGGAAACAGTAGAGCATCCACTGTAGTCATGCCCTGATTGTAGTCCACTAAGACCCATTGGGGTTCTGACATCCAGAACTCTGAGACAGTAAATGAGTGTTACTTTGAGCCACTGAAAAGTGAAAGTGAAGTTGCTCATTCATGTCCGACTCTTCGCAACCCCATGGACTGTAGCCTACCAGGCCCCTCTGTCCATGGAATTTTCCAGGCAAGAGTACTGGAGTGGGTTGCCATTTCCTTCTCCAGGGGATCTTCCTGACCCAGGGATTGAACCTGGGTCTCCCGCATTGCAGACAGATACTTTACCATCTGTGGCCATTGGAAACTGATGCACTTACCTGAGGTTAGTGGCTAGTCCCAAACCCCTTCTGCTACCTTCTCAGTCACCCTTTTCTTGGACACACGTTTCCATGGTGAGACACTCAGATCATGTAAACTTCTTCAGCCCCAGGGTCACTCAGGAGTCCCAGACCAGCTGCCTGATGGCCTTCACTCAGCTACAGGCACTTCACCTCCCCTGGCCCTTCTCAACCCCTTCTCTATCTGGTTAGAATCTGCTTTTCCCCCAACTGAGTGGCCAGTGGGCTTGGCCTCCCCAGATCCCCAGGGGACAAGCACCCAGGCCTCTGTGACTCTTCGGGTTCTCTGCCATGATGGTCAGGGTGAGCTGGTGAGGCAGCACTCATAGGAGCTCCGTCTTCAGAGCGCCTCACTCCCAGAAAGTGCCGCCGTAGCAGCAGCCTGCCTTCCTGGCCCCTGTGACCATCTGAAAGGGTGTCCAGAGGGCCCTTGCAGCTTCTGCTGCCCCTTTTATTCCTAACTCTGGAGTGAAGTTACCAGAGGTGAGCCATAGGCGCCCCAAAGCAGTCTAACCATGGGTGGTGCTTGGGCGTGTGGGAGCACCAGTGGCTCTTCAGAAAGGCTTATGCCCACAGTACCTGGGCTCGGGTATGTCCTTCGTTTTGTTTTTAACATTTATTTTATTGAAGTGTAGTTGATTTACAATGTTGTGTTAATTTCTGCTGTACAGCAAGGCAATTCAGTTATCTATCTATCTACATGCATTCTTTTTCATATTCTTTTCCATTTTGGTTTATCACAGGATGTCGAATATAATTCCCTATGCTATACAATAGGACCTTGTTGTTTACCCATCCTTTATGTAATAGTTAGTATCTGCTAATCCCAAACTCCCAATCCAACCTTCCCCCAACCCTCTCCTTGGCAACCACAAGTCCGTTCTCTGTGTCTGCAAGTCTGCTTCTGTTTTGTAGGTTAAGTTCATTTGTGCCATGATGTAGAATCTACATTTAAGTGATATCATATGGTATTTGTCTTTCTCTGTCTGACTGACTTCACTGAGTATGATCATCTCTAGGCCTATCCATGTTGCTGCAAATGGCATCATTTCATTCTTTTTTGTGGCTGAGTAGTATTCCAGTGTATATTCCACACCGCATGGAAGATGTCCTTTGGCTGTTTCTCCCTAGTCCCCAGGTAGTGCCATGATCGCTGAATTATTAATACACTCCACTGTCTTCTTGGAGGCACATAGCCGCCACGTCTCACAGAACCCAGCAGTCGGCCTCAGAGGCAGATTGCTTGTCCCTTCTCTTGGTGCCCATCTTTATTCTCAACAAGGAAGGCTCCAGGAGGTGGCGAAGAGTTCTGGTGCCTCTTAGACACGTCAGTTCCTCACACTTATCACTATTGATTCAACATTTAAACCAGGCACCGTGGTTTACATCTTTATTCACAATAACCCTCATCTCCGGGTATTTTTTTTTTTTTTAGTCTTTCAGTTTATTTATTATAGCAGCTATCTTTGTCTAATTTGTTTAGAAAGAAAAGTAATAATCATTTTAATGCATGAAAAGAATGGGTCCTTTTACTTAGAATTTGAAGGAATCTTTGTTTCAAATTCAACTTCAATAACCTTTATTGCTGGCTTCTGATGTTCTGAGGGAATGTACATGGAGGATGAAGAATAGGACCTGTCACATATGGGAAATCAGAGTAGCTCTGGGTACTATTATAGATTGGAAAACTGGCTCAGAAGCATCAAGTGTCTTATACAATGTCACACAGCTTGGAGGGGGTTGCAGCTGAGCTGCAGACACTAATCTCCTTGAGTCCTGACACCAGTTCTCTGAATTTTGCTTTTGGAAAGAATAAAGCCAATAACTGCCCATCATCTATTAATTTTTTAAACATTTGTTTATTGTGCAAAATAGATTTGGAATAGCTCAGCTGGAATTCCATCACCTCCACTAGCTTTGTTTGTTGTGATACTTCCTAAGGCCCACTTGATTTCACATTCCAGGATGTCTGGCTCTAAGTGAGTGATCACACCGTTGTGGTTATCTAGGTCATTAAGATCTTCTTTGTATAGTTCTTTTGTGTATTCTTGCCACCTCTTCTTAATATTTCTGCTTCTGTTAGGTCCAGACCATTTGTCCTTTATTGTGCCCATCTTTATGTGAAATGTTGTATCTCTAATTTTCTTGAAGAGATCTCTAGTCTTTCCCATTCTATTGTTTTCCTCTATTTGCATTGATCACCGAGGAAGGCTTTCTTCTCTCTCCTTGCTATTCTTTGGAACTCTGCATTCAAATGGGTATATCTTTCTTTTTCTCCTTTGCCTTTAGCTTCTCTTCTTTTCTCAGCTATTTGTAAGGCCTCCTCAGACAACCATTTTGCCATTTTGCATTTCTTTTTCTTGGGGATGGTCTTGATCACTGCCTCCTTTGTGGCTCAGCTGGTAAAGAATCTGCCTGCAATGTGGGAGACCTGAGTTTGATCCCTGGGTTGGGAAGATCCCCTGGAGAAGGGAAAGGCTACCCGCTCCAGTATTCTGGCCTAGAGAATTCCATGGACTCTATAGTCCATGGGGTTGCAAAGAGTTAGACACAACTGAGAGACTTTTTCACCATTTTTAACCATTTAAAGTGTACAATTCAGAGGCATTGATGACATTCACAATGTTGTACAACTATCACAATCCATTTCCAAAACTTTTTCATCACCCCAAACAGAAACTCTGTACCTGTTAAGCAGTCCCTCCCCACCCATCTTTCTCTCCCACCCCCTGGATAATCTACTATTATTCTTTCTCTCTCTGTGACTTTGTCTTTTCCAGGTATTTCATATAAGTGGAATCATACATTTGTCCTTTTTTTGTTTCTGGCTTTTTTTTTTTTTTTCACTTGGCATAATATATTCCAAGTTCATCCAAGTTGTAGTACTTCATTCCTTTTTACAGCTGAATAGCTATTACATTGTGTGGACACTATTTTGTTTATCCATTCAACCATCAATGGGAATTTGTGTTGTTTCCACTCTGGGGCTGTTTTGAATCATGCCATGGTGAACAATGGCATGCTGCCCCGGCACTATACGGAGCACCTGGTGCTTCAAAACACTTACTCCTATTATACACAATTCAATCTTTTATTTAAATTGAGGTGGAACTTACATAACATCAAATTAAACGTTTTAAAGCAAACAATTCAGTGGCGTTTAGTTACACTCAGTCTTGTGCAGCCATCACCTCTATTTCCAAAACATTTTCATCACCCCAAATAAAACCCTGTCCCCATCAGGCAGTCACTTCCCACTTCTTCCTTCCTGAAGCCCCTGGCAACTACCAGTCAGCTTTCTGTCCCTATGGATTTACCAATTCTGGGTATTTCATATAAATGGAATCATTGCGTATTTTCCTTTTGCGTCTGACTTCTTTCACTCAACATCATGTTTTGGAGGTTCATCCATGCTATAGCATGCATCAATGCTTCATTCCTTTTTTGTGTTGAATAATATTCAATTGTATGACTAGGGCACATTTTGTCTACCCATCCATCTGGGTTTCTTTGACCTCTTGGCTACTGTGAATAGCTCTGCTATGAACATTTGTATACAGAGAGTTGTTTGAGCACCTGTTTTCCATTTTGGGAGTATGTACCTCGGAGTGAGATTGTGGAGTCATGTGGGGATTCTGTTGTTTAGCTTTTTGAGGACCCATAACCCAGTCTTCCAGCCATGATGATTTGCAAGGATCCCCCTGGGAACGGGAGATCCTTTCTCATATTCCTTAAATAACTTTGGGAAGGGGAAGCCAAGAAAGCCCTCCTCTTGTCCATCCTAAAGGAAATCAGTCCTGAATATTCATTGGAAGGACTGATGCTGAAGCTGAAACTCCAATCCTTTGGCCACCCAATGTGAAGAACTGACTCACTGGAAAAGACCCTGATGCTGGGAAGGATTGAAGGTGGGAGGAGAAGGGGGTGACAGAGGATGAGATGGTTGGATGGCATCACCTACTTGATGGACATGAGCTTGAGTAAGCTCCAGGAGTTGGTGATGGACTGGTGTGGGTGATGGTGATGGGAAGCCTGGTATACTGCAGTCCATGGGGTCACAAAGAGTTGGACACGACTGAGCAACTGAACTGAACTGAACTGTGAGCCCTTCCTGTGTTCCTGGTTCCGTGATGAGAAACTCTGTTTATCTTCACACCTAATCTGGGAAGTAGACGTGGTTGGCTCCATTTTACAGCTGAGGAAACTGAGGCTTGGGAGAATTAAGGACACCGTGCCTGGAGAATTAAGGCCTGGGATTTTAACCTAGGTCTGTTTGAGTCCGAAGGCCATGCTCTTTGCCCAATGGAATAGCACTGTTTCAAGTATAAAGCTTCACTGGGCACTCTGAGGTATGTAACATGGGTCTAGAAATTTACCGGGCAGCTTGCACCCCTTCCACACTTCCTCACAGGTGATGAAGGGACTTCCCTGGTGGTCCATTGGTTACGACTCTGTGCTTCTGCTGCAGAGGGCCCAGGTTCTATCCCTGGTTGGGAAACTGAGATACCATGAGCTGCGTGGTAGGGCCAAAAACAGAAAGAGTGATGAATATGATGATGATGGTGATGAGGACAATCCGGTGTTTACTGTACGCCCAGCTGGTGATGAGTGATTTCCTTGCGTCATGTCATTTAGTCCTTAACCACCACTTTACAGAGAAGATATTGTCCTCCCTAGTTCACAGAAAAGTAAACTGAGGCTCACACTTCTCTTGTTCACAAATGCCTAAGAGTAAGAGGCAGAGCTTGGATTCAGTCGCAGGCTTCTGACCCCACCCCTGACTCGTCCTCACCCCACGTTCTCCTGTCAGTGAGCTGGCGTAACCTCCTTCCTTCACCTTAGTGACAAATGTTGTTCTCTGGGTGCCAGGGACAACTGGGAAGATTCTGGATGGCTCCCAGAACATCTCTGTGTACTGATAACTCAAACCCCGCTCTGCCTCCCTGGTGTTCTAGCCTGTTCCACCTGGCAGGCTGAGCTGTGAAAAGTTGGCATCGTTTTCCAGAGTGAGTGTCATTTGTCACCAGGAGGCAAGGGTGACGTCCCTGGAATGGTGACACCACTGACAAGTTGGGCGGCCTCTCTTTTCTAAGAAAGTCTAGAGGTTTTAAAAAACCTTGCGCTCCTGGCCCCTGATGTATACAGGGAAGAAGCAAAGGGTCCCGCAGTTGAGAGTGAATTTCTTCCCCAACACAGCTTCCCAGGCACTTTCAGTGGCAAAAGGATGTGTTTCTAGTAGCTAAAGAAAGATGAGTCCGCTTCCCTTTGTGTTGCAACTTGGGATGGCATGCCTGGGGGCCATTCCCCTGCTAAAGGAGGGAAGCAAGACATCAGCTTAGAAGAGTGGATGCTTTCGTGGCAAATGAAATCCAGAGAGGTTGCTAGAGCTGGAAGTCAGTGCCTCTGCTGTGGCTCCAGGGAAAACGTCACCTGGCCGCGTTCTCTGACACTGTAGTCAAGCTGCCGTGTCCTGTTCCCCATCCGAGCTGGCTACCAAAGAGGCCTCTAATAAAATGTCACTGGCCTCAACTCACCATGAGGGTGATAAAGGAGTAGAGGACTTTTCCTCCTTGGTTAAAGTTGGTGTGTTTCCCCATCCCATTTAAAGTGACTCCCGTGTGTGTGTGTGTGTGTGTGTGTGTATGCACGCACGCTCATGTGCCTGATGCAACCCAAGATTCACCGTGGCGCCTTCACTTATGAGACGCCGGGTTATTTTTAGGGATGACGCACCCGACATCAAAATAACTGGTTATTTTTGTGATTGGGTGCATCAATCACATTATGACATATTCCAGCTCCAGAGAAACAGCAGCTAAACAGCAGGCAAGACGTGGAAAGGGAGCAGAGTGAGTCAGACACGGGGAAGAGCCAGAGGGCCAGGGGCTGAGGGGCCGGGAGAGGCTGCTGAATTGATTTAAGTGGCTGGCATTCCTAATAATAGCTCCCTAGGTGGAGGGCTTGCTCAGTGGCAGGCAGGCATAGCGCCGAGCCCTCGACACGCAGGGTCCTGTTTACTCCATGCCAGCATCTTCTGTGGTGGGGGAGCCGTTATCCCAGTTGTGCAGACGCGAATACTGGGGCCCAGAAGTTAAGTGAGCTGCTGAGGTGTTGCACGGAGCGTAACCAGCTCCGTCCAGAGCACCATAGTCCCCTTGTGTCTTATTGAGAGAATACTTGTCTTTTCCCTCTTATAAGCTCCACGTGTTTGTAAAGTAGCTGTGTATAAAATAGTCCACTCTCTGTGGATGCCGAGCCGTGCAATTTATCTTTCCGGGTGGAGAGAAGTACAGAGAGAGAGACACGGAAAAGCCGTTCCAGTTTCTGAAATTCACAGAGAGCAGTTGAGTCACACAGACAAAATGTTTATTTCTATTGGCTACTTGATTCGAGTATCTGGGCAGCGTGGTGGGCAGACCTTAATGGGGGTTTTGATCTTCGAGGCCTCCTTTCCTCGGCCTCTTCCACATCTTGTCATCCATTCATTTCATCCAAACGTCCCTCGAGTTGGTGTGTGTCATGCACACTACATACATCACACACACCACAGCCACAGAGAACCTGGCCAGCCTAGCCTCTCCTGGATTTCCGAGTCAGTCTCCAAAATTGTCTCTCCCTTCCTCCCACCCCTTTGCACTTCCGGCCAGAGGGATCTTCTATAAAGTGCCTCTGTTCATGCCGTTCCTTGGCTGGAGACCACTCAGCCTTATTTCCACAGATGCAGTGTTCCATTCTCACTGGGTAGTTTTTTTGGCCATTTACACCCTCACTCATTCGTGCAGTAAATATTTGTGGTGCTGTTGTGTGCCAAGCTCAGTTCGAGGTGGAAGAATGGTAAACAAAATAAAACAGAAGTTCCTGCTTTTCTAGAGCTTACATTCCAGTTGGGGGAGACAGATAGCGAATGAATAAATGGGCAAATGGAGAATGGCTCAGTGCTGCAAAGAAAATTCCACTTTGATGTAATAGGGAGTGAGTGGCAGGAGAGGGGAGGCCTCCCCGAGAAGCTGGTGTGTGTGAGACAAGGGGCCAGCTCTTGAAGGGTCTGGGGAAGAGCTTTCCAAACAGGGAAAAGCAAGTACAAAGGCCCTGCGGTGAGCTGGTGTGTTTGAAGGGAAGTAGGAAGGGCAGTGTGGCAGGAGGTCTGAGGGTGGGAGAGGAGGAAGGGAGGAGGAGCGGAGGCTTGTAGGCCCCTGGGGGGAATTTGGATTCTAGGAGTAATAGGGAGCCATTGAAGTTGACAGTAGGGAGGTGAGGGTTTTTTGTATGATTGTAAGATCAGTCGTCTTTGGAGAATGATTTGTAGAGGAGCTGGAGAGGAAGTGACGAGACTGACCAGGAGTCTGCTACAGCTATGTAGCCTGAGATGGCAGAGCCTCAGACCAGGCAATGGCCATGTGATGGAGAGAGGAGAGGGGTTTGGGATGTGTGTGGAGTGGCACGGACAGCTTGCTGTGGGGAGAGAGGGAGAGACGCATCTGAGCGTATGACCTTGCTGTGTTTGGAGCTGGGGAGTCATGGGGAGTGATGGAGGTCTGGGTTGATGGCCAAGGGGTTGACCCAGGGCTCTGCTTTGAACAGCATGCCTTCCTCCAGCTAACTTGACCTCTCCTCTGAGATTCAGCTTAGAATCCTCCTCCCAGAAACCCCGTCTGAGTTGCCCTGTGTCAGAGTGTGAACAAGGGGTGCATACTTTCTGACAGTTGTCTGTCTCCATGATTTTACTCTAACCACAGCGGGGATGGATGCCTGGTCTTCCCCATTCACTGCTGTGTCTCCAGGTACCCGATGCTTAGTAGCCCTTTGAAGAACTGGTTGGAATTGCTTACAGGAGGAATCAGGGAGGGGAGGACCTGTTTCCCTCAAGAATCTATTCCCAGGGATTTCCCTGGTGGTCCAGTGTGTAAGACTCCACACTTCTAGTGCAGAGGGTTCAGTTGGGGAGATTCAGCATGTCGTTCAATGTAGCCAAAAAAAAGTGGAAAAATCTATTCTCAACATAGGGCTTCCCTGGTGGTTCAGTGGTAAAAGTATCCACCTGCCAATGCTGGAGACACAGGAGATAGGGGTTCTCCTGAGTTGGGAAGATCCCCTGAGGTAGGAAATGGCAAGCCATTCCAGTATCCTTGCCTGGAAAATCCCACGGTCAGAGGAGCCTGGCGGGCTACAGTCCATAGGGTCCCAAAAGAGTCAGGCATGTCTTAGTGACTAAACAACATTCTTGATATAAAGGTAGAGGGTTGGAGGAAAGGAACTAGGAGGGCATGCCAGATGGCAAGGAGAGGATCATGTAGAAGAAAGAGCTCCAAACACAAGGTCAAAGGATCAGGGTTCACACCCCAGCTCTGCCTCCTTCTACTGTGTGACCTTGGCCAAACCCACATTACCTATCTGAGCTTCAGGTTTACCATCAGTAAAAAGGGAACTGTGGTAGTTTCCTGGCAAGGCAGCCATAGTGGATAAATGAGAGAGTGTGAGCGAAAGCACCTAGATGAGGTCAAGGGAAAAAAGTAAGTATGTGATTGGATTAGAACATGAGAGGTCTGAACAGGGCTGGGTGTCCTGTCTGGTCTAATAACACCCTTGAGTTTTCTCTGGTCACACAACTGGCAGGGGAGGGCTTTGTGGACTAGACCTCCATCACTAAGGATCAGATTCCTCTTTCTCTCCCGTCTCCACTTCCCACCTTATGAAGTGAGAAGAAAAGATCAGAATTATGAAGGCTTGGAGATGAAATCCATGAGATGATATGGAGCTCTCTGACTCCAGGTTGGTCTTCATCTCAGATGCTAGACAAATGGCTTTCAAAGTGTGGTTCCTGCACCAGCAACATCAGTGCTACCTGGGAACTTGTCAGATATGCAAAATATCAGACTCAGTTCCAGATCCAAGGCATCAGAACCTTGGGGTGGGCCCCACATTCAGTGTTTTAACAAGCCCTATGGGGAATTCACAAGCATGTTCAAGTTGAGATTCAAAGCCTAGAGCTTCCAGCCTCTAATACTTCTTTCCCTTTAATGGAGAGAGAATCAGAATGTTCAAATCAAGAAGATCAGAGTTATTGTCTAGTCCAGGTTATTTGAAACACATTTTATAGACCATGAGTTTCACCCACGTGTGGTGGAAGTTAAGTAATTTGGATTCTATGATCAAATAAGTCTGAGAAATGCTGAATTTCTACTCTACAGGACTTGTCAGAGCCTTTAATATGCTAATGTGCTTTGTGAATCTCCAGTGGAGGGCTATAGCTGCAGTCTTTTTCAAATTTAGTTTCAGGACTCATATTCCACGGCACATGGTTTGGGTAACACGGATCTAGTTCAGTCTGCCACCACATAGACAAACCCCATCCATGAATTTCTGTATTCAGCATTTTCTCCAAAGCTTCTAGATACAAGGAGTTGTTGACCTTATGAGGTCACCCATTTCTTATTTTAAAGAGGCTGTTGGTAACTACTAGCATTTGATTTGTACTAAGCCAAATTTGCTTTCCTTTCGTTTCCTCTTATTGGTTTTAGCAATGACCCCTTGAACCATCTGGGACAAATGGAATTCCTTTTCTGCCTGATGGCAGCAGAAAGATAGGTGTCCATCCTCAATCTCTTCCCAAGGTTTCTGTTTTCCATTTCCTATCCCATGAATATGGTCTGATTTCTGTAGTTAGGAAAGTGCTGGGATGTTGCCTCTTTAAATTGGCTTCTTTCCTAGAGGTGATTACAAAGAACAAACATTTATCATTGAGCAGACAGGTATTTCAAGAATCTTCTGTAGTAGTTTATCATCATTCCATCCATCCAAGTAGTCCAGTCTATTAATAAAGATCTGAGGAGATCACAGTCTTTCTCATTCATCTGTTCTGGTGAAGACCAGTAGTTTTGCTCATCTGAAATCTCCTTCATATGCCTAACTGCATGCTTTGCTTACCCGCCTGCTCCTAAACCATATTTGCACTTCACTTGTACTAAACAACCAAATTGACCAGTTGACTGACTTCTCTCATTTGTCCATTTATTCATTCATCCCCAAATCTTTGGGTGTCCACTCTGTGCCAGGCATCTACAAGGTGCAACAGAGCTGAGCAAGACGGATTTGATCCATGCAGTCAGTAGGGAGGAGAGTGATGACGAAATGAAAAGAACACATAAATATACATTTTAAACGTGTATTTATATACATATATATACATTTTAAACGTGTACTAAGGCAGTGATGGAGAATAACAAGGGGTGAGTACCATCCCAGAGAAGATGGTCAGGGAAGGATGCTTGATGTTTGAGCTGAGAGCTGATGTATGTAATCACAACCTTTTCTTTTTTGTTTTGATTGTGTCATTATAGTCAGTCTTAGAGTGTAAGGACTGAGAGGGCAGGGTGTTCAGTATAAATATGTAAGCATTGTGGTGGATGTTGAGGAAGATTTGAACACCTCATGTACAGTTGGAATAAGCCTCTCCCTGAAGAAAAGCAATCCACAAGCTATTACCTTTCTTAAACATCAGAGTATACTAGAGCAAGAATAATGTCATCATTTATTAAGGGTCTTCTCTGGTCTGAGTTTCCACCCTGACTTGACACTATATTAATAGTTGTCATATGCGTTATGCTTGTAAACCTTGAAGTAGTCTTGGAGTGTCTCCTGGGTGTTTGGAATACTGTGAGATTCTGAATCTCCTTTGGAGAGTATTGATTATTGTTTGTTTGTTTTGCGTTGACTTTCTTAAGCAATCCATCCGGGTAGGTTCAGGCTGTCAGTTTTGCTTTACTTTCTGTGGGTCCAACACCGGATGGTTTCTCTGAGATTTTGTGATGCTTCCTTGGATTGGTCTGATCAGTGTTCCACACACAAAATTAGGAAGCCCCTTCTCCTGCTCTTTCCTTTTGGGGCAATCTTCCCCATTCTCTGTTTCCCAGGGGCCCCTTTCTCCAGTTCTTCTGTCCAGAAGATGGGGTTCTCTCAGAGCGTAGTCTGCTGCCCTGGTGCATTATTCTGAATGACTGAGCCCAACCTTGGGAAGAAGTAGTGAGGAAAGAGAGAGAAAGACCTGCATGGATTCTCCCTCATGTTATGTACATCACACAGGCCCCTGTTCCCAGTCCTCTATCTAGAGGGGTGGGTTTTCTCTTGGGATCCTAGGTGCCCTTGCTGTTTCTATGTTACATGAGAGCAGTTTTGTGTCTGGGGTGACTGAGGGCAAGGCTGGGAGAGGAAAAAGAGAGAGAGAAAAAGAGGATTCTCCCTGCCTTCTTCTGCTGTCTGGGCCCCCTGTCTCCACCCTTTGGCTAGAAAGATGGGCTGCTCTGGGAATTTTATCCTGCATGCCCAATTGCATAGTTGCTAGATCCTGCCCACTTTCAAGGCAAAACTGGGAGGCAAAGGAAACTCGTCATATTGGTTCTTCTTCAAGTTTTTACTTTGCTCTCTTTTTCACCTGCTGTTATTCTCTTGTTTGAATCCTCAATTATCTGTCTTTTTGCATTTTTCCAAGAGTTTGATGCTGTAATCAGCGCTCCTAAGATAGTCTTTCTCCATCATGGCCAGACCCAGAACCCGCATAGGTATTTTGTAAATGTCAACTCATTAGACCTTCCGAACAATCCTATGAGGTAGGCAATACTGCCCGCATTTTACAGGTGAGGAATCAAAGGCTCAGAGAGGTGAAGTCATGAGATAACCCTCAGCTGACTGCTGTTCTCATGCTACCTGGTGTCTTGCCTAAAGCATCCTCACAGCGTCAGAGCTGCTTACCTGGGCCCCTTACCTCCCGTCCTCCACTGGGATGCCTTTGGGGCCAGCGCCGATATCCTTCTTGTCCCTCATGTTTAAAATGGGAAAATACTGGTGTCTACCACATAGCAACACTGCAAGGATTGGATGCAGTAATACAAGTGTTTAGAATAGTGCCTGGCATGCCATACACTCCCAGTGAAGGGTGACTGGGATCATTGCCACTGCTATTGTTTTTTCCCCTGTATATTAGACATTTCTCAGCACAATGACTGGCATGCTGTGGGATTCAGTAAATATTTATTGAGTTCAGTCATTTGTGACACCATTTTATCCTTAACCACAGTGGATATTACTTTGTCATTTCTCTTTCAGAAATACATTAGCACTTTGGGCCATTATTCCTTTTCCTCTCCCAGCAGCTGACATAGCCCAGAGGATGTGCCCAGGGGGCTGAGTCTCATGTTCCCATTCTCTGCCCTTTCCCAGTTTTCTTCTTCTTTTTTCACTTAGATGAATTTCTCCCACTTCTTCCTGATCATCCTCCACCACAAAAGGAAGAAAGAGGAGCTCTGGTTTCAGATTTTGCCTTTCTCATTTAATAGCAGTATAGCTTAGAACAAGTAAAACTTAGACCCCGCAACCCCACCCCACCCCCCCACAACATGCAAAACCTCATCTGTACCTTGTGAATAATTGCTTCTATCTATGAAATTTAAAAACACAGGCAAAATGTCTAGCACAATGTCAGGCACGTAGTAGGTCCTTTAAAAATGTTCGTTTCCTTATTAACCCCTGATAGTGTGATATCCAGTGTGCAAGGAGTTATTCCAGATGGAGGAGGAGTTATGGTCCAGATACAGTTGGCAAAAAGCTGCCCAAGGCTTCTGACACCTCACAGGTGCTTGCTGCAGAATAAGTGTTCAGTAAGTATTTGTGAGATGAGTAAGCCACCTCACTAAGCCACATCACGACTCAATCTTGGTGCCTTGTCTGCCAGCATCAGATGGCCCTTTGGGGTGAGTAGCTGTGAGCGTCTGCATTGCTACTATCTAGACACCCTGAATTCCATCTCAGGCTCTGATTTGTTTAAACCAGCTTAAAATGTTTAATTATTGTTTAGACCTGGAGGGATATTTTTTAATTTTGCATTTTTAAAAAATCTCTGGGCTCGGCAGCATCTCCTTTTGAATATCCTTTTGAAGTATCATCAACGTAACGCTCGGGCTCCAGTGGCAGCCTGGGTTCCAGCCAAGGTTAGTTGCTATGGGCCCAAGATGGTGTGAGAAGATAGGAAGTGCCAGGGTGTGGCCTCTGACCTCCAGGAGTTGGTGGTCTAACTGCGGATGTGGACAGGTCCGCAGCTCCAATGAAGTGGGCTCGATTCCTGAGGGCAGGTCGTCAGTGCCCTGGGAGCACAGAGGGCACCGTCCTCAGCTTCCCACCTTGGCCCGCACCCCGCCTCACCTCCCCACCAGGTTACCATGATCTATACCCCGGCCCCATTGGCCCCTCGAATTTCCTCCAGTGGGCCCCATCCTTAGACATGTGTGTCCTGGTTGGGGCAGCTGCCCCTCTTTCTTCGCCTAATTAATCACTGCTCATCCACCAGACCCCAGCTCAGGGGGGACTCTTCCCAACCCTCTGCTCTCTCAGTTCTAACTAGAAAATTAAAACACAAGTCTGTGTCTAACACCTGCCTCATCTTTAGATGTGCTCTGGATTGTATATGTATGAGAAGAAGATGATGGAAGCCATGTATATATAGATAATTTTAAATTTTCTATCTGTCACAGTAAAAAAGAAACAGGTAACATTTATTTTTTATTCTGGCCAAGTATACATAACATCAAGCTGCCCATGGTAAACATTAGACGTGTACCGTTTCAGTGGCAGCATTTTCACGATGTTGTGTTATCATCTCCACTATCCCTCCCTAAACTCTTTTTTCTCATCCCAAACTGTTACTCTGTAAACATTAAACAACTCCAGCTCCTGGCAACCACCATTCTACCTTCCCTTCTATATAAAGTTGACTAGGGACCTCATATAAGTGAAAACATAATGATATTTGTCCTTCTGTGAATGGATTATTTCACTTAGCGTGTTTTCAAGGTTCATCCACGTTGTAGCAGTCATCAAAATGCCACCTGTTTTTATGGTTGAATAATACTCCGTTGTGAGGTTATTTGTTCTTTCACTCGTTGATGAATGCATGGGCCGTTTCTACCTCTTGGTTACTGTGAATAACGCCGCTGTGAGCATCAATGTACAAGGATCTGAGTCCCACTTTCAATTATTTTGGGTATATACCCAGAGGTGGAATTCCTGAATCATATGGAATGATGTTTAACATTTTAAGGAATGACATTAAATTTTACAATATATTTTATGTAGCCCAGTATTTTAAAAAATTCCCCTTTCAACATGCAATTAACATAAAAATTATTCATAAGTTTTTTTTTTAAGTTACTTTTTCATGCTAAGTCTTCATAACCCTGTTTGTAGGGTATGGATTCTGTGTGGATGGAGAGCCACTGGTTTTGTGAATCCAGGTGCCTTGTACACGTGTGTGCTAACTTGCTTCAGTAGTGTCTGACTCTTTGCAACCCTATGGACTGTAGCCCACCAGGCTCCTCTGTCCATGGGATTCTTCAGGCAGGAATACTGGACTGGGTCGCCATGCCCTCCTCCAGGGGATCTTCCTGACCCAGGGATTTAACTTGCATCTCCTGCAACTCTGCATTGCAAGCAGATTCTTTACTGCTGAGCCACTGGGGTGGGTGTCTAATCTGAAAGATGTATGTCTGTAGCTTCCTGGGGAAGGAAAGAGCATTACAACTAAGCAACACTAGCAACAGTCGTGACGAGGGCAGGAGGACTGTTTTATTTTCATGAATTTTCAGAACAACCCTACAGAGCTAGTGCTTTTATCATTCCCTTTTGAGATACACAAATGGCAGTTCAGAGAAGTTAGGCACCTGACTCCAGGTCACACCGCTGTTAATTAGCAGAGCTGGGATTTATTTGGGTGCCGTTATTCTGTGACAAGGAGTTATTGGAAGTGGTGCTAGATCTGGAGGTCTCAGCAAAGCCCTCTGGTGCCCACAGAGGTGTCTGCCTTGGTCGAGAGGGGTGATGGAGGGTAATACAGATTTTCCCACTGCCTTTTTCCTGGAAGCATCCATATTTCTGCCTATGTGGGTAACCTGAACAGATGGACTGCCTGCCACACACCAGGCTCTAAAGCTTTCACAAGCAGTTTCCCCGCCGAGGAAAACTGGAGAGAAACCAGGGCGGGCGCCGGTCCCACTGAATCCCCAAGGCGAGGGAACCGGCAGGAGGATTAAGACCTGCCATCCCAGTCAGGTGCCTGGAGATAAAAATAGGGTGCCTTGCTGCACCTAAGTTCATCTAATGCCGCCTTCTGCTTTCTTGAATTTGCCAACACCAGAAGTTATAAAACTAATATACCACCTGTCACTCAAAGGGAGATACAGTGATGGAGCAACAGAGGTTTCTGGAATTAGAGTCTCAGAGAGTGTCCTTCTCTAATGTGTCTTGTTCCTGTGTGGACTTTCCCCTTCTGCATCACTGGAAGCTGCTCCTAGCCCAGTGGGCACTCCCGCCTCCAAATTCTCACCTCCGCCTCTCCTCCCTCAGAGGCCCATGGGGCAGACCATCCTTCTGCAGGAGGCTGGAGCAGGGCAGAGACACAGCTATTGCTCAGAGGGTGCAGAACCAGAGGAGGCAGGATCAAGATAGGGACATCTTCTTTTTCTTTTTCTTCAGCCATTATTTCTTTAAGGACTTTGTTCCTTAAGATTTTATCTTTCCAGGGAAGCCCTGGACATCCCCAGGGACTTTAGCTATGGTAAGGCATTTCCCACCTCACCACTCGATGAATTCAGGATGGGTGGTATAAACAAGATGATCAATCATGGCAGTTAGAATGTATGAAGAGTCGATTCAGTCTACAAATATTTATTGAAGCAATGTATAACATATGCATTGAGTCAAAAGTCTTTATTTAAAAAATTTCTTCTAGTTTTGTGGAAAATTCTCAAGAAGATGGGAATACCAGACCACCTGACCTACCTCCTGAGAAACCTGTATGCAGGTCAAGAAGCAACAGTTAGAACCGGACATGGAACAACAGACTGGTTCCAAAATTGGGAAAGGAGTACGTCAAGGCTGTATATTGTCACCCTGCTTATTTAACTTCTATGCAGAGTACATCATGTGAAATGCTGGGCTGGATGAAGCACAGGCTGGAATCAAGATCCTGGGAGAAATATCAACAACCTCAGCTATGCAGATAATACCAGTCTAATGGCAGAAGGAGAGGAGAAACTAAAGAGCCTCTTGATGAAGGTGAAAGAAGAGAGTGAAAAAGCTGCCTTAAAACTCAACATTCAAAAAAACGAAGATCATGGCATCTGGTACCATCACTATATAGCAGATAGAAAGGGAAATAGAGGAAGCAGTAACCGATTTTATTTTCTTGGGCTCCAAAATCACTGTGGATGGTGACAGTAGTCATGAAATTAAAAGACACTTGCTCCTTGAAAGGAAAGCTATGACAAACCTAGACAGCAGGTTAAAAAGCAAAAATGTCACTTTGCCAACAAAGGTCTGTATAGTCAAAGTTAGGGTTTTCCCAGTATTCAGGTATGGATGTGAGAGTTGGACCCTAAAGAAGGCTGAGCACTGAAGAATTGATGCTTTTGAATTGTGGTGCTGGAGAAGACTCTTGAGAGTCCCTCTGACTGCGAGGAGACCAAACCAGTCAATCCTAAAGGAAATCAACCCTGAATATTCATTGGAAGGACTGATGCTGAAGCTGAAGCTCCAGTACTTTGGCCACCTGATGCAAAGAATCACTTGTTAGAAAATACCCTGTTTCTGAGAAAGATTGAAGGCATGAGGAAAAGGGAGCAACAGAGGATAAAATGGTTGGATTGCATCACCGACTCAATGGACAAGTTTGAGCAAACTCTAGGAGACAGTGAATGACAGGAAAGCCTGGTGCTGCAGTCCATGGGGTCGCAAAGGGTCAGACACAACTCAGTGACTGAACAGCAACAACCTCCAGGTCTATCAAGATATAACAACAATTGATAAATAACACAGTATAAATTTTAGATGTGCCATATGATGATTTGATACACATACGGTTTTGGGGGAAAATATCTGTATTTATTTGTTGCCAAGTACTGTGCTAGGTGCTGGGTGATGCAGTGATGGGAAAGCTAGCTCAGGGCTCTGTGTTCTTAGAGCTCATATTTCAGTGAAGAAGACAGATGATAAACAGTCTTTTTTAAAATTAAAAAATTTTTTAAAATTTATAGCTGTGCTGGGCCTTTGTTGCTCTGCTTGGGCTTTCTGCAGTCTTGGCACTCGGGCTCCTCGTTGCAGAGGCTTCTCATGTTGTGGAGTGCAGGCTCTAGGGTGCTCAGGCTCAGTAGTTGTGGCACATGGGCTCAGTTGCCCCACGGCCTGTGGGTTCTTCCTGGCCCAGGAGTCAAACCCACGTCCTCTGCATTGGCAGGTGGATTCTTAACCACTGGACCCCCAGCGAAGTCCAATACAGTCAGTCTTAATTCTTTGTGGATTCTGTGTTTATCTCCTTGAACTTGCCAACTCCCTAAAATTTATTTGAAATCCTAAAATCAGTACTTGCATTTGTGGAGTGGGGAGAAATGTGAGTGACCTGATGTGCACGTCCTCAGCTGAGGTTGCTATTTCAGCTCTCATACTGTCAAAAAGGCTTTAAATTTTTTTTTCACATTTTCATGATTTTTTTTGGAGGGGGGGTAGTGATTTCTCTGTTTAAAATGCCCCCTGAGCATAGCGCTGCAAGTGCTGTCAGTAGTCCTGAGCACAAGGAGGCTGCCACATGCCTTATGGAGAAAACATATGTTATGTAAGATTCCTTTATTCAGGCAGGAGTGACGGTGCTGTTGCCCATGAGTTGAACGTTAATGAGTCAGCAATATAGATATTCAGTGACTTATTAAATTCTGTTTCTAAACAGAAATATTCAGAAAACAAGATTATGTAGGGGTCAATAGATGAAAATGTGACCCAAGGTTCATAGGAACATAACCTTGTATTTCTTGTAGGAGCCATGGTTCAATATTGGCTAATTCAGTGCTTGCAGTGACTTTAAAGATCTTAATGATGGTGAATAATGAGAACAGACAATATAAAAGAATAATTCCACCAAGTGGTGAGGAGTGTGAGGAAAATGAAGCGGGCGGAGGAGGAGGGGAGAGAGGGGGAATGGTAGGGTGGAAGGGAGGATGGGTGCTCGGCGCTGTGGGGAGTTTGGAACCCAGGAATCCTGGTGTCCAGTGCGCTGTGCCATCCACTCTGCCTTTGCGTTAGGCGGCTCAGAGCCGCTGTGTGGCGCTGACGGTCACCGGGGCTCAGAACCACGGTTCCAAGGAGACTGCAGTGTATGGTGTGAGAACTGTCAGTACCTCCAGGGTTCACCGCTATGAGACATCCTAACCACAAGATACTCTGGGAGGTGTTTTGTTCCAGTGTTCTCCATGCAGATTTTCACCGTGTTACTCACCAGGAAGGGCTTTTTTTTTTTTTTTTTTCAGTTTAAAATGCCCAACAGATGGTGGCAGTTGCTCTCTTTATTCTGGAGACTGGATGCATCCCAGCCACAATTTTAATTGTGCTTAACAATTAAAGCACTCAATATTGTAAAAGAATATATAGCAGAGGGAAAAGAACATGGCCTTTGGAGTCAGAAGGACCTGGAACTTTCTAGGTGGGTGGAACCTAGGGAAAGTCCCTGCTGCTCTGTGGGACTCAGTTTCTCCATCTGAACAATTGGGCTGGTAATACATGTCACCTGCATGTCTGCGTGGATTAATTCAGATGTGCTATGTATGGCTGCCAAGAGAATGCAGTGTGTGGTTAGACTTACCAGGGTTTGGAACTTAGCCTCAAGCAAGTGTTTTAATTTTCCAAAGCCTTAATTTCCTCACCAACCCCACAAGGTTGCCGTGAGAATGAAACGATGTTTCAGGATGAGAGATGGTGAGGTGTACAGTAAGCTATGGCCATGATTAAAAGTGCTTTGTTGGGAATACTCTGATGATCCAGTGGTTAGGACTCCATGCTTTCTCTGCAGAGGGCACAAGTTCGATCCCTGGGTTGGGGAACTAAGATCCTGCAAGCCATGGGGGGTAGGGGGCAAAAATATATAAATAAATTAATTAAATTAAAAAGAAGTATTATTAAAAAGTGCTTTGTTAAACATTCATTAGGATGGCAATAATAATATAATAATAATTTTAAAGTAAGTAAACAATGAAACAAGAAAAAGTAAAAGGAATTGGCTAAGATTGGAAGAAATTAGACCCTTAGGACATTGCTGGTGGGAATATAAAATGGTGCAGCCACTGTGGATAACAGTTTGATGGTTTCTCAGAAGGTTAAACATAGAATTACCAGGTGACCGACAATTCTACTCCTAAGTGTATACCCCTAAAGAACTGAAAACAGTTGTTCAAATAAATACTTGTATAATATGTAAATTTTCATAGCAATGCTACTTGAGACAACCAAAAGATGGAAACAGCCCTCATATCCATCAGCTCATGAACAGATGAACAAAATGTGGTCTACCTACAGAATGGAATATTTCATAAAAAAGGAATGAGATTCTGATATAGACTGCAACATGAATGAAACTTGAAAACATGATGTAAAGTGGGAGAAGCCAGTCACAAAAGAGCACATATTGTTTGATTCCGTTTATGTGAAACACCCAGAAGAGGTAAATCCAGAAAGATAGAACATGGATAAGTGGTTACCAGAGGCTGGGAGAATGGGGTGAGGTGAGGAGTGGCTCTTTAATAGGGATGGTATAGTTTTTTGGGGGGGATTGATGGAAGGTTTTTGAAACTGATAGAGACAACATTGTAAAATGCCATTGACTTCTGCACTTTAAAAGTGGTTGACGTAAATGGATTAAGGATCTAAATGTAAGACCAGAAACTATAAAACTCCTAGAGGAGAACATAGGCAAAACACTCTCCGACATAAATCACAGCAAGATCCTCTATGACCCACCTCCTAGAATATTGGAAATAAAAGCAAAACTAAACAAATGGGACCTAATGAAACTTAAAAGCTTTTGCACAACAAAGGAAACTAAGTAAGGTGAAAAGACAGCCCTCAGATTGGGAGAAAATAATAGCAAATGAAGAAACAGACAAAGGATTAATCTCAAAAATATACAAGCAACTCCTGAAGCTCAATTCCAGAAAAATAAATGACCCAATCAAAAAATGGGCCAAAGAACTAAACAGACATTTCTCCAAAGAAGACATACAGATGGCTAACAAACACATGAAAAGATGCTCAACATCACTCATTATCAGAGAAATGCAAATCAAAACCACAATGAGGTGTCATTACACGCCAGTCAGGATGGCTGCTATCCAAAAGTCTACAAGCAATAAATGCTGGAGAGGGTGTGGAGAAAAGGGAACCCTCTTACACTGTTGGTGGGAATGCAAAGTAGTACAGCCGCTATGGAGAACAGTGTGGAGATTTCTTAAAAAACTGGAAATAGAACTGCCATATGACCCAGCAATCCCACTTCTGGGCATACACACTGAGGAAACCAGATCTGAAAGAGACACGTGCACCCCAATGTTCATCGCAGCACTGTTTATAATAGCCAGGACATGGAAGCAACCTAGATGCCCATCAGCAGATGAATGGATAAGGAAGCTGTGGTACATATACACCATGGAATATTACTCAGCCGTCAAAAAGAATTCATTTGAACCAGTTCTAATGAGATGGATAAAACTGGAGCCCATTATACAGAGTGAAGTAAGCCAGAAAGATAAAGAAGATTATAGCATACTAACACATATATATGGAATTTAGAAAGATGGTAACGACAACCCTATATGCAAAACAGAAAAAGAGACACAGAAGTACAGAACAGACTTTTGAACTCTGTGGGAGAAGGTGAGGGTGGGATGTTTCGAAAGAACAGCATGTATATTATCTATGGTGAAACAGATCACCAGCCCAGGTGGGATGCATGAGACAAGTGCTCGGGCCTGGTGCACTGGGAAGACCCAGAGGAATCGGGTGGAGAGGGAGGTGGGAGGGGGGATCGGGATGGGGAATACGTGTAAATCTATTGCTGATTCATGTCAGTGTATGACAAAACCCACTGAAAAATAAATAAATAAATAAATAAATAAATAATTAAAAAAAAAAAGTGGTTGACGTGAATTTTACTTCAATAAATTTTTTTTAAAAAGGAGCTTTGTTAGAACAGAAAAGCCACCCTAAGGTTAATGACCAAAAGTTAATCTGTCTAGATCTCCTGTTGGATAATAAAATGATAAAAACCTCAAAGCGCAAGACCTAGGAAGCATTACTGGGTTGGAGCCTAAGCTTCCTGCTGTGACCCATCTCCCAGACGACCTGCACAGACTGGGGTCAGTGCATTTTTTTCGTCCTGCTTGGGACGTCCTGGGGGCAGAGACAGTGTCCAGCGGGACCCACAGTTTGACCAGATGCCAAGCTCATTAATGTGATCTTAGGTTAAGATTCTTGCCAATGTTGAATTGCTTTGGCAACAGTGTGTTTTTCACTTGTCCTTGTTTACTTCTCTTTGCAAGCACTCCAAACCAGAAACTTGAAAATCCGTCCTGGATTTCTGGTTTCACTCTTTCAGGCACAGTGGCTTAGTAATGAGTACAGTATTTGACTTTGGAAGGGTCACATGGCATTTGCCTCTAGTGCCGATCCAAAAAGACTGTGTAAAACAGTTCAGCCTTTCAAGGGCTTGCTGACTGGCGTCTTACTTCCTGAGGGCATTGGGAGGTTCCTAGAAAGAACTAGATGATAAGGGGTACAGACCTGCATTGCAAACCCCACTGTACCACTTATTAGCTGTGTGACCTTGGGTAGTTCAGTCTCTCAGATAATCTCTCAGATAACTGTTTCCTCTACTGTAACATGGAAACAATGGCAGAATTTTCTCCAAAGGGTCTTGTGGGGATAATGTGATGTGGTACATGTAGAATACTTAGAATATTCTCTCGCACATAGTAAGTACTCAGTAAATAGTAAATCTTACTAGTGTTAATCATAAATGTTATTGTTACCTTTTTTTTTTTTTTGCTTTACCAATGGCTCCAGTGAAATGTTTTCAACCAGCATCTAAAAGTTCTGTTTCTTGTCACAAAGTTATAGGGATTAAAGTACAAACTCTTTGTTTTTGTTCCACCAAGGGCTTAAGTCTATTCTCTTCAACCAGCATCTAAAAGTTCTGTTTCTTGCTGAAAAGTTATGAGAATTAAACTGACAAGCATTTTGAAATAGTCACAAAAGCTACAGGCAGGGGTGATTCTGAAATAGTAGCTTATATGCATTCTGATGCTGGCTCTGAAACTCAGACAAGGACTAAGTTACACGTTTGCCTATTTATAAAATTTTAATGGAAAGGGACAAAAAAGTAGACCCTCGCCTAGACTTTCTGAAATCACTTTCTCTCTTGAGAATGGCTTTTATTTCTTTTAGACGCTTATCGGAGAATGTCAAAAGAAAAATCCCTGCACCTTGAAATGTCTTTAATCAATCCTCAGACCTTTCATTTCTTAAAACCTATTCCCTTCTCCCCACCCTTTCAAGACCTGAAATAAAATGATTTTCCAGAAATGGATGACAAGATAGCAAGGGCGACGATTAATAACCCCAGAGCACCTTGGTGCCACACCTTCCCTATTTAAAATGAAAAATTACACTCTTCCCTCAGACTTTATTAAAAAGAGGATCAAGAGAGAGGGGAAGGGTTGATGTCAGTACAGCCCATCAGTGAAACACTTCTGAAGCATCGGCAGAGAGAAGTCGACAGTTGAACAGTTGGCAACTTGGTTAATGAAATGAGGCTTTTTGCTTCTCCATCCCCAAACATTACATTTTAAATGTAAGAGTGAAGGAGAAGAGAATTTGATGGAGAAGTAAATTTGGAAAGAGTGAAGCTTTTTTCCCTCTTTTTTTATCTTTCAGAACTTTGAAACTTTAGGACAGGGATCCTTGGGGCCAACTCAGTACTTGCTTGAATTTCGTGAAGGTGTGTGTGTGTGTGTGTGTGTGTGTGTTTGGAGAAACTGTAGGCTGTGGGGGGACACTGGATCTCAGCTCAACTTCAGTTGCTACATGATCAAGGGAAAGATTAAAGGTGAAGGTTACTACCAGCTATGGGAACTTTAGCCCTGTCCCTCATCTAGAACTTATTTATAAAACAGCTCAATGACACCTACCTTATAGGGCAGGTGAGACAAGCACTGAATCCCCTAACTGGGGATTAGTTGATATAAACATTGAGATAAACACTCAGGGAATTAGAAGAATGGAGAATGATTGCCTCTCTGACTGGGGTGGAGAAGGATTGGGCAGGGGACTGCTGTTAGCAGCAAAAATGTTTTCATATCTTTTTGCTTTCAACCATGTGATATATTTCTTTGATTAAAATACAAACTTATTTTTATTCATTTATTTTTTTTGCTGCGCTGCAACAGCTTACAGGATCTTAGTTCTCCAACCAGGGCTCGAACCCAGGCCACCACAGTGAAAGCCACCAAATCCTAACCACCTCCAAAGGCTAACTTTTGTACTATTACTCCCCAGTCTGGATTCAGTAAACACTGTTGACTCCCTGTTGAAGGCTCTATTACTCTCCTAGATCTACTGAAACAAAACCACCACAAACTAGACAGCTTAACACAGCAGAAGTGTACCCTCTCACAGGGGACTCGAAGTCAAGGATCAGGATGTTGGTGGGGCCATGCTCACCCCGAAGACTGTGGGGGAGAATCAGTCCCACACCTCTCTCCCAGCTTCTGGTGGCATCTAAGTTCCAGTTCCAGTGGCTGCATCACTGCAGTGTCCGCCTCTGTCTTCACATGGCTTCCTCCTTTGTGTGTCCTTTCCTCTTCCAATGACACCAGTCATTGGGGTTAGGGTGTGCCTTAATCCAGTGTTTCCTCATCTTGACTTGATTACATCTGCAGAGACCCTGTCTGCAAATAAGGTCACATGGGGGTTAGGCTTTCAACATAGCTTTTGAGGGGATACAGTTTAACTGCAATAAGGACTCAGAGGCTTTTGTATCTTGGGTTTGCTTTTAGTAGGGGATGGCAGCAGGCAAGATCAGGGGTATAGGCACTGAAGGCCAGTCATCTGTTTATTTATTATTATTATTATTGTTACTTGGCTGCACTGCGTGGCATGTGGAACTTCCCTGACCAGGGATCGAGCCCATGTTCCCTGCAGTGGAAGTGCGGAGTCTTAACCACTGGAGTGCCAGGGAAGTCCTAAAGGCCAGACACATTATATATATGCATATCAATCTCATTTAGTCCTCACCAGCATCATGTAAAAATAGGTGGTTTTACTCCCATTTTCATTAACATTTATGCAGCATTGGCTGTGTGCCAAAGATTATGCTGAATGCTCTACCTGTACGGTCTTATTTAATCTTCAAAATAGTCTAATGTTATCTCCATTTTATAGACAAATAAACCAAGTCACAGGAAAGGCAGAGGCAAGTTAATCTCTAAGCATCATGTTGCAAAGTCCAGGATGTTCTGTGCATATAAAAACTCCCATTTCCTTACTTGATATTTACTTAGAACCAGTTCTTGTTCTTTCAGCTCAGAAAGCAAGTCTTCAATGTGCGGAGGCATCTCTTCTCTTTCTGGGGGTGTCAGTCACTGGCTGCTGTGTTCATTATGTCCCTTCCCTGGGCCATGGATGTCTGCTCTGAAGATTCAGGGATCAGATGGGAAAGGAGGCAAAAGGTGAAATGACTAAATCATGTCATGTCTTTCTTAAAAAAAAATTATAAAATGAGCCTGACACTCCTCAATAGACTTGGAAGGTTTTAGAATCCCCTGACCAATTCTTTCAGGCTCGACAAATAACTTCTCCTTGAGCAGTGTTCCCAAGATTTCCAGGGAGCCAGAGGAGGAGGTGAAATTCTGCTGCATCCTGGGCATCGCCACCCAGATGTCCTGCAGGAAGCTCAGACTTGGCCGGTCTGACCCTGCACTTACTCCGTTTCCTTCATGTGCCCCTTGTGCTTCATTGCTCTATGTGCACATTGCTCCGCGTGCCCCATTCCTTCTGCGTTTTCCATTGCTGTGCTGGATGCTCCCAGCCACTGTGTGACCCGAGATGAGGGGTGGAATCAGGATGTCAGCCTTGGCTCGGTGTCATGCTCAGGGGCACAGACTCCAAGCGCAGAGGTCCTTCTCTCCAACTGTATTGTCTTGAGTGAGTCATTTCAACACTCTGTACCTCAGTTTCCTTGTCTATGAGCTAGAGTGATTTCTGTCTACTTTGTAGGATTGTTGTGTGGCTATTAATTTGATACAAGTAAATCACTTGGAACATCAGTGTCAGGAAAATAGTAAGTTCTCAATCATGACAGCTATTTGTTTCTCCTCCTCTTACACTAGTCACCCCACCCGTCTCCATCTCTGCTGCCACCACTGCATTCCTGGTCCCCATCATCTCCCATCCAGGTGCCTCAGCAGCCTCAGGCTGGGCTCCTGCAGTTGCCCTTGATTTGTCCTATCCTTTCTCCGTACTGTGGCCAGATAGCACCTTTCCACAACACTCACCTGGTCATGTCCGCTGTGCACAGCGGGTCCCACTGAGCTAGAATGGATGCTCACATAGCCCTGTGCCAGGGCCTCGGGGCCAGTTTTAATCACAGAGCGACAGGAGGAGTAGCCAGTGTGCACTCTGGGCCAGCACACCGAGTCCAGCAGGACTCAATGGCACATGGACCCACTCCCTTGGGCTGTGTGGTTTTTAAGCCATGGGGTCAGAGAAGCACCAGCCCCTCCCCTGGTATGAACAAGGGCTGGGATATAACAGTGATATGAGGGCAAACACTCTGGCCTCCAGCCCTAACCCATTTCTCAGCATTTGCCCACCGGGAGAGCCAGCCCTTCCCTTGGCATGAGCAGGGGTTTGGGTCCAAGGCTTGTGGATATAACAGTATGGCCAGGCAAGAACGTGGCTTCTGTATCATCATCACTTATGGTTGGGGGAGTGCCAGTCCCTCCTTGGGCATGACCGCGAGGCAAGGTTCCAAGCTTCGAGCTTACAGCTGCATGGTATGTTGGAGCAGTGCTTCCCCCTTGTCATTACTGGGTTTGATGGCCTTGAGCCTTCGGCTGCCTCAGGTTTCCGGGAGCTCCACAGGAGCCCCGTGCAGGGGATCAGTCATGATCTTCTTCCACTTAGGAGAGTAAATCCCTGGATAGGTCCACTTTGCCCTTCTTTGCAGCCTCAGCTCGGATTTCTTCCTCCCTCGGAACATCTCCAGCCACATCAAACTGCCCGCAGTTCTCCAGACTCATCATGTTCTGCCATCATCTGGCTCTTGACCCTGCTGTTCCCTCTGCCTGCATCCTTCCTCCCACACCCTCCACCCCACTCCTTCCCAGGACCTTCTCCCTCACCCTCCAAGTCTGGGCATAGGTGCCCTCTCCTCCAGGATGCCTTTCTGCCTCCTTCCCCAGAAGGCTGGCGTCCTTCCCTCTGCTCTCACCTGCGCTTTCTCCAACAGGGGTGTCCCTGTTTCATATTGCGAGTACTTCTTTAATTGAGGTGAAACTCACAGAACATTAACAATTAACCATTTAAAAGAGGATGAGGGATTTCCCTGGAGGTCCAGTGGTTAAGACTCTGCACTCTCAATGCAGGGGCCTGCATTGAGATCCCTGGTCAGGGAAGTAAGATCCCATATACCACATGGGGTGGCCTAAAACAAAAGTGAACGATTCTGCAGCATTCAGTGCGTTCACAATGGTGTGCAACCATCATCACCTCTGTCAAGTTCCACAACATTTTTATCACCCCAAAAGGAAACTCTGTACCTGTTAGGCAGTTGCTCCCCATTCCTTCCTCCCCCCGCAGCCCAGCCCCTGGCAACCACTTGTCTGATTTCTGTCTTTATGGATTTGCCTATTCTGGAAATTTCATGTAAATGGAATTGTGGACCATTCTGATCCCACTTGGCATCATGTTTTGGAGGTTCATCCAAATCACAGCATGTAACAGTACTTAATTCTTTTTGATGGTGGAATCGTATTCCATTGTATGGACACGCCACATTTACCTTACCCATTTGGCAGTTGATGAGCATTTGAGTTGGCTGTTGCGACGAGCATTGACATGAATATTCACATACAAACACTTGAGTGCTACATTCAGTTCCTTTGCATCTATCTATACCTGGGAGTGCAGTTTGCAGTGGGTGCTTGTTTCATCATTGATCTTCCCAGTGGACTGTGAGCTCTGTGGAGGTAGAGGAAGACAAACCCCGACCCCAGGGCCCAGCCCCGCGAATGCCTGGGGAGCAGATGGGACGAGGCTCCAGCATCCGGAGTCGATGTCTCACTCACCCTCACCCACCTGCCCGTTTGTCTGCACCATCCTGTGGTCCAGGCTCTACTGACAGCTCGACTCATTTTATCTCATTATTTCGCTCCTTTCCTCACTCTGATATGTGTTCAGATGCCCACTCATCCTTTCCTGACTGAGGTATCCCCAGCACCCTCTTGGTACCCAAGTCCAGTTTTCTTTTCCTCCATGGCATTTATTATCACTGACATATTATAGACAGCATATATATTATATATGACATCTTATAGATAATATACTGTCACTTTTTTGTTCATCCCATTCTCTTCTCTCTTTCTTTACCAAGAACGCGCACGCTGAAGACAGGGGCTTTCAGCTCTTTTGATCATTGCTCTATCCCAGTGTCTAGAACAGTGCCTGGTATATGAGAAGGGTTCAAATATTTGTGAAATAACTTTGATGAATTAATGAGTGTGTTTAATCCTCACTGCACCCTCCAAGGGAGCCACGAGCATTCTAGTTTCACAAACCCTGAAACAGAGGCTCAGAAAGGTCAGGTAATGGGCCCAAGGTCATGGAGCTGATCAGCTGGATCTCTCTGAGTCACAGTCCCATCTTTTCACTTCACTCAGAGAAGCATGAGGTCTAGTGATAATGCCCAAAGTGCTTCCTTTGGCCTTGGAGTGCAGTATATGATTAAGATAACTTAAAAAATAGATTTGCTTTCTTAAACATGCTTTAATTAGGCCCAATTGGCAATGCGTTTGTATTTCCTGAGCAAATACATCAGTCAGGAGTTTGCCAGGGGATGGAGAAGCTGATCCGGGCTTGATTCTCTGTCTGCCCCCAGCTCTCAGAGCTATTCGGCCTCTCTGAACCTCAACTTCCTAGAGGTACACAGGGTGGTGACGTCACCTGGTGTGTGGACAGCTCTCAGCACAGGTGCATACACTGTAAATGGGAGGTCACCATGTCACCATGGTGCGGGGGATGACAATACAAGCAGCTAACATTTATGGAGTGCCCGCTGCGTGCCAGGTGCTGGGCTCAGCACATTGCGTGTGTTACTGCCTTTGATCCTTATACCATTCCCATGGGGCATGTCTATTATTGTCCTGTCTCACTGCTGATAAAGTCAAGACTCAGAGAATCTTGACGAGTGCCAAGGTCACACAGCCCGGAAGTAGGTGAGCCAGAATTAAGGCCAAGTCACCTGACTAACAGAGCTGACTCTCTTAGTTACGGGGCTGATGTGTATTCTCAAATATTTTGAGAATCGACACCATACTGTTGGTGATATTGGTAGAATGTTCTGGCAAAGTCTCAGAGGAGGGAACAGGGTAACTCTTGCTAGAAAGAGCCCTGGCTCCAGCTCCTGCTCCCATTTGGCTCATTACAATGGTCCAGAGTCTTCAGTGAATGCAGGTTCCACTCTTTCCCAGATGCCTGGTGCTTTCCTTGTTGGGGTGGCTGAGAGCCTGGGTTTGAATCCTGGCTGCCAGTCCCCACCTCTGCAGTAACCTTGGAAACATCATCTCTGCCCATACATTTCCTTATCTACAAAGTGGAGATCAAAATGGCCCTTTGCACACAGATTTATGAAAATTAAGTAAGATGTGGAGCAGTCTCAATATAACAAATTAAGAAAACAGATGACAAACCATTAAATAAGATCTTATGGCATTTCTTAAAAAAAAAAAAAATGCACAGCAAACCATCTGGCAGGCTCCACAGCCAAACGTTAATAGGGATGACGGTTAGGCTGTGGAACAGCACTGCCTTTCTCCTTATCTGAATTTTCTAATTTTTCTATAATGAATATGTAACAACAAAATGAGTTGTTTTAATTAAAAGGGGAGCAGTGAGTCAGTGTTCATGAAAGCACTTTATAAACTGTCAAAGGCCCTATGAATTAGCTCTCGTTATGGTCCTTATCATAATTATTACTGTTACTGCTACTCAGCCACAAGTGGGAATTTATTTCTGCCCCAAATCCCCTTCCTTGGCCTGTGCTCGGAGGGCCCACTCGATCGCCTTCTGCCGAGTCCGACCGTGTGAGCAGGCTGACACCTGCTGACTTCTCTCCACCTCTGCTGCCACCACGCAAGTGGAAGGAAGTATCCTCTCTCACCAGGAGTGCTGCGATACCCTCTAGCGGGGTTCTCCTTACCCATGCAGCACCCCCCAGTATCTTTGAGAAATGAACTTTCTTTGCATTTATTTTTTTGGATTAGTTAAAATTTTATCTGTAATCATCACCTATCATCAATCTATCCATCATCATCTATCAATCCATCTATCATCTATTATCTCTATCCATCACCAGATGGCCAACACCAAAATCAGGTTGATTAGATTCTTTGCAGTCAAAGATGGAGAAGCCCTATACAGTCAGCAAAAACAAGACTGGGAGCTGACTGTGGCTCAGATCATGAACTCCTTTTTGCCAAATTCAGACTTAAATTGAAGAAAGTGGGGAAAACCTCTAGACCATTCAGGTATGACCTAAATCAAATCCCTTCTGATTATACAGTGGAAGTCAGAAATAGATTTAAGGGACTAGATCTGATAGACAGAGTGTCTGATGAACTATGGACAGAGGTTCATGACATTGTACAGGAGACAGGGATCAAGACCATCCCCAAGAAAAAGAAATGCAAAAAAGCAAAATGGCTGCCTGAGGGGGCCTTACAAATAGCTGTGAAAAGAAGAGAAATGAAAAGCAAAGGAGAAAAAGAAAGATATACCCATTTGAATGCAGAGTTCCAAAGAATAGCAAGGAGAGATAAGAAAGCCTTCCTCAGTGATCAATGCAAAGAAATAGAGGAAAACAACAGAATGGGAAAGACTAGAGATCTCTTCAAGAAAATTAGAGATACCAAGGGAACATTTCATGCAAAGATGGGCTCAATAAAGGACAGAAATGGTATGGACCTAACAGAAGCAAGAATACACAGAAGAACTGTACAAAAAAGATATTCACTACCCAGATAATCACGATGATGTGATCACTCACCTAGAGCCAGACATCCTGGAATGTGAAGTCAAGTGGGCCTTAGGAAGCATCACTACGAACAAAGCTAGTGGAGGTGATGGAATTCCAGTTGAGCTATTTCAAATCCTGGAAGATGATGCTGTGAAAGTGCTGCACTCAATATGGCAGCAAATTTGGAAAACTCAGCAGTGACCACAGGACTGGAAAAGGTCAGTTTTCATTCCAATCCTAAAGAAAGGCAATCCAAAGAATGCTCAAACTGCTGCACAATTGTGCTCATCTCACACATTAGTAAAGTAATGCTCAAAATTCTCCAAGCCAGGCTTCAGCAATACATGAACTGTGAACTTCCAGATGTTCAAGCTGGATTTAGAAAAGGCAGAGGAACCAGAGATCAAATTGCCAACATTTGTTGGATCATCGAAAAAGCAAGAGAGCTCCAGAAAAACATCTACTTCTGGTTTATTGACTACGCCAAAGCCTTTGACTGTGTGGATCACAACCAACTGTGGAAAATTCTTCAAGAGATGATAATACCAGACCACCTGACCTGCCTCTTGAGAAACTTGTATGCAGGTCAGGAAACAACAGTTAGGACTGGACATGGAACAACAGACTCGTTCCAAATAGGAAAAGGAGTACGTCAAGGCCGTATATTGTCACCCTGCTTATTTAACTTCTATGCAGAGTACATTATGAGAAACGCTGGGCTGGAAGAAGCACAGGCTGGAATCAAGATTGCCAGGAGAAATACCAATAACCTCAGATATGCAGATGACACCACCCTCATGGCAGAAAGTAAAGAGGAACTAAAGAGACTCTTGATGAAGGTGAAAGAGGAGAGTGAAAAAGTTGGCTTAAGGCTCAACATTCAGAAGACTAAGATCATGGCATCCAGTCCCAACGCTTCATGGCAAATAGATGGGGAAACAGTGGAAACAGTGGCTGGCTATTTTTCTGGGCTCCAAAATCACTGCAGATGGTTACTGCAGCCATGAAATTAAAAAGACGCTTACTCCTTAGAAGGAAAGTTATGACCAACCTAGACAGCATATTAAAAAGCAGAGACATTACTTTGTCAACAAAGGTCTGTCTAGTCAAGGCTATGGTTTTTCCAGTGGTCATGCATGGATGTGAGAGTTGGACTGTAAAGAAAGCTGAGTGCCAAAGAATTGATGCTTTTGAACTGTGGTGTTGGAGAAGACTCTTGAGAGTCCCTTGAACTGCATGGAGATCCAACCAGTCCATCCTAAAGGAGATCAGTCCTGGGTGTTCACTGGAAGGACTGATGTTGAAGCTGAAACTCCAATACTTTGGCTACCTGATGCAAAGAGCTGACTCATTTGCAAAGACCCTGATGCTGGGAAAGATTAAGGGCAGGAGAAGGGGACGACAGAGGATGAGATGGTTGGATGGCATCACCGACTCAATGGACATGAGTTTGGGTAAACTCTGGGAGTTGGTGATGGGCAGGGAGGCCTGGCGTGCTGCGGTTCATGGGGTCGCAAAGAGTCGGACACGACTGAGCGACTGAACTGAACTGAACTGATCATCTATCTATCCATCCACTGTCTCTATCTACTATCTATCTATATCTAAATATCTATCTCCCAGTTTTATTGTGAAATGATTGACATACAACATTGTCAATGTTTAATGTGTCCAGCATAATGATTTGACCTACATACATCATGAAATGATGACCACCATAGATTTAGTGAACATCCATCATCTCCTGTAGATACAGAAGAAAAGAAACAGAAAAAAAGCATTGTTTTTCCTTGTGATGAGAACTCTTAAGATTCTCTTAACGTTCATATGTAACAAATGAGAGTGTTAATTACATCAGTTGTGCTGTAATGACATCCCTGGTACTCACTTATCTTGTAACTGGAAGTTTGTGCTTGTTGACCGCCTTCATTCAGTTTCCCTCCTCCCCAGCCCCTGCCTCTGGTAATGACAGATTCTGATCTCCTTTTCTCTGAGTTTGTTTGTCTTTTGAAGTATGATTGACCTACAACCCCATGTTAGTTCTTGGTATACAATACAGTAATTCAAAATTTCTATATATTACAAAATGATCACCATGCTAAGTCTCATTACAGTGTGGGGAATATAGTCAATAATATACTTCTTTGTACGGTGACAGATGGTAACTGGAGAAATGACCTTTTAGGTCAAAACCCTCAATGGCTTTCCACTGAATTTGGTATAAAATCCACCTTGCACCTAGGCCCATGGGTCTGGAGGTCTGCCCTCACCCATTCCTTCAGCCGTCTGAGACACTTGCCCCATTGTTACCATACATCACCTTTCAGAAGGCACTGGAAAAGAGACCCAGGGAAGTACCTGCCCTGACTTACATGGTTTTGGAGCCTATAGTTTGGTATTGGTATTTGACTCTTATGCTTTTACATCTCTTTGCATAGAGGATGTAGAAGGACTGAATTTTGTGGCCTGAGGGTCTGTACATGTAGACCAAATTTGTGTTTGCACTCTCAATACAGAAAATGAGTGGAAAATGTTAATATACTAGTGGATTTATTTTTGTTTTCTGACGTAGCTCATATCATGGCTGAAAACCTCAAGTTGTGTTCAGACAGTAGGATATTTTTGTTATATTATTTTTTCAGTGCTTAATTTTTTTTTTCTAATACACTGTTGTAAGACCAAAAACAACAACAACAACAACAAATCCCCTACCTACCTCTATGTTTTTGTCCTTGCCATCCTCCTCCTCTCTCCTCACACCGGCATGTTCTTTCCTTGGACAGTTGAGTTCTGGGCTTCCCAATCCTGGAGAGTGGAGAGCAAGGCTGTTGAATGGGGCTTATGGTGAGAGGGTCAAGGAAGGGTTTTCTTTCTTCTTGTAGGGGCCAAGTGGGTGTGGTTGCATATATGTAAATAAGCGTACAACTTATGGTGCATAATTTATGTAAATATGCATACAGCATATCGCAATCACGCTGTAACCAGCAGGCAGTGTTCAGGGTGTATATGGTGTAATGTGCTTATATGGTAACGTGCAGATGGTGTAATTCACCAGCTTTCTCATAGCTCACCTGTCGTCTTTGCTTCTTTGTTCCAACTCAGGAGGCAACCTTTCCAAACAAGACTGGACCATCCAGTGGCCCACCACGGAGACGGGGAAGGAGAACAACCCCGTGTGCCCCCCGGAGCCGACCCCGTGGATCCGCACCCACCTCTCCCAGAGCCCCAGGGTCCAGTCCAAGTGCGTCCAGCACTACTGTCACGCCAGCCCCACCCTGGGGGCCCCCGTGTACACCCACGTGGACAGGCTCACCGTGGACCCCTACCCGGGCCTGTGCCCGCCACCGCCTCTGGAGTCGGGGCACCGGTCCCTGCCCCCGTCGCCCCGGCAGCGGCACGCGGTCCGCACCCCGCCGCGCACCCCCAACATCGTCACCACCGTGACCCCGCCAGGCACACCACCCATGAGGAGGAAGAACAAACTGAAGCCCCCCGGGACCCCGCCGCCCTCCTCCCGGAAGCTGATCCACCTGATCCCGGGTTTCACGGCCCTGCATCGGAGCAAGTCTCACGAATTCCAGCTGGGTCACCGCGTAGACGAGGCCCACACGCCCAAGTGAGTGCATGTGGTGGGCCGCCACCCCCGGGGTGGCTGAGCCTCCCAGTCCGCCAAGCCACAAATTGGCTGTATTCCCCTCCTCCTGTTGAAGGAAAGGTGGATTTTCTCTAATGGCTGGGCTGGAAAATGAATAGAAAAGAATTTCCCAGAAATGACTTCTTCTTATGCTATTCATGCTCTAAAGTCAGATTTGGAAAACTGTAGCCCAGGAGCCAGTTCTGAATTTATTGCACCACATCCAGGTTCATTCCCTTCTGTTTTGTCTGTGATTGCTTTCTTGCTGCGATGGGTGAGTTGAGTATGGCCCCCAGAGTTGAAATCTTTACCATCCAGCCCTTTTGAATAGACCACTTGCCAGTCCCTGCAGAGTCTATCCCAGTGCTGCCCCTAGAAATAGGATGCCAGCTGCACACGCGACCTTATGCTTTCTGGTAGCTGCCTTAAAAAAAGAGTAAAAAGAAACAAGTGTTATTCATTTTCAAAATATGTCATTTAACCCAATCTATCAAAACAGGATCATTTCAGCACAGAATCAGTGTAAAATATTACTTTGGAAATTTTTCTTTTTCTTTTCTCCATATTAAGTCTTTGAAATCCGGAGCGTATTTTGCACCTACAGCTCATCTCAGTTGGTACTGGCCATGTTCCAAGGGTGGCCATGTTCCACCTGTGTCTGGTGGCTGCCGCGCTGGGCAGCGCAGCTCTGATAGACCCTATGTGTAGGACTTGCTCTGAAAGTGGACGTGTTGTATGCCTGGCTTGGGTTTGGGAGGGTCTTGCTGCCAGCACACAGTATCTGTGGCTATTGCTGGCTAATGAGAGAAATGGGACAACTCTCTGCAGGGTCCCTCAGAGACTGACTCTGACCTGGGCCCCTTGCAGACTTTGAGGTTCTCTGTGTATTAGAAATGGAAGAAATGCTAAACAGGGTCACAAAAGTGGGTAGCATGTTTTAAATATTTACATTTAACAAAATTACATCTGAGGCATAGAAGATAAAGTGGTTATGTATAATCCTGTTAGGAGATATGGGGAGGAGTCTACATTTGGGGATTGTTGTTTATGAGTGGTGTGGATCTTGGTTCTGGGAACTCTGATGTGGGGGAGCACTGGGGAATGTTTCATTATGTTTCCATCTCAACAATTTAGCTGTTGTTTCATGAGCTCTCATTACCATGCATCCAGTGATAAAAGTTAAAAAATGTGCATCTTAGAATTGATGAAATGGGGTAGGTTCTAGGCTCTGCGCTAGTTTGCGGGGGTGTAATGGAAAGGAAAAAGAGACATAGCCTTTGGTCCTGTGAAGATCGACATTAATCAAATAACCACACGTAGGTGTTATACTCTTACGTCCAGTAATTACAAACAGTGTTACAGGCCATCAGGAGAAAGCATAGGAAGCTATCAGAGCTTACAACCAGATGGACCTGATTGAGTTTGCACTGTCAGGGAGGTGAGTGGTGGAGGCGGGGGCGGGGTGGGGGGCGGTCTGCGGAGGCTTCCAAAGGACAGTTTGGACTAAAGACCAACTGGGGATTAAGATGGTGGAAGGGGTGGGAGGTGTTCCAGGAAGGGAGTGTGAGAGTGTGGCCCTCTAGAGAACTCAACTAGAAGGCCTCTGTGGCTAAGGGAGCAAACAGCTGATACAAGAAGAGACTCACAGCTTGGGCAGGTGGCAGTACTGTTCACAACAGCCAAAACGTGGAAACAGCCCAACTCTCCATCAGCAGAAGGGATGAACACAGTGCGGTCCATCCATACAATGAAATATTATTCAGCCACAAAAAGTGATGAAATTCTGACACCTGCTACAACAAGGATGAACCTTGAAAATGTTATGCTAAGTGAAATAAGCCAGGCACGAAAGGACAACTATGGTGTGATTCTACTGATGTGAGGTGTCTAGAACAGGCCAATTCACACACAGAGAAAAAAGGATAGAGGTTGTCAGGGACTGGAGGAGGGAGATGAGGAGGTCGTGTTTACTGGGGACAGAGTTTCAGTTTGGGAAGTGGAAAACTCCTAGAGATGGATGATGGCCATGGTGGCAAAGCAGTGTGAATGCACTTAATGCCACTGAACTGTACCCTTAAAATGTTTAAAATGGTTATTTTATGTTTTTTATATATATATATATCTTACAATATATAAGATTGGGCACGTTTTTTTCTGTGAAGGGCCAGATAGTAAATATTTTTGGCTTCTCAGTCCAGGTGATCTGCGGCACCCCTGCCATTGTAGCAAAAGCAGCCACAGACAGTAGGTGGACATGGTGATGTCCCAGTAAAGCTTTACTTATAAAAACAGGTGCCTGGCTGCATTTGGCTAACCCTAACCCTAATCCTATGGGCTGTGGTATGCCTTGACAGAAGCCCAGTTGTTAACAGTGAGGGATTCTCCTTCCTGAAGCCTGAAAGGGAAGCCCTTTAAGTGATTTAAGTGTAAGACACGATTGCATCTGATTTTAGGAAGGTTAGCAAGCTTCTGTGTGAAGTCGGGATTGGAAATACTCTTTTTCACCACACCTATTTGGGACATCAGAGACCGAGGCAGAGGGCCGATGCTTTTCTGATTGGAGGTTGGCTTGATTTTTATGGTTTCATGAGATCCCGAGGGACTGGGAGTGCTGCTGAGACCTCAGGGTGAGGGTGTGGGAAGGGTTTCAGGAATGCAGGCTACCACTGTGGAAGATGGGAGAGGTGTTTCAGGTTTGCCGGCCATGGTGTCCCCAGATTATGCATCTTTCATACCCCTCCCTGTGTTGACCACAGAGCGAGGTCGAATTTAACCAGGAGGAGAACCTGGCTGGACAGACACACCATCTTCTAATCTATAAGGTGGGGGCAAAGTGAGAGAGGCTGCCCTTTGCCTGTTTGTTTTTTTCCCCAGCATTATTGAGATGTAATTGACAAATAACACTCTGTAAGTTCAAGGTGTGCCATGTGATGACTTAGTACACACACATATTGGGAAATGATTACCACAGTAAGATTATTTAACACATCCATCACCTTGCATAACTACCTTTTGTGTGTGTGCGGTGAGAGCAGTTAAGATTTGCTCTCTTAGCAACTTTCAAGTACTAACAATATACATTGTTAAACAGTCAACACACAGTAAGCTAGATTCCCCAGTACCTATTCTTTTTTTTTTTTTTCCCAGTACCTGTTCTTATACCTGGAAGTTGGTACTGTTTGACCAGCATCTCCCCATTTCTCTCACCCCCCTAGCTCTTGGCAACCACCATTCTACTGTTTCTATGAATTCAGTGGTTTTAGATTCCCCATGTAACTGAAACCATAGAATTTGTCTTTCTCTGACTTATTTCCCTTAGCCTAATGCTGTCACGGTCAATCCACGTTGTTGCAAATGGTGGGATGTTTTCTTTTCTATGGTTGAATAATATTCCATTGTGTGTTATATATATGCCATATTTTCTTTATCTATTCATCCACTGGTGTGCATTTAGGTTGCTTCCATGTCTTGGCTATTGTGAATAATGCTTCAGTGAACATGGGGGTGCAGATATCTCTTTGAGATCATAATTTCATCTTTGGATATGTACCCAAAAGTGGGATTGCTGGGTCACATGGTAGTTCTGTTTTTAAGTTTTCGTGGAATCTCAGTACTGTTTTCCATGGTGGCTGCACTGTTTACATTCTTATCAACAGTGCCTAAGGGTTCCCTTTGCTCACCTCCTCACCCACACTTGGTATCACTTGTCTTTTTCATGGTAGCCATTCTAACAGGTGTGGAGTGATGATATCCCATTGTGATTTTGTATTTCCTTGATGATTAGTGATACTGAACCCTTTTTCATGTAAATGTTGACCTTTTGTAAATTTGCAAATCTTCTTTGAAAAAAATGTCTACTCAGGTATTTTGCCCATGTTTTAATTGGATTTTTTTTTTGCTATTGAGTTGTAGGAGTCCCTTTTGTATTTTGGATATTAACCCCTTACCAGACATATGATTTGTAAGCATTTTTTCCCATTCTGTAGATTGTCTTTTCATTTTTGTTTCTTTGGCTTCTAAGTTTGATACAGTCCCACTTACTTTTCCTTTTGTTTCTTGTGGTTTTGGTGTCATACTCAAAAAATCATTGCCAAGACCAGTATTAAGGAGCTTATTTTTTTGGTCTATTTTTTAAATTGAAGTCTAGTTGCTGTACCACACTGTATGTTACAGGTGTATAATATAAAGATTCATAATTTTTAAAAGTTATACTCCGTTTATAGTTATTAGAAAATATTGGCTATATTCCCCATGTTGTGCAACATATCCTTGTAGTTTATTTTATACCTAATAGTTTCTACCTCTTACCCTCCTTCCCCTTTATTGTCCCTCCCTCCTTCCCTCTCCTCAGTGGTAACCACTAATTTGTTTTCTATGTCTATGAGTCTGCGTCTTTTTTGTTATAGTCACTAGTTTGTTGTATTGTTTTTTTTTTTACATTGTGCATATAAGTGATATCATGCAGTGTTTATTTTTCTCTGACTTATTTCACTTTAGCATAATGCATTCCAAGTTCATCCATGTTGCTGCTAATGGCAAAATTTTGTTCTTTTTTATAGCAAAGTAGCATTCCATTGTGTACATACACCACATCTTTTTTATCCTTTCATCTGTTGATGGACACTTAGGTTGCTTCCATATCTCCGCAGTTGTAAATAATGTTTCTATCAACATTGGGGTGTATGTATCTTTTTGAATTAGTGTGTTTTATTTTTTTTGGGTATATACCCAGGAGTGGGCTTCCCTGGTAGCTCAATTGGTAAAGAATCTTCCTGCAGTGCAGGAGACCCAGGGTCAATCTCTGGGTTGGGAAGATTCCCTGGAGAAGGGAATGGCTACCCACTCCAGTGTTCTAGCCTGGAGAATCCCATGTACAGAGGAGCCTGGTGGGCTATGATCCACGGGGTCACAAAGAGTCCAACACAATTGAGTGACTAACACACACACACCAGGAATGGAATTGCTGAGTCAGATGGTAGTAATCTTTCTAGTTTTTTGAGAATCCTCCATACTGATTTCTGTAGTGGTTGTTCCAATTTGCACTCCCACCAACACTGTATGAGGGTTCAATTTTCTCAAGGAGCTTATTTTAATGGGCTGTGACCAGTGTTAAAAATATGAAATAGACTATCCCAGACTCAATTATGTTGGAATGCATTGCCTTTAATGAGGCTAAGTTTTAGTATTGCTTTGTGAAACTTGTGTCTGATATATAGTCATCCCTCTGTATCTATAGAGGATGGGTTCTGGGACCTGTCGAGGAAGTCCCAGAGTTGCCTCTTTATTTCCATGGTTCCAACCACAGTTTATGTATGATTTATTGAAAAAAAGTGTGTAAGTGGCCCATGTAGTTCAAACCCATATTGTTCAAGAGTCATCTATATACAGATTTTTTCTTTCTCTGGGGGTTCTTCTCACCCTGGACAGCTTTGGTTTGGGAATAAACCCCACCAGGGAGCAGGTGAGAGGCTTTGAGAAGGTGGCCTTTCATTCTGTGGAATGTGGCCAGAGGCACATCCAGAATCACTCAGCTCATTCCGGTTTCAGTTAGTCTGTTTAGTATCTGATTTCTTCTCTCCTTCTGTCTGGTAGCCCTGCTGGGGGTGGTTCTTTGCCTCCAAATTGGCAGGTTTCAGCCTGCCTTTATTTCCTCTCAGTGGGATATGGGGTTTCAGAATGTCTTTCTCAACTTTTTAAAGGTCTTTCTAAACAGAACTGAATCTTTCAAAACCATCGTTTCCTAAGAGTTTTTCAGCACCAACACCCTGCTAGGTTGTGGGTTGGAGGAAGGCTGTGTTTGAGACAGTTTATCCTGGGCACTCTCAGGCATACCCACAGTGGTGCTTAGCAGAGATCTGTTGGGGTTCAGTCCTGTCCCCAGTAGCATCTCATGGGCATTTGTAGAAAAAGCACGGCAAGAAAACGAGAGTATATTTGCAGTAATATGTCTCTCATCACTGGAAGCCTTGCAGCCCAGGTATGTTGGGCTGGATCACAACTGTTGTGATCAGTCTTGGCCAAAACCATTTCTCCTGCTTTATATGCATCCTCAAAGATGTTTTTACTTTCTTCTTTCCCTTTTTTCTTCTCTTTTGCATTTGAGTTTATGAGTGTGATTTTACTCCTATGACATTACTAAAACACACACACATACACATACACAGAGGGGGGAAAAACTATTTTTTTCCTCCGGTAAAGTAATACCTGATTATTGTGGAAATTGAGACAACACAGGAAATATGATGAAGACAGTGGAAAGTATATGCTAGTCCTTTTGTTTTACACATGCACACACACACAACACGCATTCTCACAGGGGTTAAGTCACTCCCAGTGGGGCACAGATTGACTTTTAGGGGAGTGAGGTGAGGAAAAAAAAATCCTTGATATAATCTTTTGCAAATCTCCATAGAGCAATATATGTATAGATACTCAGTATATCTGTGGTATTCAAATTTCCTTGGGAGTTGGGGGTGATGATTAGAAAAACCATCTATATAGTTTCTTTAGGGGTCATTGAAAAAAAGTCTGGGAAATGCCTACATAGATCTGTGGATATAATCCTGTGGATAGAGTTAGGCATAAACATTGAGGGTTGTTAAGTCTCCCCAATGTTCTTAGCGGTCTTTCTTTCTTCTCCATCAGCCTTCATGGCCACATTTACATAGGTAAACTGGCACTGGTTCCTTACAGTCAGCCGTGTGAAAAGTTAAAAGGGAGCAACCTCAAAGACTCTGGTTGTCTTGGCCTTCAGTACATGGATTCCATGGTCATAGTGTTGGAAGAAAGAAAAACCTAACAATTCTTAAGAGTGTGATGAGTTGTCTGTCTTTAATCCCCCCATTTGTCCTCCCATCACATAAATGACTTGCTTTCTCTTGTCAGAGCATCTGAAAGGGTAAACTGGATTTCTGTAAACTGAATCAGCTTTTAAATGCATAGGAGTAGCTCAGTATTGAAAAAGAATTCTATTGTAACCCTCTCCCCCTTTTGGCAAATTCCTTTTAAAAGGTAATTTCCAATTATAACTTTGTTTTAATTACACAGTTAATTCCCAAGTATAGCTTCATGTGGAAAGTAAAAGCAATATAAAATGTAAACCATCCAAGGTCAGAGTCCCCTTCCCCTGGCCATAGAGAACACCTAGAGCTTCTCTTAAGAAGAGTCCTTATGTACATAGGTTGTGATTGTGTGCATCTGTAATATCTCTACTTCCCACTCTTCATAATTGGAACCACAACGTATGGCTTTTCCAATGTGACTTGCCTTAATTAGTCCTGCATAAATATAAACATCCCACGTATGACTTTCTCATACCTTATCTCTCTTAGAAATTCTTTTGTGTCCCCAAAGCTCATCTAGAACATTGTTCCTATCTCTGCTTTCAGCCCTCTGTATCATTTCTGTATGAGCACAATTCCCCTCTGCCCTCTGGAACAGAGTATGAAAACCTCAGCTGACCTGGGAGCAAGGAGAACAGGCTGGATGAAAGCCACACTCAGTCCTCATTCTGACCCTTCATTCCAGTGAGTTCACATTTCTATATCTGAGATATATGCCATTTATAGTTCGTATGAGAACAGACTCTCCTCGACAGATTCCTTATGTAAATAAGACTTCAGGGGGGCTCTCTTCATTTATTTTAGAAAACTAATTATCGGCAAGCACTTAGACTCTCTGACATACACCTACAGATCATTGTGCTAATTAATATGACACTCATTAATATATTTATAAGGGCAAGAGTAAGTGATTAGTTTATATACCATAGCATATTCATTAAAATAGGAAGGCTTCTGCTAGGCTCATGCATGAGATTCTTTTAGGTCTAACTAAGCATTCAGACACACAAGATTAATACCGATCACATTTGGCATCTGATTGTTGCCGGGCAGCATCAGGCCTCTCTTCCGTGGGTCCCTGGGGGCTGCTCTTCCTCGCCTTCACCTCCAAGTGGTGGTTCAAGTGCAAGGTGGTGAGATACACATTAAGCAGGTGTGGGAACCATCCTGGCTTAGGGCACAAGAACTCTGGTAAAAACTCCATCAGCACAGCTGCTAGGGTCCCCACAGGGGACGTGCCCAGCTAGAACAGTCATGCTGCTCCAAGATCCCCGAAGGCTGTGGATTCCTCATCAGGTATTTCAGGTTCATACGGGAACTCCCCGTCTGTATGCAGTTTACCCATCAGAGGCCAATTCTGCCACTAGCAACGGGGTCTATTAACAGAGTCGACATTCCCCCTTGAGATTCAAAGGATTAGGGCTAGAAAGTCAACCTAAGGTCACATTCCCATCTGCAGAAGATGAAAAGGTTGAGTTCACCCTTCACCTACAGCCTCTCTTGAAAACTCCTGTCATTTTTAAATGCCTCTGATTCGCAGTGAATTTCTTATTTTGAATCAGTGAGGTCTTTAGTAAGGTCTTTTGTAATTCATATAATAATATATAACATGTATACATTATATATGGTCCCATCACTTCATGGCAAATAGATGGGGAAACAGTGGAAACAACGGCAGACTTTATTTTTTGGGGCTCCAAAATCACTGCAGATGGTGATTGCAGCCGTGAAATTAAAAAACGCTTACTCCTTAGAAGGAAAGTTATGACCAACCTAGACAGCATATTAAAAAGCAGAGACATTACTTTGTCAACAAAGGTCTGTCTTGTCAAGGCTATGGTTTTTCCACTAGTCATGTATGGATGTGAGAGTTGGACTATAAAGAAAGCTGAGTGCCGAAGAATTGATGCTTTTGAACTGTGGTGTTGGAGAAGACTCTTGAGAGTCCCTTGGACTGCAAGGAGATCCAACCAGTCCATCCTAAAGGAGATCAGTCTTGGGTGTTCATTGGAAGGACTGATGTTGAAACTGAAATTCCAATACTTTGGCCACCTGATGCGAAGAGCTGACACATATGAAAAGACCCTGATGCTGAGAGGGATTGGGGGCATGAGGAGAAGGGGACGACAGAGGATGAGATGGTTGGATGGCATCACTGACTCAATGGACATGAGTTTGGGTAACTCCGGGAGTTGGTGCTGGACAGGGAGGCCTGGCGTGCTGTGATTCATGGGGTCGCAAAGAGTTGGACACGACTGAGAGACTGAACTGAACTGATACATTATATATAACATAATTATAATTATTTGCCATAAAATATATGCTTATTAGGTTTTTTTTTTTTGGTTAAATATTGTCCTTACTTTGCATAAGAAAGTTATGTTCACAGCTGAAACTTCCCATTCACCCCTGACCCATGCCCTCTGGTCTAGATGCCAGGCTCTCTTCCCTAGGACTGGAACAGGAGTAGACTCTTACTCTCATGGACACCTTTCCTTTCCCTCAAGCTGCTGAACCTTTCAGTCCTGTGAGAACTCCAGTGAAAGTCATTTAGAATAAGTTTGGCCTTCCAGATAGTAACAAGACTATCTCTCTCTGTTTGCCCTAGAGGCTTATAAACTCACCACAATGAATTATCCATTGCTACCCTCCTATTGACATAGCAGCTCAGAAGTTGCACAGTGAAAACTCAGCTGGACAATGTGCCAATTGTATTATGACATCTTGGGGTGAAGCATGCTGTGGGTTGGGGAGCAGGTATTTTGTTGCAGGTGCCTTGTACAAGGAATAACTGAATTTTGTATAGGTGAGATTTGTTCTATGTAGAGTCATTCTGCTTCCCCAGCCCTGCCTCTGTCTCTTGTTATTTCTTTTTAATGTTGAGAGTTTCCTCAGGTCTCTCATAACAACTCCACCTGGGGTAGCTCCCTGTTTTAGAATGAGCTTGGGGCAGCCCCAGGGCTTCCCAGATGGCGCTAGTGGTAAAGAACCCACATGCCAATGCAGGAGACATGGGTTCAATCCCTGGGTTGGGAAGATTCCCTGGAGGAGGGCATGGCAACCCACTCCAGTATTTTTCCCTGGAGAAATCCCCATGGACAGAGGAGCCTGGTGAGCTATAGTCCATAGGCTTGCCCAGAATTGGACACAACTGAAGCGACTTAGCTTGCATGCATGGGACAGCCCCAGTGTTGCTGCTGACTAGTTTGTGACTGCCAGCAAGTCCCACAGGAGCTATTGCTTCCAGTGAGAGGAAGATATGGATGCCCACATCTCGGGGCAGGTGAGGCCCTGCCCGTCCCTGCCTGGGCTGGATGTTACCTGAAACTTTGGTGGACAGACCCTGTCCACCACACGTGTCTCTGCCTGGGGCTTTTTGGGGCCAGTGAGCATGTCTTGCTTGAGCACAGGGCAGCCCACGCCCCCAGGAGCAAGCTTCAATCAACAGGGGTGAGAGTTCATGTGTAAGTTTGTCCTCAGTGAGGCCATTATGATGTATTCTCTTGGAGGGTTCTTGGAGGGGCCACATCCCAGTTGCCCATGGTGGTACAGACCCATCGTAACACATCTGTAAGCTTCCTTCCTTCCCTGCGTCACCTCTCTGCTTCATCATGTTTCCGGGGGCCACTTCCCAAGTATCCTGCTTGTATTCCAGAACCTCCCTCAGGGTCTGATTTTGGGAGAAACGGAACTAAAACAGGAATAAAGGTAATCATTTATATAATCACATTAAGCTCTACACAGAGCCGTATGGACACATTTCTACTTAAAAGATTTGCCGACTGGATGATTGTTATAATAATGCAAATTATAGCTGTCACACATTGTATATTGTATAGCTTACTGTATGCTGGCACTTTATGTGGTGTATTTTATTTAATCCTCAAACATTCCACTTTACAGGCAAAGAAATTGGCTTTAAGAGAAAATGTGCTGCTTCCAAACCCATTCAGACTAGTTAAGTACAGAATTGGGGTTCCTTCTAACCCAAAGTCCATGGTGCCATTGGGGGATGGGGTGAGTAGGAGCCATGGCCCTGGAGTCAAGGGACCTGGTTGGCATCCTGACTTTACCACTTGTTGGCTGTGTGACCCTGGGTAAGTTGATGACCCTCTGTCAGCCTTGATTTTTTCATCTATATAATGAGATTCGTATGGTTCCTAGTTCATAGCATTGTTGAAAGAGTTAATATATGTCAAGTGCTTAGAACAGTGCCTGACCCACAGGAGGGGCTAAATAAGTGCTCCTCATTGTCACTATTTTAAAAAAATACCAGAATCTGTGATAATAACCTTGGTTATTCGTAGGTTTCCTGCAGGGGAATAATCCATTAATAATACTGTGAGGCATAGAAAAGAGGATCTCATAGGACCCCTACTGCTTTTAAGGAGCTTCAGTTCTAGTTTGAGACGACCAGCATATCGTTAAGGCCTAATCTTAATAATGTAAGGCAGCTCAAACACAAAAATAGATTTGGAAGTAGAAACCAAACTTAACTAATTTGTCACCCCCAGCCCTGGGCTCCAAGTGCTTCTGCACAGGGCGGGCTGCGAGTGGCCACATTGCCATGGCTTTCCTCTGTTCCTTCCCTTCTTGCGAGCTGAGTTAGAAAACGTTTTGCTAGATCTCGGGCTTTCCATAAGCCAAGCTCTAGGCTGGAACCACAAAGTTCATATCAGGCTTTAACTAGGGCACTGCTTTCCTTTCCTCCCATCTTGTGGGACATGCAATGTGACTGATACAGTCTTATGAATCTACCAGCCCACCATCTGTAACCCAGTTACAGGTGGGGTAGGTCCTGGTACCCAGAGGGCATGGATACATGGGAAAAGCATCACTGTAAATTCAAGGAGGCAGAGAGTTGACAATTACTGAATACATAGATGGAGGGCCTGACACTCCGTGTGTGTGTGTGTGTGTGTGTGTGTGTGTGTGTGTGTGCGCGCGTGCTTAGTCATTCAGCCGTAGTACTCCAACTCTTTGCGACCCCATAGACTGTAGCCCAACAGGCTCCTCTGTTCATGACATTCTCCAGCAAGAATATTGGAGTGGGTAGTCATTCTCTTCTCCAGGGAATCTTCCCAACCCAGGAATTGAACCCGTGTCTCTTATGTCTCCCGCATTGCAGGCGGATTCTTTACTGTCTAAGCCACCAGGGAAGCCCGACACTCCACATGTGGTAGGGTAATTACTTCTCATTGTAAACGGGAGAGGTCATCGTCTTTATCCCCATTTTACAGACTAGAAAACTGAGGTTTAGGGAGGCTGACCAGTGTCATGCAGCTTTGTACACAGAAGCAGGATGGGAACCCATCCTGACACCAGAGCTCTTGTTACTGTGCCATGCTGGATGTGGTTTGCACCAAGCAGATGGTGTAGAAACCAAAGATTATAGGAATTGTATGCACTAGGGAGCATGGGGGCGTGCTTGCTGGCTTGGGACAGTTGAAAGCCTCCAGGCAGTAGAGAAACTTCTGCTCTCTTGAGGCCCTCCGAATTAAAAGGGCTCTACCATGCTTCTGAAATCCTTGCCATTTTAGAGCCAGCTTGTCCATCAGTGACAGAAAAGTAGTAAGCCTCAAGGCTAAGTGTGCAGGCAGTAGAGGCAAACAGACTTGGGTTCACATCCCAGTCATGCGACCTCCTGGCCAGATTTCCCTGGAAAGCTAACTTGTCTGAGCATTCATTTTCTCTTTTGCAAAATAGAGACGGTTATAGTAGTTAGAGTACAGAGTTATTGGTGAAGATTCAGTGCTGTGGGTATATACTGTAGCGCATGCACTTGCAGAATATACCCATGCACATCACCGTGTGTATAGACTAGCGTTGTAGTCAGCCTGGAGGCAAGGGAGGAGCCCTGTGCTCCTTTTGTCCTCCTTCCCATTTGTAATCCAGTTCTTCTCATCTCTGGTCCGCCCTTTCCCCCTCTGGGAAGCTCACTGTGGCCTGGGATCCAAAAACAGATTCTTCCACTGCCAGTGACAGAGCTGGGGGGTGACCCCAATCCTCAGTGAAAATGGGGTGTCCTGCTTCCTCAGCTTCCTCAGCAGAGGCTGGTGGTGATGAGGTGCTCTGCCGGGAGCCTGAGCGGTGTACTAAAGACTTTGTTTATTAGGATCTCTGTGTGTTTATGGGGGACACATGGTGATTGGCTAATTGCATTGTGTGGGAGAGACAAGTCTTTGACCTTGACCTGGAGAGGCTGGAGGTTCAGATTCTCCTGGAGGGGAGGGGTCTAGTTCCCTTCAAGAGCTCAAAGAGGTGATTGAGTAAATGTCATGGCCCCAGGCATGTACTCCCAGATTAGCCACACTCTGTAGAAGTGAAGTAGGATATATATCAGCTGCATTCTGATCATAGATTTTGGCTCAGTTATCTGGTATGTGGCTTTCTTCATGACGTAACTATTCTTGCAGCGGGGGATGGCTTTGGTTCAGCGGAGAGGGACTTATTGATGAGCATTCTTCTATTCCTGTCTAGATTTTAAAGATTGACAGGGTTGGTTGTGCCTTCAAATACTTGGGAGGGAAATGTCTCTTTAAAGTTCCCTTAAAGTCTGTTTAAAAAATGTTTTTGAAATTATTTCAGGCTTGTAGAAAGTTTGAAAGAATACTACAGAGAATTCCTTCCTAATTCTCTTCACCCAGATCCCAAACATTAGTGTTTTATCACATTTGCTTTCTCCCTTTATCCACCCATTTATCCATTTGCCTCTCCATCCATCCATCCATATTTCTTTCTGAAACATTTCAGAATAAGTGGCAGACAAATACCCCTTTGATCCTATCTTCGTCAGTATGTATTTCCTAAAATCAAGAGCAGTCCTTTAAATAATTACTATATAATTCCCCAAATCAGAAAATTAACACTGATGAGGTACTTTTATCTAATCTCAGACTTTATCCAAATTTCAGTTGTCTTCATAATGCTCTTAATAGCAAAAAAAAAAAAAAAAATCCAAATCAGGCATTGAGTCCAGTTCCTGAGATATGCTTTATCTTGTAGACCATCTCTCAGTCCCATTCCTGGTGATGGTAGTTATGATCATCTGGTGAGAGTGGCATCTGAGGGAGTGCTCCATAATAAAGTTATTATTTTTCCCATTAAAATGAATAAGCATCTTGTGGGGAGATACTTTGAAACTATGGAAGTATTTTGTTGCTCTTCAAAATTTCACCCCTCATTTTAGCATCCATTATTGATGATTCTTGCCTGAATCTGTTATCATGATGGTTTCCAAATGGTCCTTTTCTAATTCCATCATTTCTTTCACATTTGAAAGGAAGAGTTTTCCCTTCTCCTTCTTGATTTATATCAGTGGGGTCTCATGGATTCTTATCTTATTCATTAGGTTATAATCCTTTACATAATATTATTTATCTTGCTACTCAAATTGTATCAGATTTGCCCAGTGGAAGCCCCATCAAACTGGCTCCGGCATCCTTCAGACACGTTCTCATATTTCTTTGAGCATTGCCTTATTTTCTGGGACAGGAAGTTGTGAAATCTCTATCCAAAGGCAGGTGGTTTTTATTTTTTCCTCAAATATAAGATAATGTGTGTAAAGAGCTGAGCACCATGCCTCATATAAAGTAAGTGTTAACTCTTACCGTTAATGCCATCACTGTGTTGTTAAGATATGCGAGCCCTTGACTCGCAGCCCTCCTGATCTTTTTCTAGCAGCAGCAGGCAGGCAGGCTCTGCCAGACACAGCTGGCTGTCACAAAGGCACAAAGGCTGTCTGTTCTGGTGCCCAGACTCTTAACTCACTCCAAAACAGTCTTCAGGGGGTATCCCCTTAGGGGTCCACTTTTTTTTTTTGAGAAATTAGAAAGTTTATAGAAAGATGTAATGACTCGTATAATGGACACTTAGGTTCCCATTACAAATGAATGTGCCTTAACATTTTGTTCTATTTACACTGCCCCCCAAATAGCAACAACAGCAACAACAGAAACTGACAGATAAAGTTGAAGATCCCTCTGAAAACAGCCTCATTCCTGCCACTTCTCAGAGGCAGCCACAATTCATTCCAGAGTGTGTCTTTCCTGTGTGCCTGTATTATTTTGTATACCTAAAATTTTTATGTAACTGGTATATACATATGTGCATATCATTGTTTCTTGCTTTCCTTCAAGATGTTTTTGAGACCTTTCCATGTTGATACATACATAGCTTCATGTTATTCACATTTCAGTGGCTGTATTGTATATTATACAAATATACAATATGTGTATACAAATATGTATACAATTATGCCATAGTCACATATTTATTGATTCCCCTGTTGATGGACATCTAGGTTGCTATTAAATCTTTACCATAGCAACCAGTGAGAGGGTAGACACATCCAGTGTGGGCGACACACATGTACAAGTTCATGGAGGTAGAAAGTTGTGTTTTCAGCTGAATATAGAAGATTTTGGATTGCCGACTGGGGAGGAGTACGGTCTTCCCTGTGGCTTTCCAGTTGGTTAATCTTCATGCTCCCCTCCAAGCTGTGGAGCATGGTTCATGGTGGGGAGGAAACTCTCCTGCTCTGGAGTAAACTTATTGGAATTTACCGTGGAAATGTATCCATACACTTATTAGTTTTGAAAGTTCTTGGGATGGGATGAGAATGGGGTGGAATTTGTTCAAATGCAACATGAATTCAACAAATTATTTACTGGGCCCCTTTCATGATCCAGCCATGGTGATAAGCATGGTGGACAGAGAGATGAACATGGAGGCAAGTTTCCCTAGTCAGTGTCAAAGTGCTGAAGAAAGAGTAGAGTTTACTTTGTAAAAAGTTTTATTTTATTGAGGTATAGTTGATTTGCAATGTTGTGTTAATTTCTGCTGTGCCGCAAAATGACTCAGTTATACATATATATACGTTCTTTTTTATACTCTTCTCCATTATGGTTTATCACAGGATATTTAAACTAGTTCCCTGTGCTATTCAACAGGACCTCGTTGTTTATCCATCCTTTATGTAACAGTTTGCATCTATTAACCCCAAACTCCCAATTCATCCCTCTCCTACCTCCCTCCCCGCTTGGCAACCACATGTCTGTTCTCTGTGTCTGTGAATCTGTTCCTATTCCCACAGATGAACTTTCATAGATAAATTCGTATTTTAGATTCCACATGTAAATGATGTCATATGGTAGTTGTCTTTCTTTTGCTGACTTACTTCACTTAGTACGATCATCTCTAGGTCCATCTATGTTGTTGCAAGTGGCATTCTTTCTTTTTTATGGCAGAGTAATATTCCATCACACACACACACACACACACACACACACACACACACACACACACACACACACCCCACATCTTCCACATCTTCCTTAACTGTTCATCTGTCTGTGGACATTTATGTTGTCTCCATGTCTTGGCTATTATGGATAGTGATGCTATGAACATAGGAGTGCATGTATCTTTTTGAATTATAGTTTTGTCTGGGTGTATGCCCAGGGATGAGATTGCTGAATCATATGGCAACTCTATTTTTAGTTTTTTGAGGAACCTCCATTCTGTTTTCCATAGTGGCTGCACCAACTTGTATTCCCATCAAAAGGATGACTTTACATTTTTGAAGAAAGAAATACTTGTTCTCCCCCAGGCAGAAGGGAACAGTGCCAAGGAAAGCTCAAGTGAATAAGTGATACCAGGTTCCCTTTTAATGGCACCTTGTGGGAGGTGATTGACTTGGCTGGGCACAGAGAATGGGAAGAAATTTCAATACCCATTTTACTTGATTCAGCTATGGTCAAAGGACCAAAGGTAGGGTTGGCATGTCTGCTATGTGTAAGACTGGCCATTCCCTTTCCAGTTCCAGGGGCAGGCATTTTTCATGGACCCTCTTAGTGACTTCAGAATCCTTCTCAACATAACACCTCGGGAAAGTCACTATCAGTCAGTTGAAGCTGGAATGTTCGATTAATTAATGTTTGTGCATTTCCATCCCTCCCCCAAAGCCCTTCTTTCTGTTGATTAAAATAAATGGTTCTTCTCTTGGTGGGCATGTGACTTCAAATATGAAACAAAGACAGATAAGAAAAAGCTGGAGAAAGAGTGTCACCCTTAAGCTGTTAAAGGTATTTCTTCCCTACTGTTATAGAGCAGCCTGTGGTTTTGTGGTGCCGTGATTATCTTATAGATGCACTCTCCCCAAATCATCCAGAAGTGTTGTCCTGTGGGCCCATTGTTCATGCAAGTCCACAGCTGCTTGGCCGCAAGCAGAGTGAGACATTTTGAACAGTACTGGTATCGGAGCTGTGTGTTCACACAGTGAAATAAGGCCCCACCTGACACTCTGTACCACTGTATGCCAGATGGAAGGACTTGATGATTGAGTTTCATTCATTCATTCATTCATGCATCCTTTTGAATATATAACAATAGTTATTGTGATTACCATGATTAAAGGGAAAGCATTAGAATTAAACTTAGGATTGAGGTGCCTAGGAATAAACGTCCATCTTGCATACAGAAGACTGCAGGGTTTCCTGGTTGACCTCATTTGCTGAGTAGAATTTATGGGTCTTTTTTATCTTTCTTTGTGGTAATGATGTTGAGTTTCTGCTTCTCTTTGCTCTGCCACTGGCAGGCACCAGGCTTCTGGGAGGATATGTCACTTGATTGCCAGATTAAATACCCCAGATCTATTCACTCGAGAGAATGGTATCATTTTCTGGAAAAAACAAACAGGAGGCACTGTTCTCTATCTTGCTATCTGGCCTGTCTGATAGAATTTGAGACAAACCTTTTATTGTGATAAATGGGAAGACAGAAAAGTTCCTCCCAGGGCCAACTTCACCCCTGTGTTTGGCTCCCAGATGGCAACTTGAGTCATCGAGGGCGGCTGCCCAGCACTTTGATTTAAGATAATGGGGGCCGGGATGCAGGAGTGATATCAGCGTGGGGTGGAACGGTCACACTGAGGCAGGCTTACAAGTGAGGCCTTTGAGAGCCAAGGCAGAAGTTGGGAACAAGGCTGGTTACAGCTGAGACCCCAGATATACATCCAGAAAACTGGAAACCATGATGGAGTAGCTGTTGGAAGCCAAGTGTTTGGCCTCAGCATGCAGGTGCGAGATAGCCACGAAACAGTCGTGACTATCCTTATGGAAGGTACTCTGTGTTCCGAAGCTTCTGTGCCCGCCGTGGTCAGGGACCATTTGTGGGTCCACTGCAGAGTAAAATCAGGCCCTGTCTGACATTCTGTACTACTGCGTACCGCATAGAAGGATTTGATGTTTTGTGGTTCATTCATTCATGTATCATACATTTTTACCTACCTGGTGCCAAGTCCTACAGGGATTTCCTGGTGAGCAAATGACCCTCACTTTTCAGGAGCTTACAACTGAGCAGAAAGGAATGCTCAGTTGGCAGACTAAAATAATAGTGTGTGCTGAGCCTTGGGGGCTGTCTTGGAAGGGACAGGATTTAAAGTACGGGTCCCGACTTGGGACAGTCCATCCCCAACTGGTAGTGACCTTTTCTTCTCTTCTCTCCTTGTGTTTGCCCTGAAGCCATTCCCCAGGACATATTTTAGGGCTTCTTTGTTCATTGGATGGGCTAATATTTGAGCCTTCCCTCTTTTCTCTGTTTATCCCAGGAGAAGAATAATGCTGCTGGGAAGTATTCTGACCAAGTTGCCAAGAGCCTGAATTAGTTGTACCCTATTTAATGGTATTATTGGGCTCTCCAGCCCTGCATCAAACACTCACTCATTTACTGATTCTTTCATTCAGAAAAAATGTATTTTTCCAGCACTTAGGATGTGTAGGCTCTGTGTGAGAAGCTGGGGAAGCAGAATTACAAAAAGAAAACAGTATTCCTTTCAAGGAGCTCAGGATTTAGAGGATACAGACTAGAAACCTACATTATAACTCAGTGGGGAAGGGTCTGGTGTAAGGGAAGTAAGAGTAAGACTTAAGGAGCCCAGGTGAAGATAACTCAAAACATTTGAGGAAACCAGGGACAGCTTTGTGGAGGAACCATGATCTCAGGCAGCAGTGGGAAAGCTTTCTGTAGCATTCTGTAGGGGTCAGGTAGTAAATACATCAGCCTCTGCAGCCCAGTGGGTTCCCTGGCATCCACTCAACTCTGCAGTTGTAAGCGAAAACAGCCATAGATGCATATGCAAATGAGTGGGTGTGGCTGTGTTCCAATAAAGCTTTATTTACAAAAACAAGTGAAAGTCGCTCAGTCTGACTCTTTGAGACCCCATGGACTGTACAGTTCATGGACCTCTCCAGGCCAGAATACTGGAGTGGGTAGGCTTTCCCTTCTCCAGGGGATCTTCCCAGCCCAGGGATCGAACCCAAGTCTCCTGCATTGCAGGCAGATTCTTTACCAGCTGAGCTACAAGGGAAGTCTAACAATTCTGGAGTGGGTAGCCTATTCCTTCTCCATAGGCTCTTCCTGACCCAGGAATCAAACTGGTGTCTCCTGTGTTGCAGGCAGATTCTTTACCAACTGATCTATCAGGGAAGCCCTACAAAAACAAGTGGTGGGCCAGATTTGGCCTTTGGGCTGTAGTGTGCCAGTTCCTGGCCCAAGATGAGACCTGTAGAGTGAGTGGAAGTTGTCCAGGTGAAGAGAGAAGGGGAAAGGTATGCAGGCAGAATGGCAGGTGGAAAGGCCTGGAAGGGAGGGTTGCTTGGGGAGCTGAAAATATTTGTGTGACCAGACTGTAGTGTGTATGTGTGTGTGTGTGTGTGGTGTGGTGTATGTGGTGTGGTGTGGGGTGAGAGGGAGGATTAAGGAGAAGCTGTTGGGGAGTTTGGAGTGTCTCCCCGAGGTGATTGGTAGGGAACCTCTGGAAGGACTCTCAGCACTGAGGAGCAGGACCTGTCATGAGTCATTTTAGCTGAGAGGCATTTTGGCCTTGAGGTCTCAGTCCAATTGCTCTGAGCTCTTTTCTTCATGTTTTCCTTTAATTAATTCTTTCAGGTATGTGGTGTCCCTTCCAGGACACAGGAGAGTATGGCTCTGGTAACTTGGGAGGTCATACCATCTGCTCCTGGCAGCTGATAGTAGAGAAGGGGGCCCCTGACCCCACTTCTAGAGCTTCCCATTTCCTCCAGTACCTCCTGGCCTGAGGTTCCCAATTTAGAATGAACGTGGCCAGGGGCTTTCCCCCCGACAGCAGTGAGTTCTCCACCCCCTGCTCTTGCTCTCCTCAGACTAGAGGTATTCGTCAATACTAACGCGAATTAACGGAGTAAGAATAAAAATTTTAGTAACTCTTAAGGCGTCCAGCTGGGGCCCTGGATGCTGCGAATAGGCGAGGTTAATGTTCTCGAATGGTGCTTAATGATTGTCAGGAAGCCTTCAGCAAATCCTTCCTTCCAGCCCTGGTTGTGTTTCGGGATCATGAATCTGACATTAGAGAGAGACGGCCTTTAGGTGTCTGTCCACTGGATGAGGCACAGGTGTGTGGATAATCACCTCACCAGCCTGGATTTCAACCGCCAAATAGGGGTGCGCTGTATCTGGGGAGACCCAGCTGTCAGGATGTCATCTCCTGGGACCCAAGGTTGGCACCGGCTTTGATGTCACTTTCCAAGATCTTGAGACTGAAAACATTTTGTCTTCTGGGAAAATGAGGGGGAATATCTAAGAAACATGTTTGCACAGGGAAGGCACTGATTAATTTTCTTACACCTTTGTTTCATCAACAGTTTGTGTGTGTGGACCTGAGAAATTTCCAATTTTCAGAGAGCTTTTTTTTTTCCCCCAGAGAGCTTTTTGGACTACAACTCAGCCCTGCAGGGTAGTTAGGTGGGTTTGTCCTTGTTCTGACACATAGATGTGTTATTGTTCATTCGCTAAGTTGTGTCTGACTCTGCGACCCCATGGACTGCAGCACACCAGACTCCTCTGTCCTCTACTATCTCCCAGAGTTTGCTCAAATGTCCATTGAGTTGGTGATGCTATCTAATCATCTCATCCTCTGCTGCCCTCTTCACCTCTTGCCTTCAATCTTTCCCAGCATCAGGGCCTTTCCTAATGAGTTGGCTCTTCACATCAGGAGGGCAGAGTTTTGGAACTTCAGCTTTAGCAGCAATCTTTCCAGTGAATATTCAGGGTTGATTTCCTTTAGGGTTGACTGGTTTTATCTTACTGTCTAAGGGACTCTCAAAAGTCTTCTCCAGCACCACAATTAGAAAGCATCAATTCTTTGGCACTCAGCCTTCTTTATGGTTCAACTCTCATGTCTGTACATGACTGCTGGGAAAACCTAGCTTTGACTACACAGATCTTTGTCAGCAAAGTGATGTATCTGCTTTTTAATACACTGTCTAGGTTTGTCATAGCTTCCCTTCCAAGTCTTTTAATTTCATGGCTATAGTCAACATCTGCAGGAGATTTTAGAGAGACTCAAATAGGTAACATTGACTGTGGTTTCCCTCACACCAGATGGAGCCTCCACTCCTTTCTGCCTCTGCCAGCATAATTATGTATTCATACTGTAGTGCAGTGAGTAATAATAAATAATAATAATAATTATTTACTACATCCTTCTAGCCAAGGCTATGGTTTTTTCAGTGGCCATGTATGGATGTGAAAGTTGGACTGTAAAGAAAGCTGAGCGCCGAAAAATTGATGCTTTTGAATTGTGGTGTTGGAGAAGACTCTTCGGAGAGTCCTTTGGACTGCAAGGAAATCCAACCAGTCCATCCTAAAGGAGATCAGTCCTGGGTGTTCATTGGAAGGACTGATGCTGAAGCTGAAACTCCAATACTTTGGCTACCTCATGCGAAGAGTTGACTCATTGGAAAAGTCCCTGATGCTGGGAGGGATTGGGGGCAAGAGGAGAAGGGGAAGACAGAGGATTAGATGGTTGGATGGCATCACTGACTCGATGGACATGAGTTTGGGTAAACTCCGGGAGTTGGTGATGGACAGGGAGGCCTGGCGTGCTGTGATTCATGGGGTCGCAAAGACTCAGACACGATTGAGCGACTGAACTGACTGAACTGACCATATTGTGAGCACTGTGCTAAGTGCTTTACATGTAGTATCAGCTTCTGCCACCCATGCAATAGGTAATTATTATCATCTCTCTTTAGTATTGAAAGAAACCGAGGTGAAAGGTGATCATATAGTTCACCTAGGATGACATCTTCTCCATCAGATATTGACAAACTACCACCTGAGAGCCAAATCTGGTCCTCCACTTATTTATGTAAATAAAGTTTTATTGGAATGCATCACATCCATTCACACTACAATGCCAGTGTTGAGTCATTGAGACCAGAGCCTGAAATACTTGCTCTCTGGCCCTTTCAGAGAATGCTTACAGACTCCTGTCTTTAGCTGAAGTTGTGATTGTAATACGTTTCAGGCCCAGAAGCTGAATTCACAGCCTTACACACACTAGGCCACCTCTATAATTGCCATGCCCGCACCTGTCACTTTTCCTCCAGCAGGTGTTAAGTCTCTCTTCTTTTCTAGACCCTGGACTGTGAGTTCTTTGAGAGGAGGGACGCTGTGTCATTCATCTGTTTCACTTCTTTGCTTAACACAGCACTGGTTGCAGAGTTAAAGGCTCAATGAGTGTTTGTTGAATGACCAGGTGAACGGGTAGGTGGTTGATTCTCCCAGCACCCCCAGTGTTGGGCGCCGCCGCTTCCTACCCTCAGTCTAGTGCTCTTCCCATTACAGAGTGAATGTGAAAGAAGCTGCGTAAGGAGGGCCCTTGACCAGTGTGCTTCTGTACGTCAGGGAGGGAGGTGAGTGATGTTGTCCCTGGCAAAGACACCTGCCCCATGGTTTCCATCTCCCGCCTGCTGGCAGAGTAATGTGGAAGCAGCTGGCAGAAGCCAGAGTAAGCAATCTTTACTGTTCGTTTGGGCAAATCTCATGGAGTTGTCCTTGTCTGGAATTCAGATTCTGAATGTTCCTGACACCCTATTCTATTCAAGCAGCGTGTGTCAACCAGTATAGTGAGCACAATCCCGAGTGTGAACTCGTGCAGACCCTTTACTGGAGCTTCTGCACTAGGCCTGAAGGAGAGGGGGGGCTCTGTCACTCAGCCAGGAATCCCAGGAAGGGGCCAAAGCCGTGTCACCCTCCTCAAAGGGCAGCTGTGAGGCCAAGCCCAACGGTGGGCCCAGAGGGATTCCATCCAATGCTAAGGCCACAGAAAATGAAGTCTCTAGCAGACAGCTTTTTTTTTTTAAAGCAGGAAATGCAATTTACATGGAGTTTACAATCTTTTTTAGGGTGCTGCTAACCTCCTTTCACAAGAGGAACCCCGTGTTTCCTGAGCACTAGTTCCCTATCTGTGTGCATCTTAGCATCTTCCCATTTCTCAGATGGGGAATTGATGGTGTAAAGAGCCCAGGGAGGAGGCAGTCTGGATACTTGAACTCTGGGCTATCCGGAACCAAAGTTAGGGACTTTGGCCTCTCCCCATGTTTGCAGTGACTCCCGGTGTGGCTTGGCTGTAGGTGGGGCAGCAAAGAAGGCTTTGACCTCAGACGCTGCTTCCTACCTGAGCCCCTAGGTGTCTGCAGCTCCACGCAGGCCACGTCCCAGCATTGCCCGCTGCTGTCTGGGCAGTGACGGCAGCACGGTCGTTAGCCTTGCTCAGAACCTTTCATGCTTTGATGCCAGCGGACCTCACAGGTTGCTCAGCAGGCACTGAGTTCTGAGTTTTTCTCCATTGTCCATTTATGTTTTCAAGAATATTCCCGAAGTATAGGGTGGCTAGGGGATCTTTGGGAGCCAGAGGGGCCTCTCAGAAGTTAATGTTCCATTCCGGGTTATAATGGACAGCAGCTGGGATGTCTGCCTGGGCCAATTTGCTGTGAACAGCTCGGCAAACTTGGCCTTCAGGGGGGAATTTTCGAGTTTACTTACCCGTGGCGAGCACAGGTGTAACCAGAGTGACAAAGTCGTTGGAGGTGGGGACACAGTGGCTGGTGTGTTTGCAGTTGGTCTTTTTCTGATGCGGCCACTTACTTTCTCCCTCTGTTTTCCTTCTCTGACCCTTATCATTGTGAGAACATCCCATGCTTCCCAGTTTTCTTTTCTTTTGAGCCTCTTTATTTCCAGTTTTAAAAACTGAGCATTAATTTACATGCACTCAAAAATACAGGTTTAAAGTTCAGTGAATTGCAATAAATGTATATCCCCGGATACTCACCACCCCAGTCAAGGTACAGAACATTTCTCATCCACTCTGGAAAGTTCCCTTGTGCCCCGTTCTCCAGCTGTTTACCCCTACCTTGAAGGCAACCACCATTCTGATTTTTATTACTTTATAAGAGGCTGAAATATCTTACGAAACTTCATTACAAACAGAATCCTGCCTTGTACATACACTCTTTCATGTCTGGCTTCTTTCACCCAGTATGATGCTTTTGCGCTTAATCTGTGTTGTTGTGTGTATCAGTAGTTTATTCTTCTGTATCACTTTATTGTGTGTGTGCTCCATCACTCAGTTGTGTCTGACTCTTTACAGCCCCATAGACTGTAGCCTGCCAGGCTTCTCTGTCCATGGGATTTTCCAAACAACAATACTGGAGTGGGATCCCATTTCCTACTGCAGGGGATCTTCCCAACCCAGGGATCGAACCTGAGTCTCTCACTTCTCACGCATTGGCAGGTGGGTTCTTTACCACTGGCACCACCTGGGAAGCCCATCACTTTATTATTATCTGTTAATAATACCTCATTGTGTGACGACACCACAGTTTATTTATCCCTTCTCACTGTACTTTTTTCCTAGGGCTGTTATAACAAAGCAATACAAACCTGGTGACTTAAAACACCAGAAATGTATTAACTCACAGTGCTGGAGGCCAGGAGGCCAGAAGGCCAGGTCAGGGTGATGATCGAGCCTTACTTCCTCTGAAGGATATAGGGAAGAATCCGTCCTTGCCTTTCCAGCTCCTAGCAATGCTTAACATTTCTGGGCTGGTGGTTGCATCATTCTAATCTCTACCTCTGTCTACACAGGGCCTTCTTCTTCCCTCTTCTTATAAGCACAGCAGTCAGTAGATGTCAGGCCCCCTCTAATCTGATATGACCTTATCTTAACTTGATTATACCTGCAAATACCCTATTCCTCTGCGAGGTCATAATCATAGGTCCTAGGTGGTTAGGGCTTCAGCATACCCTCCCCCCCAACCGCCCCCCCCCCCCGCCACCAAATTGGGTTCATTTATCTATTTATAGCTGCACTGGGTCTTCATTGTTGTGCTTGGGCTTTCTCTAGTTGCAGTGAGCGAAGGCTACTCGGGTCCAGTACTCGTGGGGCACAGGCTTCAGTAGTTGTGGCGCGTGGAATCTGCAGAATGTGGAATCTTAGTTTCCTGACCAGGGATCAAACCCATGTCCCCTCCTTTGGCAGGCAAACTCTTAACCACTGGACCATCAGGGAAGCCCCTAACATATCCTTTTGAGGGTACAATTCAGCCCCCTACACTCACATTTATTGACATTTGAGGTGTTTCCAGTTTGGGACCACTAAGAATAAATCTGCTAAGAACATTCCATACAAGTTTTTTTTTTTTTCTTTTTGTCAATGTATATTTTCATTTCTCTCGGGTAGAACCTATGAGTAGAATTCCTAGGTTGTAGTGTATGTATATATTTAACTTTTTAAGGCTCTGCCAAACTGGTTGTACATTTTACAGCTCACCAGCAGTGTAGAGAAAGTCAGCAAGTCTGTATCAGTGGTTCTCAATGTGGGACAACTCTGTCTCCTAGAGGAGATTTAGCAACATCTGGAGACATTTTGTGTTGTCACAACTTGGGGGGAGGGTGCTGCTAGCATCTAGCTCCTGGGTGGAGACCAGGGGTGCTGATAAACATGGAGCAGCCCCCACCTTCACCCTCCTCTCTTCAGCAAAGAATTTTCAAACCCAAAGTATCACCAGTGCTGATGCTGAGAAATTGTTCTATATCCTTGTCACCACTCAATGTTGTCAGGCTTTTGATTTTGTCCTTTTAATAAGTATGAAGTGGTACCTTGTTATGTTTTTATTTGCACCAATTAATTGATTTGCATTTCCCTCATCCCTAGAGGCTCAGAAAGTAAAGAATCTGCCTGCAATGCAGGAGACCAGAGTTCAATCCCTGGGACGGGAAGATTCCCTGGAGAAGGGAAAGGCAACCCACTCCAGCATTCTTGCCTGGAGAATCCCATGGACAGAGGAGCCTAGTGGACTATGGGATAGCCAAGAGTCAGACACAACTGAGCAACTAACACTTTTGGGGGCTTCCCAAGTGTCTCAGTGGTAAAGAGTCCATCTACCAATCCAGGAGACACAAGGGAGGTAAGTTTGATCCCTGGGTCAGGAAGATCCCCTGGAGTAGGAAGTGGCAACCCACTCCAGTACTCTTGCGTGGAGAATTCCATGTTCAGAGGAGCCTGGCGGGCTGCAGTCCATGGAGTCACAAAGAGATGGACACGACTGAGCACAACACATATGACTCAAGATGTTGAATGTTTCCTTGTCATTTAATCTCTCTTTATGTGAATTATCTGTTCAAGTCTTTTGCCTATTTTTTAATTGAGTTGATTATCTTCTTACTACTGTATTGTAGACCCTTTATCACGTTTTGCATTATGGATACTGTCTCCCAATCTGTAACCTCCCTTATCACTTCCATAGAGTTACTCATCTTTCAAAGAGCTAAAGTTTTCCATTTTAATGGAGTCAGTGTATCACAGTTTTGTTTAATGTTTAGTGGTTTCTATATCCTGAGAAATTTTTGCAAATCCCAAAGTTGCCAAGATATTCTCCTGTTTGCTTTTTAGAAGTTTACAGTTTCAGATTTTGTAATCCAGGTTTATTATCCATCTCGCATTAATTTTTGCACATGGTGTGAGGTAAGGGTTAAGGTTGAGTATCCAGTTGTTCCAGCACCTTTTGCTGTAAAGGCCACCCACCTATTACCCATTGAATTACCTGGTAGCTTTGTTGCAAATAAATGGGCCATGTATATGTGAGTCTATTTCAAGCCTCTTTTTCTGTTCTATTCTTATGCCAGTCTTACACTGTCTTGATTACTGTAGTCTCCTCGGGCCTGCTCTGCTCATCCATCTCTTCTGTTTTTTTCCCTCCCTAAATTTCCCCTCTTTCACTGGGCTTGGGATGAAGGCAATTGGGAGGAAAAAAACTATTTATTTCTTCCATTTTCATGCCTCTTTGCATGCCTCTCTTCCTTTTCATCTTCTCGCTCTCTCTCTCGTGTGTGTGTGTGTGTGAGAAAATTGACTTAGCCAGGAGTGAAAAGCAATACCTGACTGCACCCATCATCCTTGTTCTTATTAACCAGTTTCCTTATTTTTTACACATCCCCTTATTTCTCACTCACCCCAAGAATGTCCTGTTTAAATAGATTGGCCACAACTTATTCTTCCCCTTGGCTTCAATTCTGTTGACTTGAAATCCTTGCCCTCCTCTCCCAGTCTTCCTGGAATCAACAGAAAAAGGTCATGTTTCTCTCCTAATGAATGACTCATCAAACCAGTACTGAACACTCACAAACAGCCATCCCTATAAGGGATCAAAAATGTTTCTTGTCTCCGTTGATTCTGTTTATTCTTGGCATGTTCCTGTGCATCTGGGCTGATGCCACTGGTTATGTCCTGGCATTGCAGGCCCCCTGCCTGTTTGACGTGGCTCATGGAGTTTCCAGCAGCTCAGAAATGCACAGAGGGAGGAGGGGGCAAGGCTATCTTTTGCTAATGATCCAGAGAGATGATGCTTGTTGTGTAGCTACCAGCAGCAAAGCCACCTAAAGTCCCATGACTCTGCAGGACTAAAGGGAAAGGTTATAGTGCCTATCACATCTGGGAAAGTCTGGTGTTTTTATATGCAAATGATCATTAGAACCTGCCTTGATTCCTCAGTATCTGAGAGGCATTGCTGCTTATTTCCAGGTATACCATAGTGGTCCCCGACCTTTTAGGCATGAGGAACCGGTTTTGTGGAAGACAATTTTTCTACAGACCAGGGACGGGCATTAGTTTTGGGATGATTCAAGAACATTGCATTTATTTTGCCACTTTATTTGTCTTATTGTTACATCAGCTCCACCTCAGATCATCAGGCATTAGATCCCAGAGGTTGGGGACCCCTGGTTTAAAAGATTTACAGTATGTCCTGTCCCTCAAGCATATTATGTTTTAAAGAGTGAAAAGTGAATGTTAGTTGCTCAGTTATGACCCCATGGACTGTAGCCCACCAGACTACTCTGTCCATGGACCTCTCCAGGCAAGAATACTGGAGTGGAAAGCCATTCCCTTCTCCAGGGAGCTTCCCAACCCAGGAATCAAACTCGGGTCTCCCACAATGCAGGCAGATTCTTAACCATTTGAGCCACCAGGGAAGCCCCATTTTACTGCTCTTACTGAAATAAACAGTAAGAGCAGGCTTTAAAGACAGCTTGAGTCTGAAATACTTACCTAAAAAATTTAGGATTTCCATTATCTTTAAATGATTTTCTTTCTTAAATCATAGACTAATAATTCAATGTAAAAAACATACAATAAACATTTTGCACAACTTCCAAAAGACTCAACTTAAAAAAACTTTTTATTATAAAATGGTTTAAGATTCCCTTTGAGAATTCCTTGGTGGTCCAATGGTTAAGACTTGATGCTTTCACTGCTATGGTCCTGGTCTGGGAATTAAGATTCCATAAGCCAGGTGGTGAGGCCAGAAAGAAAAAAAAAGGTAGAACATCAAAATGGTTTAGGACTCCCAAGAAGTTGTAGCGTAGAAGTTTCTTCCCCCAGCTTCCCCCTGCATGGATGATGTTTTACTAACCACAGTATGTTGTCAAAACCAGGACATTGACATTGGTACAATACTGCTCATGCAAGTGAGGATCTTATTTGGATTTCATCAGTTTTACATGCATGCTTTTTTTCAACTTTTGAAAAAAAAAATTATTATATTGTCCAAATGGTGACTTAAAAAAATTAAAGAAAATTTTGGAGGAAGAAAACCTGGGGGCAAATTTCAGCTTTGCCACTTATCTGTGGGATCATGGGCGATTCACTTAAACTTTCTGAGCCTCAGTTTCTTCCTCCATAAAATGGAGATCAGTGTAGAGTTACTGTGAGGCTTAAACAACTTATATGAGCATATAATGCTTGGCCACTGTTGTAATCGGTTTGTTGAAAAGTCTAAACTCATCAGAGTGTGAACATGAAGGAAGCAGTTTGTTTTTCCTGTAACTGAGATAAACTGAATGTCTCCTTCCCCATCCTTAATGACAACTTGGGCAGGTTCGTTCTCTTTTGGTTGGAAAAACTTAAAGCCAGGCTTGGCTTCCAGCAATGCTCTGGTTTGGTCTTCTCTCTGAGTGGTTTCCCTTATGAATGGGCAGCCTGGTTTTCCCTGACCTGTATTCATGCTCGTCCAGACAGCCTCTCCCGTCCCTGAGAACCACCCTCCTCAGAGGATCCCGTGGGCCCCATCTGGGGCACCGCCCTTGGCCCCTTCTCTGGTGGCCACCTAGACATGGACAGATGCCACTCACCCACTAACCTGCGGGCTCCTTCCCCTGGAGCCGTGGGAGCACCGGGGTCCCTTCTCACACTGTCCGAGGGGGCAGAGATCTGGGGTGAAGCAGGAATTTTTCGCATTTCCTCCCCAGCCTCACCACTTCTGTGTCCCCTCAAAGTGTGCAGATATCTGGTGACCTCTCATCCATGGAAACACCTTGACCTGTGCTGCCCAATACGGTAGTCCCTAGCCACAGCTGGCGGTTATTTAAGTTGAAGGTGATGAAAATGAAATAAGGGCTTCCCCAGTGGCTCAGTGGTAAAGAATCTGCCTACCAACACAGGCGACCAGGGTTCAATCCCGGGGTTGGGAAGATCCCTTGGAGTAGGAAATGGCAACCCACTCCAGTATTTTTTGCCTTGAAAATCCCATGGACAGAGGAGCCTGGTGGGCTATAGTCCATGTGGTCACAAAAGAGTCAGACATGACTTAGCGACCAAACAACAGCAAAATGAAACAAAATTAAACTTTCAGTTCCTCAGTTACACCAATCACATTTCAAGTACTCAGTAACCATGTTTGGGTGGTGGCTGCCATATTGTGTAGCACAGGTATAGAGCATTCCCATTATCACAGAAAGTTCTTTTGGACATTGCTGGTCTAGACATCCTTCACCTTCATCTCTTCCGAGAACTGTCCTCCATCCTTCTCTGCTTGGATGGTGGCATTAGAGCATGGCTGTAGCATCCATATTTCAGCAGCTGTCTACTCAGGATGTGAGATGCCTGTTTCCCTTTTCTTGCAGACACCCCAGGGAACCGGATTGCACACACTTTGTGAGCTCTGTACCCTCACAAGGGCAAAGACCACCCCATCCCCCTCTTCTTCTGTAGAGGAGGAGGTGGCAGTGATCACTGGGGTGTGGGGCTGACTCTGTCCCCTCTTTGCTACCCTGGTGGGAAGGAGTCTGGTCCCAACTTTAGCTTGTGGGCAGTTCTCTTTAGAAAGTAGAGTTATGTGTTTTATTTTTAACTTTAGGCCTAAGCCATAATTCCAGGATAGTAAGAGAAATCCCCCTTGATGTCCTATTACACTGTCATTATTAATAGAATCATCCTGACCGTATATCCTTCTAGATATGCCTACAAGTATGGAAATATCTTGCCCTCCACTTCTTCTCTACACTCTTACATAGCTGTTCATTTCTCACATGCATGTCCCCAAATTCCAACGTCAACTAGAATTTCCCTTTTTAGATAATGTCACGTCATGTTGATGCCCATGGTTCTCTAGTGATGCTTCTTTTAGTTGGAGACTTCCATTCTTTCCAGAGCTTTGATGTTATAGATAGCACGACTGCAAGCATCTTGACGTATGTAACTCCTTGATTTGGATGATTTCTTTGGAGAAATTTCTCCAGAACTGGGACATGGGATTGAATTTATGAACCTCTTAACTCTGTCAGAGCTTAAGGCGGCCCCCCTTCCCACACTCATTGTGGATCTAGTGGCCGAACGGGGCTGTAAGAGTCTATCTAGTTGACATATCTGTATGTTACCTGTACTGCACACACCTGTCTTTCCTTTCCAGTTCCATCTCATTCCATTCTCCCAGCCCTCCTACCCCCAGAGATTTTGCCTATGCTGTCTGGATGCCTCTTCTACGTGTTCCTTTCTCCCCCTTGAATTAATTTCTCTTTATCCTTTAGATTTCTGATCTAGGCTCCAATGTTATTCTCTTTGAGAACTCTTTCCTCCCTCCACGACCTGCAAATACACCAGACTCCCTTGTCGAGAACAGTGCCCATTCTTCTCCATCATGGCATGTGGCATGGTTTGTGCCTGGGTGTTCCTTTGTGTAATGAGTGGACTGGTGTTTGAGGCCTTTCTCAGGATGCGCGGTGGAGCTCAGCACCATGTACCTGGTGAGTGCCTGGCACTGGGCTGTGTTGAATGAATACCTGCATCTGAATGCCAAACAAGGAGACTGCCAGTCAGGATGTCTGGGGTTTTATCAGCCTTGTCTCGGCCTCATCTCACTTTGAATAACTCCTCTTTGGGAATGGAAACCAATCAGGGATTGAAAACAATCTGAAGTCTGTGAATGGGCTTCGGGGGCTGTGAGCACCAGGGCATTATGTGTACAAGTGTGGTGTGAACAGGTGTGTAGCTTTCATCAGATTCTCAGAAGTGGGGGAAACGAACCCTCAAAGTGATGATAACTGTCATCCTAGATGATCGTCTGGGCCTTTGCAATACTCAGTAGCTGGCTCTCCTCTCATTCCCTGCCTGAGCTTTGAATCAGTTGAGAAATACGAGTAAAGAAAGATGCAGATGGGGATCAAAATACAACCTTTACTACTCCCAGTCTGGAGGAGGAGGAGGAAGCATAAGGGATACACTGGCCCAGTTCTTCCTCCAAACTTTGAGTTGCTGAATCTCCCTCTCTCTGCGGAAGGAGTGATGGTGGGTGGAGAGGGACCCTGTGTGGGATGTGGGTGGAGCTTCTTTCACATGGAAAGATATACTAAAGGTTTGAGAAGCACCTGCCTCTCTTCTTCCTACCTCCTCCTGCCAGTGGTCTCAGAAAGCTTGTACAGTTCTGGTATCTTCTGAGTCCAAAGGGGTCTTAGAAGCCTCATCTTCTTTTACCTCCTTGTTTGCTTGAGTTTTACCAAAACAGTTTACTATGCAGTTAATTCATGTGCATTTTGCAGAGCTTGTGAACTCCAGTATTTAATAGGGCCAGGCAGGAAATTCAGACAGACAGAAAGGGCCTGGTGTGAGATGACAAATGGCAACTCACATTGTGCTTCAGACTCAAGGAGCGCAATAGGGCAGGGTGGGGAGTGGGGCCAGCCGGAGAGCTCATGCCCCCACTACACTCCCCATCTCCCGCTGACTGTTGCCATGGAGAATGCAGGCTGTGCATTGCTTCGGTTTATCAAGTGAAGCCAGAAGTAAGGCCTTTTTTTTCATGTGAAATTTCTCTGTTAATAAAATGTTGCCAGCAACTCCAAACTTAAGCCTCGTGTTGAGCCAGATAAAATCTATTGGCTGTCCAAATGGTACGGTATCAGTTCAGTCCAGTTCAGTTCAGTCACTCAGTCGTGTCCGACTCTGCGACCCCATGAATCGCAGCACGCCAGGCCTCCCTGTCCATCACCAACTCCCGGAGTTTACTCAACTCATGCCCATTGAGTCGGTGATGCCATCCAGCCATCTCATCCTCTGTCGTCCCCTTCTCCTCCTGCCCCCAATCCCTCTCAGCATCAGGGTCTTTTCAAATGAGTCAACTCTTCGCATGAGGTGGCCAAAGTATTGGAGTTTCAGCTTCAGCATCAGTCCTTCCAATGAATATTCAGGACTGATCTCCTTTAGGATGGACTGGTTGGATCGCCTTGCAGTCCAAGGGACTCTCAAGAGTCTTCTCCAACACCACAGTTCAAAAGCATCAATTTTGGGGTGCTCAGCTATTTTTATAGTCCAACCCTCACATCCATACATGACCACTGGAAAAACCATAGCCTTGACAAGATGGACCTTTGTTGGCAAAGTAATGTCTCTGCTTTTTAACATGCTATCTAGGTTGGTCATAACTTTCCTTCCAAGGAGTAAGCGTCTTAATTTCATGCCTGCAATCACCATCTGCAGTGATTTTGGAGCCCAAAAAAATAAAATCTGCCACTGTTTCCACTGTCTCCCCATCTATTTCCCATGATGTGATGGGACCCGATGCCATGATCTTAGTTTTTGGAATGTTGAGTTTTAAGCCAACTTTTTCACTCTCCTCTTTCACTTTCATCAAGAGGCTTTTTAGTTCCTCTTCACTTTCTGCCATGAGGGTGGTGTCCTCTGCATATCTGAGGTTATTGATATTTCTCCCAGCATTCTTGATTCCAGCTTGTGCTTTTTCCAGCCCAGCGTTTCTCATGATGTACTCTGCATAGAAGTTAAATAAGCAGGGTGACAATACACAGCCTTGACGTACTCCTTTTCCTATTTGGAACCAGTCTGTTGTTCCATGTCCAGTTCTAACAGTTGCTTCCTGACCTGCATACAGGTTTCTCAAGAGGCAGGTCAGGTGGTCTGGTATTCCCATCTCTTTCAGAATTTTCCACAGTTTATTGTGATCTACACAGTTGAAGGCTTTGGCGTAGTCAATAAAGCAGAAATAGATGTTTTTGTGGAACTCTCTTGCTTTTTTGATGATCCAGCGGATGTTGGCAATTTGATCTCTAGTTCTTCTGCCTTTTCTAAAACCAGCTTGAACATTTGGAAGTTCATGGTTCATGTATTGCTGAAGCCTGGCTTGGAGAATTTGGGCATTACTTTACTAGCGTGTGAGATGAGTGCAATTGTGCAGTATTTTGAGCATTCTTTGGGATTGCCTTTCTTAGGGATTGGAATGAAAACTGACCTTTTCCAGTCCTGTGGCCACTGCTGAGTTTTCCAAATTTGCTGGCATATTGAGTGCAGCACTTTCACAGCATCATCTTTCAGGATTTGAAATAGCTCAACTGGAATTCTATCACCTCCACTAGCTTTGTTTGTAGTGATGTTTCCTAAAGCCCACCTGACTTCACATTCCAGAGTGTCTGGCTCTAGGTGAGTGATCACAGCATTGTGATTATCTGGGTCGTGAAGATCTTTTTTGTACAGTTCTCCTGTGTATTCTTGCACCTCTTCTTAATATCTTCTGCTTCTGTTAGGTCCATACCATTTCTGTCCTTTATCGAACCCATCTTTGCATGAAATGTTCCCTTGATATCTCTAATTTTCTTGAAGAGATCTCTAGTCTTTCCCATTCTGTTGTTTTCCTCTATTTCTTTGCATTGATTGCTGAGGAAGGCTTTCTTATCTCTCCTGGCTATTCTTTGGAACTCTGCATTCAAATGGGAATGTCTTTCCTTTTCTCCTTTGCTTTTCATTTCTCTTCTTTTCACAGCTATTTGTAAGGGCTTCTCAAATAGCCATTTTGCCTTTTTGCATTTCTTTTCCATGGGGATGGTCTTGATCCCCGTCTCCTGTACAATGTCCCGAACCTCCATCCATAGTTCACCAGGCTCTCTGTCTGTCAGATCTAGTCCCTTAAATCTATTTCTCACTTCCACTGTATAGTCATAAGGGATTTGATTTAGGTCATACCTGAATGGTCACAGGACCACAGCTTGTCTAACTCAGTGAAACTAAGCCATGCTGTGTGGGGCCACCCAAGATGGTCGGGTCATGATGGAGAGGTCTGACAGAATGTGGTCCACTGGAGAAGGGAATGGCAAACCACTTCAGAATTCTTGCCTTGAGAACCCCATGAACAGTAGGAAAAGGCAAATTGATAGGATACTGAAAGAGGAACTCCCCAGGTCAGTAGGTGCCCAATATGCTAATGGTACTGTATAGGTCACCCCATTGCTTAGTAAATTTAAAGTCTTGTACATTCATTTAACAAATGTTTTCCTTGAAGTCCACCAAACTAGAAAGCCTGCTGGGTCCACTGCAGGGTGGTTTGTTAGAAGATTGAAAGTCCTCTTGGGACTTCGCTGGTGGTCCAGTGGTTAGGACTCCGAGCTTTTGCTGCTGAGGGCCCAGATTCAATCCTTAATGGAGAACTAAGATCCCACAAGCCTTGCAATGCAGCCAGAAGAAACCAAAATAATAATAAAGGTTGGAAGTCGTCTTTTTCAGGGAGATGGTGACTCTATGACACTAACTGGACCTTGTCAGTGTCTCCATGTTCAAGTTATATACGGCAGAAGGGACACATAGAAAACCAGCTGAAAGGCCATACTTCGCCAGGTCTGCTGTTGGCATATATCTTGAAGCCCATGCAGAGGAAACTGAAAAATAGTCTAGGGTGTTGGGTGATTGTTTTAACCCCTCCCAGGTCTTTGACAATTGTCACCTTATTAATCTTCATGTCATGGAGCCTTTCTTGGAGGGCAGAGCTGGACTTCCGAAGTCCACACATTTATTTCTGACTGGGCATGGCACAGGTGACCCTCAGTTTCCCTATCTCCCCATGAGCCATCTACTCACTAACCTTGTGGGGTGGCCAGGAAGGTGACCAGCAGACCAGGATTTCAGGGTAAAAAGTGGAGGTTTCTTGGTGGCATTCCTGGTGGCAAAAGGTTTTTCTCAAGTAACAAGACTAAAACCCTGAAGCCCAGATTAATTTAAAACCCCAGTAATCCAATTCTGAATTATTCCAAGTGGAGTGACTTGTCTGAAGTTTACTTCTGAAGAGCAGTACCTTTCCTTCCATGGACAGTGAACTGTTGAGTTTCAGTAAAATGATCCCAGTGAAAGTGACCCTTTCATGCACTTCTGTGCATTCTCAGTGACTTTAGAAGAGGCTGTTTGTGGTTAATTCATAATCTAGTTATAAAGGATTCTTAGTGGCACCTATGGACAATACTCTGTTAAACTCTGATGGAGTTGTTGAATTAATTGAAAGTTATAAAAGTAAAATTCTTTTAAAATGCACTGTATTTGATCTCTTTTTGCTTTAGACAGGTTTCTTTTGGTTGCAAGTGATTACATCTCAAGTTAAACTGACTTCTCCCACAAAATGCACCTGTTGGCTTTTGGGACTGCAAAGTTCAGAGGAATTCAGAAGTCACTGGCTGTGGGTATACTTGGATCTAGGTGACTAAACAGTGGTGAAGAGACTGTCTGCCTTGACCCTTTCTCCATGATAGTTTAGTTTAGCTTTCTCATGGTGGCCTGCTTCCCTCAACTCCATGTCTCAAGTAGTTGCAGACTTATAATCCAGTGGCAAGATCAACTCTTCTTTCTTGAAGGCTCCCCTAGATCAACTTGGGTCTTGTACCCTTCCTCAAAACCGTCACTGTGTCCAGGGGGATGGAATAAACTGATCAAGACAGGCATACATACACCTGTCTGCCCTACACTGACTATGTGGGTGAAGACCAGGGAAAGAATGGGTCCTTAATAGAGTAATGATTATGCATTTGTGGGAACCAGAGGAAGTGGATGATAGGCAGACTAAACCTACAAGGTTTCTACACTTTAAAAATAATTGAAACCTCAGCCCTAGGTCAGTCTAATTAATATAGAGCTCTCTCAAGGGTACAGTTGTCAATGGGCAGTTGTAGTACAAGAGGAGGCTGTCCGAATAATTAAGTTTCCCTTGACACCACTGTTACTTGAAAGATCACCCTGAGTGGCGTGGGAATGTGGCTAACACACTGACTTTGATGAACTTGAGAAGTGTGACAGTGGACTTGTCTTGCCAAACTCTTCAGCTTCTGGAATTCTGTCCCCAGGACAGGAGGGATGTGTCACTTGCGAGAAAGAACCAGTATTGATTCCAGAAGTCAGACCATGAAAATCAGAATTTGAAAAGGATGGAGCAAGTTAGGTCATAGTCAGGAGCCAAGGACGCAGGGGAAAAAACCACGTGGGGATTTAGAAACAGAGTCAAAAAATCTCATTACAGACGAGCTGACATCTATGTGGATTTTTTTCCAGGCACTTTCACATCCATTATCTCATTTGAGCTGCACCACAACCCATGTGCTTGGCAGGTCAGAAATATTCATTTGTTGCATAAAGAAACCAAGACCTGTTGAGGTTAATTGACTGGACCAACATCAGAGAGCTAATTAGTAGGAAGTCTGGGAATAGAATTGGGGAGGTCTAAACCAGTGCTACTTAATAGACATATAATGCAGACCACATATGTAATTTTAAAAACTTTAGTAGCCACATTTTAAAAAAAGGTAAAAAAAAAAAAATCACCCAATGAACAGATGAAATTGATGTAAATAATTTATTTCATTTTGCCCTGTAAATCTCAAATACCATTTCACCATACAGTCAGTTTAAAAACTTGAGATATTTTACATTATTATCTTTTTTCCATATGAAGTCTCCTAAATCTGGTGTGTGTTATATATGTGTGTTAAATATGGTGTGTGTTATTATATCTCATCTCAACTCAGACTACCCATATTTTAGTTTCTCACTAGCCACATGTGACCAGTGGTCACCATACTGGCTGGCACAGTCTAAGCTGTACTTGCTATAATGGGTGGAGGTCATACTTTGGCATCAGTTTTTCTGGGCTTATCAACTTACCAATTCAGTTCAATACCTATTTGTTGAGCATCTGTTATGTGCCAGATGCTGAGAATATAATGGCAAATGAGAAAGACTTGATCCCCACCTCTGTGGAATTGATATGCTAATAAGGGAGGCTGACACAAAACCGATTTAAAATGAAATAAATAAAATCATTTAAAGTATACCAAGTGCTACGAGAGAAACACACTTGGTGCTGAGGTGGAGAATGGTAGGGTTGTCAGGACGGCCTCTCTGTATCAGAAGCTGAGATCAGAAGGATCACGGCAGTGGCCAGGCGAAGAGCTGGTGGTGTGAGGCTGGAGGAGGGTGGTGTAGGGGGAAGAGAATAGAGGCCCTGAAAAATATTCAAAGGTCCTGTGCAAGGAAAGCACTCACATGTTCCAGGAGCTTTCTGACAACCAGTGTGGCCAGAGCTACCTGGAGAAGGAGTTGGAGGAAACTCGTTTGTCTTGATATCCAAAGGTTCTGACATATGATAGGTTGTCAATGAATGTTCGTTGCATGGATAGTTGGATGGATGGATACATTAATGAGCTGGTGGATGGACAGATGGATAAATGAATGGATGGATGGATGGTTGGTTGGATGGTTGGATAAATTAATGAATAGATGGATAGCCAGATAAATAAGTGAATGGATGGACAGAAGAGTGCATGCTGTATGTATTGTCTACAGCTGCTTTTCTGCCAAAAAGGCAGAGTTGAATAGTTGGAACAGAGATCCTACAGACTACAAAGCCTGAAATATTTACTATCTTGCTCTTTATGGAAGAAAAGTTTGATGATCCCTGAGTTATAAAATGGGGTCAACAATAATCCTGACTTCTTTGAACAATGGTTGTGGAGATTAAACGAGAGGAGGCTGGCCCTTGCCTGCCCCAGTGACTAGGCTTCGTTTACCCTCAAGTGGGTGGATTTTCTCCTTTGCGTCCCCTCCCCCATTCTTCTCTGAACTCTGTCCGTCCTTCCGTGGACGGCTCAAGTTCCAAGGCAGGTGAAATGGGAAATTGACGCCTCTGTCTGGATCAGAATGTGGCGTTTCATTTGCTTGAGGGGATGAGGGTAGGATGGGGTGGTCTGTAGCTCATAGACCCTGCTGCCGTCACCCTGTGCCACAAAGCGTGTGGGTTGTCTTAGGGCTTTCATTAACGTTAATTACAGCCACGCTTCATTTCAAGGGAGCCCAGACTCTTCTTACTGCTCTCGGTAGAGAGAAACTTTGACTGCACCCCCTTAATGAGAAAGTTGTGCTTCTCTCGCCACCGTGAAATTGTGAGCGTGAGCATGAATTTAGATGAGAATTTATGTATCCAGGGGCAACGCAGAGAGGCAAGAATTCCTCACATACCTGCTCACTACCAGATGACTTTTGTCCCTGGCATTGGGCAAAAATATAGGCGCACCGGGTAGAATTTCTAGATTCCCAGGGTGAAAGCCAGGGGGCTGTGGGAGTGATTGCCCATGGCCTCCACATAGTACAGACCTTCTCAGCCTTGACACTGTGGACATTTGGGGCAAGGTAATTAAGGGGCTTTCCTGTACATTGGAGGGAGGTTAATAGCTTCCCTGGCCTCCAGTTAGGACCCCGCCTCCCCCCAAGTTGTGACAAACAAAGAGATCTCCTGACATGACCTAATGTCCCCTGGAGGACAACTCTGTCCCCGGTTGAAAAGCAGTGGTATAGAGCGAACCATCGGCTGTGGACTCCTGTGTGAGTTAAGAGACAACTGCTCCAGGTTCAAGGCTTAGAGGTCAGACCAGCTGGCTTCAAGTCCCTGCTAGCTGTGTGACCCCGGGACCGCCACTTAACCTCTTGGAGCATAACTCCTGCTTGAAAGGTCGTTGTAGAGATGCTATGGGATGGTTTCAGTGAAGTGCTGGGCACCAGGGAGGGCCTCTGTGAATGTGGATTTCTTTCCCTGCTTCCTGCCCCCCACTGCTGCTGCCCCCTTGTCCTCCCTTCTTCCCAGATCCTGGGAGTCTTTTCCCCTCTGAGCTGATCCGTGAGGGCAAATGGGTGCAGGCTTCATTCCAGGTTTTCCCCTGTTCCTTCTCTTGCCTTTCTTCCATGAGATCCAGCATAGGAGAGCACCTGTCGGGGTGAAGAAAAAGTTGCATTTGATTACTTAAAGTTCTCTTCAAAGAATGGCGCAGTTTTCTAATTTGCAGCTGCATGAAAGAGTTCCACCTGCGGCTCCAAAAAGAATAATAGATCAGTGAGATTCGAACCTTAAATCCGATCATCCTCCTGGAACGGTGACAGGCATCCGGATGAATATTTAACGAGCCTGGCTTTGATAACGAAAAGCTGCTGCTTCCCCCGATCCTGCCCCCAAATCAGAAAAGAAAATTCCTCTTCTTCATTCCAGCCTCTTAGATGAATGAGGAAAGGATAAAGTAAAATAGTGGGGAATAATTTGCCCTCCCCAGCGCCCAAACATCACAAGTAATACCATACCGCCCAACTCATTTAATTCTGACTTCAGAGCAGTGAGTTGCTGGCATCCAGGGAGCCTGAGGAGTCGAGATTGAGTCAGCCTCCGGGAGTAATTTGTGTTTTTGCTGCATCCCCTGGGGAGCAGCCCCATTTCACCTCTCCCTCTAGAAGCCCTTTCGCTGGTATTTGCTCATCAGGTCTTACAGAAAACAGGAGGGAAGAGAAGGCAAGGATATGGTTGTGGAGGCTGGACCGGCTTTCCTTTGCTTGTCCTGCCCTGTCCTCTCATCCCTTCCCCTCACTGTCCCTGGCCATCCCTCCCGTTCCCGTATTTTAAATGATAAAGGTAAACTGTGCTCCTGTAACAGACAGATGACACACGAGTACATAGAGTAAAACAGTGATGAGCCCCCCTTCCCTCTAGCCCCAATTTTACTCCCCAGATGACTGCTTTTAATCCTTTGCTGTGCATGCTTTGGGGGAATAATAGCCAACATGCCAAAAAATCTGTATTAGTCAGGGTTCCCAGAGAAACAGAACCAAGAGGGTGTGTGTATATAGCTGTCTTTCTAGATCGTCTCTGTCTCTGTCATCTCTATCAATATCTTCTCTATCAGTGTCATTTATATCTGTATCAACACCATCTACATCTATATTGTTATCTGTGTCTATATCAATAGCATATATATCCATAGCACCTATATTTATATCTATTCAGAATTTGAGGGATTGACTCATGGGACTGTGGGGCTGGAAAGTCCAAAATCTGCAAGGCAGATTAGCAATTCCAGAGTTGATGCTGCAGCCTTGAGTCCAGAGGCAGCGAGGTGACAGAATTCTTTCCCACATGCCAGGTGCTGTGTTAAGCCCTTTAATGGCATCGATTTGCTCCTAGAGATACCTGGAATAACAGGCAAATTTGGCATTGGAGTACATAATGAAGCAAGACAAAATCTAACAGAGTTTTGCCAAGAGAACGCACTGGTCCTAGCAAACACCCTCTTCCAACAACACAGGAGAAGACTCTACATACAGACATCACCAGATGGTCAATACTGAAATCAGATTGATTATATCTTTGCAGCCAAAGATGGAGAAGCTCTATACAGTCAGCAAAAACAAGACCAGGAGCTGACTGTGGTTCAGATCATGAACTCCTTATTGCCAAGTTCAGACTTAAATAGAAGAAAGTAGGGAAAACCACTAGACCATTCAGGTATGACCTAAATCACATCCCTTATGAGATTATACAGTGGAAGTGAGAAGTATATTCAAGGGATCAGATCTGATAGACAGATGGACAGAGGTTTGTGACATTGTACAGAAGGCAGTGATCAAGACCATCCCCAAGAAAAAGAAATGAAAAAAGGCAAAATGGTCGTTTGAGGAGGCCTTACTCCTTGGAAGGAAAGTTATGACCAACCTGGATAGCATATTAAAAAGCAGAGACATTACTTTGCCAACAAAGGTCCATCTGGTCAAGGCTATGGTTTTTCCAGTGGTCATGTATGGATGTGAGAGTTGGACTGTGAAGAAAGCTGAGTACTGAAGAATGGATGCTTTTGAACTGTGGTGTTGGAGAAGACTCTTGAGAGTCCCTTGGACTGCAAGGAGATCCAACCAGTCCATCCTAAAGGAAATCAGTCCTGAATATTCATTGGAAGGACTGATGCTGAAGCTGAAACTCCAACACTTTGGCCACCTGATGTGAAGAACGGACTCATTTGAAAAGACCCTGATGCTGGGAGGGACTGGGGGCATGAGGAGAAGGGGACGACAGAGGATGAGATGGTTGGATGGCGTCACCGACTCAATGGACATGAGTTTGAGTAAGTTCTGGGAGTTGCTGATGGGCAGGGAAGCCTGGTGTGCTGCAGTCCATGGGGTCGCAAAGAGTCGGGCATGACTGAGCAACTGAACTGTTTGCTCCTATAAGTGACCTCGGAGGTAGGGATGAAGCTCAGTACCCCATCTTACAGGTGGAAGGAGTGAAGCCCAGTCATGAGAGTGTTCCTGTGGCTGGGCAGGGAAGAAAGCCCCTCTGGCCAGTGATGTTTCTCAGGTTCTCCACTGCAGATTCCCTGACTTGTTTCTAGGTGTAGTCCCTGCCTTCTTGGAACTTAGAGGCAGCCACAGTCTTTAAACAGACAATTGCACAGAGTTATACACATGATAAAATTGTGTTGAGGAATAGGAAGGGAAATAATGGGCATGATGAAGGATGAAGCCAGGAGGATCTGACCTAGACGGGACAGATGGAAGAAGCATCTCTGCTTAAGTGACATTCAAGACAGTCTCTAAAGGAAATGTTAGACATTAAGTGTTCATTGCTTAGTCTTGTCCGACTCTTTGCGACCCCATGGACTGTAGTCCCCCAGGCTTCTCGGTCCATGGGATTCTCCAGCAAGAATACTGGAGTCGGTAGCCATTCCCTTCTCCAGGGGATCTTCCCAACCCAGGGACTGAACCCAGATCTTCTGCATGGAAGGTATATTCTTTACCGTCTGAGCCACCTGGGAGGCCCAGTGTAGACATTAGCTGAGTGGAAATGTCGACATTAGGCCCCTGTTCTACACAGAGGGAACAGCATACACACAGGTCTTGAGGCAGGAACACTTATAGTGTGTCCCTGGAAAGAAGTCTGGCATGGATAAAGCCTCACAGTGAGTGAGGAGACGTGACCTGGTATTTGGGAAGTAGGCAGCAGACAGAGCTTGCATTTGTTAAAAATTGCCAGCGTAGGGAATTCCCTGGTGGTCCATTGGTTAGGACTCCACGCTTTACCTGCCAAGGGCCCAGTTCCTGGTTGGGGAACTAAGCTCCCATAAGCCATGTGGCATGACAAAAAACAAAACAAAACAAAACAGAAAACTGCCAGCATATTGGTGCTGCTGTGCTGTGCTTAGTTGCTCAGTCATGTTTGACTCTTTGAGACCTCATAGACTGTAGTCCACCAGGCTTGTCTGTCCATGGAACTCTCCAGGGCCAGAATACTGGAGTGGGTTGCATGCCCTCCTCCAGGGGATCTTCCCAACCTAGGAATCAAACCGGTGTCTCCTGCATTGCAGCTGGATTTTTTATTTACCAGCTGAGCTACCAGGGAAACCCCAGCATAATGATACTTACCATTTATTCTTCCCTAATATGTATTAAGCCCTGAGTAAAAAGCTTTTTTGTAGCTCCTTTAATTCTTACAACCCCAGATAAGATTATTCCTAGGGTATAGATGAAGAAATGGAGACTCCCAAAGGTTAAGTGACACGTCCAAAGTCCCACTCCCACAGCCTGCAGGGACAGACCCAAATTTGAACCCAGAACTCCAAAGCTTTTAAATCCCACAGTGCACTTGTTTCCATTTACACTTTGTTCCAGTATCAGGTTCCTTCTTCCCGAGCATCCCAGGCCACCGGAGGTTCAGGGAGGTATGAGCATCCCCAGCTCCCCTATAATCCACCCCAGGAACCAGCTTTCTGACCAGCCCTAATATGGACATTTTTTCCATTAGGGCACTCAAATATTCTGTTATTTTCATTCCCCCCAAATGCTCGGAAACTCTTCCATTTCCTTGTGTTTTTTTCCCCCCATTTCCTTGTTAAATAAAAGATGAGAAGCAGATAATGAAATCCAGATGCCCTCAAGGCCTGCGATGTCACCTGCCAATTTTTCTGTTGGTCATTTTTATTTTTTTTATTCTTTAAACAAACAGCAGCGATGGTTTGATGGTTCGGAGCAAGAAGCCATATTCAAATGGCATCATTACCTGTCGGGCCTCGCTATGTTTTATTCACTCATTTCTCTCCTTGGATTCAGGGCTCCAATTCAATATTCCAATTGCCTTGCAGACAGTTTTTCAAATATGTCTCAAATGCCAAAGGTCCTGCCCAGATCCACCCCCTTGAGAGCTGAGAGCCGTCTCACTCTGTGACCTTCTTTCTGAGGATAAGAACAGTGTGGAACTAGACTCTTTGTGATCAAGTATATTTAGTACCTGTTTCTCCCATGGGCCGGTGGTTCTCAGTCTAGATGGTTCTGCTGCTCAGGAGACTTCAGGCAATGCCTGGGTCCATTCTGGCACTGCTGGCATCTGACGGGTACAGCCCAGTGATGCTGCTTGATATCCTACAATGCATGGGACAGCTCCTCTCAGCAAAGAATTTTTGTTGTTTAATTGCTAAATCATGTCTGATTCTATTTTTTAACCCCCATGGACTGTGGCCTGCCAGGTTCCTCTGTCCATGGGATTTTCCAGGCATGAATACTGGAGTGGGTTGCCATTCCCTTCTTGAGGGGATCTTCCCAACTCAGGGATCGAACCTGCATCTCTTAAGTCTTCTGCATTGGCATAAGGCTTTTTTTTTTTTTTTTTTTTTACCACTAAGCCACCTGGGAAGCCCCAACAAAGAATTACCTGACTCCAAAAGTGTCGAAGCTGAGCAATCCTGAATCAGACTGTGACTCCCAAGGGAAGCTGTTATCTTCAGCACTGTGTCCCCAGGCTAGTTCTGGGCACTCAGCAGAGACTCAATAAATGTTGGTTGAACAAATAATCTCATTTGGCCACTCTCAGCTGGAAGTTTGGGAAATGGCCCATCTGCATCCCCCATCCTTCCGTGGTCCACTCCAGCACCCCCCAACTCTGTGTAGTTTCTTCACTCGTTCCCTTCCTTATCTTCATCTCCTGGCTAATTCCTGTTTACTCTTTAACACTCAGTTCAGGGGTCACCTCCTCCAGGAGGCCCTCTTTGACTCCCTCAGACTATGCTGGTGTCTCTCTTCTGAGCCCCATCACACTCTCCTCTCACCCAATCATGGTACTCATCACTATGTGAAGTCCACTAAGTTGTGAATAAGTCCGGCCCCTTCCCTCCCAAATGCCCCTCTGTATTGTAACCTACCACCTACTTCCCCCCACTTCTTGTTCCTGCTGACCACCATCCCCTGATTCCCTCTCAGAGAAAAAAATTCACATAGAGATTAAGAACTGACGTTTCTGGATTTGCAAGCTGTATGAGTCTCCCAGGGCTGCTGTAACCAGTGACCACAAAGTTCATGGCTTAGATAACAGATATTTATTCTCTCACAAATTTGGAGACCAGAGATCTGCAATCAAGATGACCTCAGTGTTGATTCCTTCTGGAGTTCATGCCTCTCTCCTAGCTTTTGGTGGAGGTTGCTGGCAATCCTTAATGTTCCTTGGTTTATAAACTTATTACTCAAATCTTTACCTTGTCTTCATAAGACCTTCTCCTCTGTGTGTCTGAGTCTCAAATCTCCCTCTGCTTTTTCTTAAAAGACACTAGGCATTGGATTTAGGGCCTGTCCTAAATCTATGATGATCTCATCTTGAGTTCCTTAATTACATCTGCAAAAATCTTATTTCCAAATAAGGTCACATTCCTGCTTCTTGAAGAACTTGGCCTGTACATCTACATTAGCAGTTGCTCCTCACTCCTTCCCATGCCAGCCCCTGACAACCACTAACCTATTTCTGTGTCTGTAGATTTGCCTGTTCCAGGCATTTCATATAGATGGAATCATATACTATGTGGCCTTTTGTGTCTGGCTGCTTTCACATAGCGTGATGTTTTCAAGGCTCTAGCATGTGTCATTACTTCATTCCTTTTTATGGTTGGATACTATTCCATTGTATGGATGGACCACATTTTGTTTATACCCTCTTCAGTTGAGGAACGTGTGGGTTGTTTTGACTTTTTGGCAATTATGAATAACACTGCTGTGAACATTTATGTAAAAGTTTTTGTATGGACATATGTTTCCATTTCTATTTTAACCCTCCTATTTGTGATAGTATATACTTTATCTTTTTTTTTTTAATTTTTTTTTTTTATATATTTTATCTTTATAGCCATGTTTATAGACACTTACAGCCACATTGATCAGCTCATTTTGGGGGAAATATAATCATGTTTGTTCATTTTTTGGGGAAACAAAATCATATTTGTTCATGTTTAACCTACATACCATAAAATACATCCATTTTAAATACAATGAATGCATTTTTAGTAAATTTACAGGATTGTGCAACCTTCACAATATCCTAATTTTAGATTGTTTGCATCAGACCAAAAAGATTTCTTATATCTTTTTTTTTTTCTTTTTTTTTTTTTTTTTAATTTTTTTATTAGTTGGAGGCTAATTACTTCACAACATTTCAGTGGGTTTTGTCATACATTGATATGAATTCTGGCAGTTAATTCCTGCTCCTACCCCAGATCTGGGCAACCGTCAATCTGCTTTCTCCATATTATGTGTCTCCACATATGTGACTCAGCCACGTTAAAATCTGTTTTGCAAGCAGAATGGTTATTACATAGAGAGAAGATGCTATGCTTTCTGAATGTCTATCCATGATGGAAAATGTGGATCGGGGACTTGGATGCCCAAGGTGATTTGGGCAGGTGATTTTGCCTCTGTTTCCCTAGATGTGAAATGGGATTGATTACTATAGGATTGGAAGTTGTAACCAGTGAATATATTAAAAATACTCAGCTTGATGGTCTTTGTGTGGGAGGCACTCAGCAAGTTTTGGGCATCCTGATTACTTCTTCACCTTCCTAACAGCTCTGTGAGGTGGGTATCATCAGCCCCATTTTACAGATGAATATACTGAGGCTCAGAGCAGTAGATGGAGGTGCTGGGAATGAATTCCAAAATCAGTAGCTTTCAGAGTCTGGGCCCTCTCACTTCACTGGCTTCTCAGATTTTGCAACAAGAAAAGTTCCCAAAGAGGAGGGCAAGCCCCCACCCCAACCTTGCCTGGCGGGTTCGGAGTGCTTTGTTATAGCCCCATCTCTCAGGAACCAGTTAGGGCCGAGGGTACTTAGCTGTAAATGTGGTTTCTGGGTAAGGATGGTAATGAGGCAGATGGGAACTGTCATATGCAGCTACTCGCCATCAAGCTAAGGCCAAGCTCGAGGCTGGGACTGTGGGATCTGAAGATACCAGGATGAGGACTGGGTTAGGCACCTCTGCTCAGGGGCCCCTGGGGCCCTCAGGGCCCCTGCCGTCGTGCACGGAAGAGCTAGGAAAGGGTGTCTCTGGGCCACACTGCCCCGTGTCCTGTGTCCCCGATTCCAGACTCCTGATAGCTTCTCGACACACAGGGGGCCCTGTTGCATAATCCAGAGAGTGTGGGAGCAAACGGACAAAGCTGACGTTTCTTAATTCAGGTTGAGAAACTGCACATGTATGCATCTCCCACTCTGGGAACATCCTTTGCCTAACTCCATCTGGTCTTAGCTTTCTTGGAGAACCTTCCCTGGCCCCCTTCACTAGGCCATGTACCCCTGATCCTCTCTGAGAGGACCACCCTTCCATAGGACTTTCCATAGTTTCAATGAAGCCATGCTTTATGGAGTGAGCTCTGAGTCCCTTGGAGGCGGCACTTAGCTAGTTTCGTCCACACCACACCCCCAGCATTTAGTCCAGCGTCCCACACGGTCTAGGCCCTTTGTGGGGCAGGTGATTGATAAAAGGCCAGACATCAAGCTCTTCAGACCTTGCCCTATTCTTTAAGTGTAGAGTTAGTAGCTTCTAATGGAAATCATCTCAGCTCTAGATCCTTTTCCATTGCATCTCAAGTGTGGTATATTACAGAGGTCAGCACACTCGTTCATAAAGGGACAGATAGAAAATACTTTAGGCTCCATGGGCCATACGGCCTCTGTTGCAACTAAGTGCATTTACCGTGTGCAGGCAGTCAGAGATGATATGTCAGTGAGCGGACTTGGTTGAGTTGCAATAAAATTTATTTACAGAAACAGGTGGTGGGCCAGATTTGGCCAGAGGGCCACAGTTTGCTGACCTTGGGTGTGGAGGGCCATGGACAAAAGATTGGACGATCAGGCATTGTGAAACCTGGGCCCAGAAGAGAAAGGTGGTCCAGATTGTGTCTTTGAATTTGGAAGGGGATTGTTTTCAGGGTGTGTGTATGTGTGTGTGTTTTCAACTCATCAGATCCTATGCAGTAATTTCCATTGGAGGGGTCAGAACAAGTGAAGTGGACCCAAGTTAAAAAAAATCTTTGGTTAAAGATAAAGCATTCTTGACCCTATGGAAGTCTTGGTTTAGAGAGTGTTTGTCTCAGTCAAGGTTGTAAAGGATGCAAAGAGCAGAAGTCCCTCCTTTTTAAGAACATTCACACTTTTACACACACACACACACACACACACACACAGTGAGATTGGTTGGAATGGTAAGGGCGCCCCAGGGAGGCTGAAGTCGGGAACCCAGGGGCTACCGCCCCCCTGCTCCTCTGTAAAATCCCTGTTCCTTTGCAGGTCAACCTTCCTGACTCTCTGCACATTCTGAGTGGCAGCCTCAACCCCAAGTTCAAGTGCCCTCATAGTGCAGAATCTGCAGCTAACCAACCATATGCACGAGGTCCAATGCCAAAAATCCCAGGAGAGAGAATCTGATTGGCCCTTCCTAGGTCTGGAGCCTCACTCATCCAATCACCTGTTGCTGGGCCGGGGGGCGGAGGGGGGGGCAGGAAGACGTATTACAATACTGGCTGAAGTGGGTAGGAGGTATGGGTATCTTGAAAGATGTCTGCTAAGAGGAGGTGCTAGGGTGTTCTTCCTGGTGATTTTCAGGATTAGAAAGAGCATGAGCAGTGAGCAAATTGAACAGTGATCCCCCCAAACCATGTCCATCCTGAACTACAGAATGTGACCTCATTAGGAAGAAGAGTCTTTGCAGATAAGAATCAAGTTAAGAAAAAAAAAAAAAAGAATCAAGTTAAGGTGAGGTCATTCTGGATTAGGGCGCACCCTAAATCCAGTGACTGGTGTCCTTATCAGTAGAGGAGTGGGACACTCGGAGACACAAAGTCCCACGGAGGAGAAGGCCGTGGGAAGACGGAGGCAGAAACTGGAGTGAGTGGTTACACACCAAGGAGTGCCGAGGTGCGCTGAGAACCCTCAGAAGCTGGATGGAGGGTTCTTCCCGGCAGCCTTTAGAGGAAGCGTGGCCCTGCCAACACCCTGATTGTGAACTGCCGGCCTCCAGAAAATAGATTTCTGTTGTTTCAAGCCACCCAGTTTGCAGTAGTTGGTAACAGCAGCCCGAGGAAATGAATACTCAGAATAGCTGTCTTGCTCGGATAGTAGCTGACATGGTCGTGATGTAGGAGCACCAAGGCTTTCCACACATTATCTCATGTGATCTTTACAACAACCCCACAAGAGAGACGTCATTATCATTCCCATCCTTCAGATGTAAAGCGTGGGGCTGGGGTTTAGACCCAGATATCTGATACGGAGCCCACGTTCTTTGACACCCCTGCCTCTTGGCATTCCAGGGGCCCGATTCTGTGGTCTTCCTTCTCTCCCCAGCCTGGGTCTCCAGTGTTGCCTTCATTGCTCGGTTATTGAAGTGACACAGAAGTAAGCTCCAAGGTCAGTGTCAGCTGGGTTCTTCTGGCTTCGCCCAGTACCGATTTCCCCATCCACGCCGGAAACAGGCTTTTCCACTTGTCCACTTAGCTGGAGATGGTGGTGTGTGGGTTTACAGTCCTTGGAGGGAAAGACACGTTTCCGTCACTGGACGTGATGGATGTGAAAGATCTTTCAGGGGCACCTGAAGCTCAGGAACTGTTCATCACCAAGGCATGAATAGGAACATCTTCACCCATGAATACAGAATGTCCTCCTCGAATTCAGATAATCCTGAAGATTACAGGTCTTCTATTGGAACCTCACAGAAAGCAGTGCACGGATCAAATAATACCCCCAAGAAATTACCCAGAAATCACCTGAATGCCTTCTATTTATGTCGATACATCCCAGTTATGGGCATGTCCTCTTCTGCCTTCCCCCCACCCCTCACAGTTTCTTTGCAAAGTGAAGAGACTAGCTGATTCCACTGCATCTTCCTTACACTGAGCGAAGAGGGGGTAATTTCGGTGCTCCCAATCCAGACCCCGCTGTGGTTGGAGTGCCCGGCATTCAGATTGGGAGGACCAACACTCCAGCAGGGCAGGTCTGAAAGAGGCTGATATTTATTGGGTCTGCTTGCGTTAATTTCCTTTGGCCTCTAATCCTGCTCTCTGGGAGGATTGCTGGGTAGCTGTGAGTGTTTGATAAATTCAGCCTAGCCTAGGACATACGAGTGGTTTTTCAGCAGGAGGTGGAATTGCCTTTTAAGAACTTCAGGGAGCAATTTCTTTGCCATTATTTTTGTTGTTGTTGTTGTTGCGGCCAAAGGGATCAGTGTCGTGTAGTGTAGACAGGCTTCCCCCCTTCCAGCTCCTAGACTTCATGACTGCAAAACTTGGTGGTGTTCACCCAAGACCCCTGCCCCAACACCAGAGCCAGAGTTGGGCGAGTAGGGAGCATATGGAGTTTACAGAGAGAGATGCTCACTCGGGGCTGGGCCAGTGCCTGAACCTTGGCCCCAGCTACCTCCCCTGGCTCCCCCTAGTTCCAGCCCTGCCTAGCACGTTGTTGGCACTCCATGAGTATTTGTTGAATGAACAAATGAAATCCTGCTCCACAGCTTCAGTGAGACTGTGCGTGCATGCTGAGTCACTTCAGTCATGTCTGACTCTGCAACCCCAGGGACTGTAGCTCTCCAGGCTCCTCTATCTGTGGGATTCTCCAGGCAGGAATACTGGAGTGGGTTGCCATGCCCTCCTCCGGGGGATCTTCCTGACCCAGGGGTCGAACCTGCTTTTCCTGCACTGCAGGTGGATTCTTTACCGTTGAGTCACCTGGGAAGTCCCTGAAATAGTTAATGGTTAAATAGTTTGCCCAAGATTCGGCACATGGCAGCTCCCGAGTTTGTGATTGGAACCTAAGCTTGACTCCAGGGCCATCTTGCTCTCCCACCATGGCCCCCTGCTCCATCCTGTTCAGTTTAATTCAGTTCAGTAACTCAGCTGTGTCTGACTCTTTGCGACCTCATGAATCACAGCGCACCAGCCCTCCCTGTCTATCACGAACTCCCGGAGTTTACCCAAACTCACGTCCATTGAGTTGGTGATGCCATCCAGCCATCTCATCCTCTGTTGTCCCCTTCTCCTCCTGCCCCCAATCGCTCCCAGCATCAGGGTCTTTTCCAATGAGTCAGCTCTGCGCATCAGGTGGCCAAAATATTGGAGTTTCAGCGTCAACATCAGTCCTTCCAATGAACACCCAGGACTGATCTCCTTTAGAATGGACTGGTTGGATCTCCTTGCAGTCCAAGGGACTCTCAAGAGTCTTCTCCAGTACCACAGTTCAAAAGCCTGGCTTTCCTCAATTTCCCATTGTTTTTGGGTTGGGTTTTTGAAGGAGATTGATGAATTTGAATTTGGAGAGAATGAGAAGGAACCAAGTCTGTTGCTGGAAAACTGTCTTTTCCTCACTTTTTCTCCTCCTCATCCCCCCAGGGGAAGCTGGCTGGTTTTCCCTCCATCCAGTCAATTGTCCAGCTGTGAATAGAGAAAAATGGCCCCAAACATGTAATAATGTAGCTCTGGGAAATCTCACGCCAAGCTAAACATCCCATTAGCCAGAGAGGAGCTTTAAGAAGGCCATGGTGTGCCGGTCACCAGCTCCAGCAGCTTCACTGAATTTTTCTCCTTTTGCAAATGATCAGAGTCTTGGCCTTGGTCTCTGGGAATGTTCCACTTTGGTGGAGGCATGGATAGAAATGATGCTTAATGAGGAAATTAGTTCTGCCCGCACTAGGGAGTCTGGAAGACAAGATGTCCTGATTTGACACCATCCAAAGGCTCTGAAAGTTGTTCCTGAAAACTTTGATGTGGCTTTGGGAAAACAAGTCAGGCTAAATTGCCTGCTCACCTCAGAGATCTTTATCCCCCCCTCCCTTTTTAGTTTGATGGATCTATTTGAAGTCTGGCTATAGAACCTGTTTCTGAGGTTCTCAGAATTACTCCTCCCTTCAAAATTCAATCAAGTCTTCAGGGATCTATTATATATCAGGCATTGTGTGCACAGTTCTAGGGACAGGAGTAGAAGACCAATGTGATGCTCACCCTCATGGAGCACTTTTGATGAAGGAGATTGAATTCCATACCTTGGCAATGGTAACAGACATGACTACCAAGGAGAGGGGAGTGGTAATGGGAAGAATTCTAACAGGGAGCTCATGCTTGGCCACTGACATCAGGAAAACCTCCCTTAGGGCAGTTATGACTGAATTGCTCTCTGAAGGTGTAGGGGAAGTTAACTGGCGGCAGACAGAGGCAAGATCATGTGCAAAGGCCCTGGGGTGGGCAGGAAAGTGTGTTGCATTTGGATGGCTGAAGAAGGGCAGTGCAGGAGGAAGAGATCAAGAGCAAGTGTGAGGGGTAAATCCCATGGAGACTTTGGAGGCTGTGTAAATTTCCTGAAAAGTGAAAGCGTTAGTCGCTCAGTGCTGTCCGACTCCTTTTGACCCCCTGGACCACGGCCTGCCAGGTTCCTCTGTCCTTGGGATTCTCCAGGCAAGAATACTGGAGGGGGTTGCCATTCCTTCCTCCAGGGGATCTTTCCCACCCAAGGATGAAATCTGGGTCTCCTGCATTGCAGGCCGATTCTTTACCGATCTGAGCCACCAGGGAGGCCCAGATTTCCTGGGGCTGCTATAACAATTTACCCTAAACAATAGGAATTAATTCTCTCACAGTTCTGGAGGCCAGAAGTCAGAGCAGGGGTGTAGTGGATCCCTGCCTGCTCCATAGGTTCCAGGGGAGGACCCTTCCTAGCCTCTTCCAGCTGCTGGCAGCTTTAGACTTTCCTCGACTTGCAGCTGCATCACTCCCGTCTCTGCCTCCGTCTTCACACGGCCTTCTACTGTGTCTCCTCTTCAATCTGAAATCTCCCTCTCCCTTTCTCTTATAAGAACACTTGTCATTGGATTTAGGGCCCCACTGGATAAACTAGGATTTTTTCATCTCAAGATCCTTAACTTAATTGCATCTACAGGGACCTTCTTTTCTTTTAACAAACAGGTTTTTATTCTGAGGATGGGGAACAAAATACATATGCTTATCTCTTTATCATGAATGCATAGGTGAGGTTTTTATACAGATGAGGAAAAGTGGCATGATCCCCACCCTGTCTGTGCCCCACATCTGAGTTTTGGGTCCCAAATGTACTTGTACAAATAGTACAAGTACAAATGTACAAAAGTACAAATGTACTTCCCCCGAAATAAGGCAACATTCACAAATCCCAGTGGATGTATCTTTTAGGGCAGGTGGGAGGGGGAAACCATTCAACTCACTACAGAGGTGATGATAAAGAATTTGATATTTATTTTATGACTTTGGGAAGCCACTAAAGGGTTCTAAGCAAAGGCATAGCATGTCCAAATTTAAACTTTTAAAAAGTTTTCTCTTCTTTAATGCAACGAGAACTGGAAGGCATCGGATGCAGCCAAGACTTTTTTTCCTCCAGGAGAGAGATGCTGGGGGCTTATCCTGGAGCAGTGGAGGGAATGATGTTGAAGAAGTGAATGGAAATGAACTAGAAGTTCCTTGTTATCATCTAGAATCATTTATTCAGTGTTGCCCCGCACGGTGGCACGGGTATTGAGAATTGTTGTTTTGTTTTTTTTTTTTGAGAATTGTTAAGAGGACGTTTCAGCAGTTTCAATGAGCCGCTCTCCCTCATCTGAGAGACGCCGACATTTGCTCTCACACAGACAATTCCCCTCATTACATGGCTTTCTTGTGAATAAATGTTTTCTTCTGGGCAGTTAATAGCATCCTCACCTAGTTAAGTACACACAGTGACAGGAAGCCAATTAAAGCCTGGGAAGGCTTTATATATCTCCATATAGCTCCAAGGCATCAGTGCAGCATCATTATTTTCCAGTGACTTAAAAAAAAAAAAAAAAAAAACAACTGGGCCAGTCCTGTGCAGCAGAAATAAATAAGAAAAGGCAATTTCGTGGTTACTGTTGGTTGCATTTCATTTGCATTTCTTGAAGGATCTTGCTCTGCCGTGTTGCTAGTTCAGATCATGGCTGGGGAGGCAGAGTGGTAGGAAGCGAGTGGAGGGAGCAAGGAAGGTGGTTCAGCCCGGGGGCTCTGGGATCTGGTGTCCCGCCATCAAATCATGCCTCTGCTGCCCCATAGCTGTGTGTCCTTGGGTGAATCACTTAGCCACCCTGTTTCCATCTGTAAAAGGGGAGAATCCTAATGCTGACTTGATTGGGCTGTTGTGAGAATCAAATGAGATACCGCACTGACGATAGTCCACCAAAGGGTAGTGATGGTCATCACAGACGTTTTACACAAACACTACAAGATGGATTTGTTCACAGGCATGTGTTGAGTGCCTAGCACATGCCAGGCACATGCCCGGCTACAAGCAGAACAGAACCTTGAAGGCCCTGTGCTCATGTGGCCTGGTGGGGGAGATAGACGTAGGTACAGAAACCAGTAAGTATGCACAGTGTCAGGTGATGATTACTGCCATGAAGAAGCCGAGAGCCAAGGTAAGGGGACAGAGAGTGTCGGGGAGAGGGCTGCCATTTTATTTATTTATTTTCTAGATTAACTTTATTGGAGTATAGTTGCTTTACTAAGTTGTGTTAGTTTCTGCTGCAGGGCAAAGTGAATCAACCATACGTATAAAAGGACCCTGGTGCTGGGAAAGACTGAAGGCAGGAGGAGAAGGGGACGACAGAGGACGAGATGGTGGGATGGCATCACTAACTCAATGAACGTGAATTTGAGCAAGCTCTGGGAGACAGTGACAGACAGGGAAATGTGATGTGCTGCAGTCCGTGGGGCTGCAGAGAGTCGGACACGACAGAGCGACTGAACAGCACCAACAGATACATATGTCCCCTCCTTTTGAATTTCTTTCCCACTCAGGTCACCGCAGAGCACTGAGGAGAATTCTGAGCTACACAGCAGCTTTCTCACTAGTTCTGTATTTTATGCATGCTGTCAACAGTGTATAGATGTCAATCCCCATCTTCCAGGTGGGTGAGATGGCCTTACTAATGAGGGCACGATGGAACACAGAGCTGAATTAAATGATAAGACAAGCTGTATGGACTTCCGTAGAAAGAGTATTTCAGGTTAGGACAACAGTATGTGCAAAGGCCCTGAGGCAGTCAGTAAGACTCCATGGCCCCAGTCAGGAGACAGGCAGAAGATCAATAAATAATAGGTAATATAACATCAGGTGGTGCAAGGGAAAAAATAAGGTGGGTGAGGGGACAGAATGCAGCATGGGAGACTGCTGGAAGTCTTTTGAGGGGGGAGCAGTCAGGGAAGGCCTATTTGAGCATCTTGATATCTTGAGCATCTTGAGCATCTTGATGACAGGGTGGTGTATGATGTGCTAGAGAGCTAGTCTTTGGGAGCGGCTCTGCAGCATCCTTTTCGCTCCTCCATGTTGAAGGTGCTTGTGATCGTAGATAGAGGGAAGTGATGGGGCTGCTCTTAGCTGTGGGCTGCTGCCCCAAAGGTCCCAGCGGGTACTACTCTGAAGTGGGCGTGGAGCTCTCAATCCAGGTGTACCTGACCCCTCACAGCAGAGCCACGAGCAAAGTGAAGAAGGGGTAACAGATAACAGTGATTAAAACACATTCTCTGGGAGTATACACAAGAAGCCCTTAACAAGTGAGAAGCTCTCAGGAGCTTGACTGAGAATGAGAGGAACAGAGGAAGTGTATTCATGTCGTAATAGCCAAGCACTGTAAACAGGATGGCGTACGTGACAGAAGTTCACTGTCTTACAGATCTGCAGACTAGAAGTCCAAAACCAAAGTGTTGGCAAGGTTGGTTCTCTCTGGAGGAAGAGCCTGTTCTAGCCTCTCCTCTGGCTTCTGGTGGTTTCCCGGCGGACTTTGTTCTGTGGGAGCATCACTCTGATCTCTGCCTTCATCTTCACGTGGTGTTCTCCATGTCTCCTCACTTGTCTGTGTCCAACTTTCCCCCTTTAGTAAGGACAAGTCGTACTGGATCAGGGTCCCCCCTCCTCTAGTGTGCATACATGCATGCTGAGTTGCCTTAGTCATGTCACCACCCTGATATCAATTCTGTGTGACCCCATGGACTGTAGCCCACCAGGCTCCTCTGTCCATGGGATTCTCCAGGCAAGAACACTGGAGTGGATTGCCATGCCCTTCTCCAGACTCTAGTATGGCCTGGTCTAGATTTAACTGATTACATTTACAACAATCCTAGTTCCCAGTAAAGTCACAATCTGAGTTACTGGAGGTTAGAAAATCGACGTAGTTTGGGGGCAGAGCCCATTTCAACTCAGAGAGATCTGAATTATAACAGAGGGATCTGAAATGTTTTTATTGAAGTCTAACATATATATAGAACAATGCATGTTAGTATGTGTATAGCTCTTGGATTTTTATCAAATAAGCTCACCTGTGTGACCAGCACCCAGACCAAGAATCTGAACGTTACCAGCTCTCCAGAAATCTTCCAGAGGGGCATTTCATTTTTCATTGTGTATCTTTTGATGCTGACTTTGACATTTTAAAATGGTGTGGGTTTTCTTTACAATAAAATCAAATTGAACTTAGAAATAAAGAACTCAACCCTGTGGGCCTCCAAGGAGCAGGAGTGCACATGGGTCCCTCCCTCATGGCAGAAGGAGAGCAGCTTAGCGTGTTGTCTGTGCTCCTGCTTTTCTGTGGAGCTTCCCAACCAGTGTCCTGTAAAATGGCTTAAAGGTGCATCAAAGCATGGACCAGCTCAGTCTCTTGGGTGCCTGGGGCAGCTGGACCCCATCATCGGGGTCACTTGCTGCATGAACCATGGGGTGAACACAATTCAGGAGCCCAGCTTGACACATGTCATCTCAGGAAACCCTTCCTAAAACCTCAGGAGGCAGGCGCTACTGTTAGTCCCATTTTACAGGTGTGGAGGCTGAAGATCTTGGAGGTGACTTCACAGGTCCAGTTTCCTAGGTGTTTTCTTAACATCAACCAGATCTGGCAAGGGGAGGTCATGGATGTCCTTGGATGTCTGGAATTGCTCATTAATTTCTGTAGTAAAAGCACCTTTTGAAAATGGTGCTCTCTAACCCAACCCAGTCCCTTAATGAGAGAGGTTAAGCAGCCTCGCTGAATCAGCCCAGGTGCTCCACTGCAGAACTGACGCCTGAATCCCATTCCACCCCCTGAGCCCATACAGAGAACGGCTCCGTGATACCGCCTCTGGCAATGCAAGGACGCAGGACATCCCTTCTTACAGAGAAACCCAAGGTGTGAGAGAAACAAGTTCCAAGCTGGTCTGACTCTAGATCCACATTTTTCTTGGCATCTAGTGCTCTGGCTGCTCTGCTGTCAGAGCAGCTCAGATTATTGCCATGATCCCTTCTGAAAGTTTGTACAAGCTGTGCTCCTGAGAAATCCACTCTCCTTTAGGGTTCACTGTCCACTGGTTTCCTTATGATCCAGATAATGTGTTGATCATGGGTAGAGTGGGACCCCAAGGACACCCAAGCTGGGGCTCGGCAGCCTCCTCAGGGTGGCAGGTGGCACTAGATGTACTTGAGCAGGTCTGGGTTTTACGGCTCCTTGGCCAGTGTTCATAAACTTGGCATTTGCTTTTGGTACTTGGGGAGCCCTGACTCTCTAATGAAACTGGATCTGAGCAGGTGGAGAGCACATAGCTAGCGGAGGTGTATGGAAGAGGCGGGGGACCCGATCAGAGCTGGCTGATGGCTGCTCTCATTGTGGTGGCTGTGCGCTTCCATTCCCACAGCTTCGCTTCCTTTGCCTAGAAACTCGCACCCTGGTGCTGCCACGGGTCTCGGTGGTCCTCTCTTTGGTCTCCTTAAAGAAAAGCAGTTTCCTCTCCAAGCATCTCTCTCTCTCTCTTCCCCCACAGGACTCTCCTCCGCAAACAATATCACTGGGTGGGTTATTCACTTGCTAACACAGTTTTAAAATTGTGATAAAGTATGTGTGTGCTTAATCACTCGGTCATGTCCGACTCTTTGTGACCCCTGGACTGTAGCCCACCAGGCTGCTTTGACCATGGGGATTCTCCAGGCAAGAATACTGGAGTGGGGTTCCTATGCCCTCCTCTGGGAGGTCTTCCCAACCCAGAGATCAAACCCAGATATCCCGCATTGCAGGTGGATTCTTTACTGTCTGGGTCACCAGGGAAGCCCACAAATACTGGAGTGGGTAGCCTATGTCTTCTCCAGGGCCTCTTCCCAAACCCAGGGATCAAACTGGGGACTCCTGCATTTCATAAGGATTCTTTACCAGTTGAGCTCTTATAATATCAGACATGTCACTTTAACCATCTTTAGGTGTATGGTTCAGTGGTATGAATTGAACATTGTTCTGTAGCCACTACTACCATCCATCTCTAGAACTTTCCCCATCTTCCCAAACTGAAATTCTGTTTCCATTAAACATGAATTCTTCATTCTTCCCTTCCCCTAGTCCCTGAAAACTCCCATTCTACTTCCCATCACTATGACTTGGACTATTCTGAGTACCTCATATAGGAGGAATCATGCAACATTTATCCTTTTGTGACTGACTTATTTCACTGAATGACTTCAGGGGTTCATCCTTATTGTAGCATGTGTCAAAATTTTCTTCCCTTTAAAGGCTGAATAATATTCCATTGTATGGATAGACCATGTTATGTTTATCCATTCTTCTGTTGATGGACATTTGGGTTGCCTCTACCTTTTGGCTATTGTGAATAATGCTGCTATGAATATGGGTAAACCAAGATCTGTTTGAGATTTTGCATTCCATTTTGGAGGGATTATATACCTAGAAGTGGAATTTGGGGTTGTAGACCTAGAAGTCATATGGTAATTCTGTTTACATTTTTGAGGAACTGCCATATTGTTTTCCTCAACAACTGTATCATTTTCCATTCCCACCAGCAATGTGCTAGGGTTCCAATTTCTGCATATCATCAATGCACTTGTAGGTCCTTTGGTTAACTCTCTAATGTCTTCCCCAGACTAAGTTCAAGGGCTGAATGATGACCCTTCAGCCATTGTAGACCAAGGAATATGGAATTGAGGAAAGGAATTTATTTGAGTGGCAAGAGCAGAGTGGTTTAGCCCCAGGGCGGACCCAGAGAGAGGGTAATTCTTAAAGCCTGAGTTCACTGCTCACAGAACAGATGACTTGAATAAATGGCTCTCCCTTCTAAGTCTTAGCTGTCCCAACTAATCAGTGGGATAACAGCAGAACCTGCTTTCTAGGTTTGAGAGGGTTCCATGAAACTCTGCATAGAAAGCATCTAGCATAGAGACTTGACAGGAGAAAAGCATTCTGGGAGTATCCCTAGTATGAATGGAAGGCATCCCTCCACTCAGGAGTTATCAGCCACCTACTAATACTCGGCCTTGGAATTCACAGAGACACCTACTATCTGTCATGCTTGTTGCTTCTCAAGGCCTGGGCTTTGAGATGCAGAGGTATAGTCACTCATCTTCAGTGACCTAGCAGAAATGAAGAGGAAGCCTAGATTTTGAAAAATGAGCTCATTTCTCCAGTTCAGGTATGTTCTAGAATGTCAGTCCCATCCTCTGTGCTTCCATCAGCATGAATTGTGAATCATTTATTGCCTGTAGGTGGTTCATTTTATGTTGGTTCTTACTCTACAGCATCTTCTAGATTCTTCTTTAAACAAGACCAACAGAGAGAGGGTAATTCTTGAAGCCTGAGTTCACTACTCACAGAATAGATGACTTGAATAAAAGAACACTATGTGTTCCCCTTTATTTTTATTTATTTTCTGTGTATAGCTTCTTGTGGGAGTCCATCTTGTCTCTGCAACTAGATTATCAGCAACTTGAGGGCAGGTGCCTCTTCATATATCCTGTCCTATCATTCAGTAAAAATTTGTTCAGAGATTAAATGGATGTTCTGACTGGATACTGCCTTGGTTTCCTTATCTGTAAAATGAAGACAGTAGGACTAGTACCCACAAGGAGTATTTGGAATAATTAAATTGATTTTATTAATTCACATAGGAAGTCTGGCAAATAGGAAGTTCTTACTAAGTGTTATTTCATAGAGATGACAGTCTGCAGTGTACTACGGAGCTCTAGGGACTGCTGATGGTGAATATGATAGTTTGGGAAAACATGAAACATTTACCAAGCATCCATTAAGCGTCAGGCACATACAAAGTTCTTTACACATGTCACCCCATTCAATCCTCATGACAGCCCTGGAGGGAGGCGCCAGGTCCATCCTACAGTGGAGATGAGGATGTGCAGGCCCGGGGCCCTTGGAGTGACAGCTAGGACACAGCAGAGCCGCCATCTGGCTGCCTCCAGCGTCAGGTGACATGTCCATCTTCCCCTTTCCTTTCTCTAGTCTGATTCATCTTCTCCTCCCTACTGTTTTGTATCCCACCACACTACGTATCTCATTTGTGCAACAAATATGTTCCCTTGAAGCAAGACAAGAAGTATGTGGGTGATGTCAAGTTCTCTCTCGCCTGCCTGAGGCTGGGACCTGCGGTTGTTCTCCAGACTTTATGACACAGCTGAAAGAGCCCCTGAGTGCAGGCTGAGAAATAGTAAATGGTGTCCCCGCTCCCTGAAATTTTCAGGACTGAGTGCAATTCAGCAGAAGCCACATGGTCCTCATGCTTGTTTGCCTGTGATCCTTTCTCAGGGGAAAGATTCTTTGCATGTCACGGGCACCACCAAGCCCCACACTGCCCATCAGTGTAATCAGAATCAACTTGACCCTCTGCCCTCATCACATACCTCTAAACCTCTTCCTTTGCCAGAGCTATGGGAACCTTCAAGAGTAACTCTGTCCCCACACCTGTCCTATTTCTATTTGATCCTGGGCATGTGTGTGTGCTCAGTCATGTCCAAGTCTTTGCCACCCCATGGACCATAGCCCACCAGGCTCCTCTGTCCATGGAATTTTCCAGGCAAGAATACTGGAGTGGGTCACCGTTTCCTATTCCAGGGGATCTTCCCGACCCAGGGATCGAACCTAAGTCTCCTGCATTGGCAGGAGGATTCTTTACCATTAGTGCCCCCTGGGAAGCTCCTGGGAGGTGATCTCAAAGGGTAGATAAAACAGGAGCTCAGGAGCTATGTCAAGCCAGGTTTGAGTCCTTGCTTTCCCATTTCCCAGCTGTGTGATTTCAGGCAAGTGAAAAAAACCTCTCTGAGCCTCAATTGTCTCCTCTGCTCTGAGATGGGGTAGAGGGCTTGGTTCCCCCTGGAATCAGCCTCTTAGATGGAGTTAAGCACAGTGGATGTTTATTATGGAGTGCTGTGGGGATCCACCCCTATGGAAGGGAGAGGGCATATGTAGGAACAGACAGAGGGGGATGTCGAGTGGTGATGGAGGTCAAGTGAGACAGCCTCAGCCCAGAGACCCCACGGGAGCTCAGGAGCCAAAATGTCCAACCAGAGTTGATTGCAATGGGTCCACATGGCCAGGTCTTTATATTTCTACGTTTTTGGGTCATTGGATGAGGGCTGCCCCCAAGAGGTATGATCTTGGGCGAGCCAGTCCCTGAAGGGCAGCCGGGGCAGAGGGTTCTTCCTGAAGGCACATCTGGGTGGCACCTCACAGCGTCTCACACTCAGGGTACACAGCACTCTTGGCTTCATGGATCTGTAATGAAGATTCAGTTTTGAAAGACATGTGTAAAATGGTACAGCGCTCGGACCATTGTACATGCTCTATAAATGAGAGTTACTAACATTGTTCATATTGGATCCCATCTCAATCCCCCATCTTCCATAAACCTTTCGCTGATTTCTAGAGTTGGAATGAATCCATCCCACCCCTACCCCCACTCAATTCTGGAGCAGCTAGATGGTTATGTAGTTCCTGCTGAATTCAGAGGTTTTGGCAAGCAGGCCTGTAGCTTACTATCAAATTCCCAGTACCTGCACATAGTAGACCCTCAGCCAGTGCTTGTCGAGTGAGGACATCTCCAAGAGCCTTTTCTGTGACTGTGTTATCCAGCAAGCAAGGAAGCTGAGGCCCAGAGAGACCAATGGATGTGACCCGTCATGGAGGCAGTGGTGACAAAAACCTCCAGGTCTCCTGATGTCCATGTTTCCACTTTTGCAACCACCCAATGTCTCCATTTCTTTGGAGTCACCCTTTTTTAAAAAGTAATTTTTTTAAGTTGAAATAAAGTAACTTTTGCAACATCAAGATTCAGAAAACATCAAACAAACTCTTGTGAGTGAACAATGCAGTGGCATTTGGTAACTTCATTGTGTGCAGCCACCATCTGTGTCTAGTCCCTAAATATTGTCATCACCCCAGAAGGAAAGCTCATACCCATTAAGTAGTCACTCCCTGTGCCCCCTCCCTTTAGCCCCTGGCAACCACTACTCTGCTTTCTGTCTCTATGGGTTTGCCTGTTCTGAACATTTCACGTAAGTGGAATCATATGATTCCATGTGACCATTGGTGTCTGGCTTCTTTTACTTAGAATCATGTTTTTCAGGTTCATCCAATATTATAAATCTTCATTCCTTTTCACAGGTGAATAATATTCCACAGCATAGATGTGCCACAACTTGTTTAACCATCCATCCTTTGATGGGCATTTGGGTCATTTTCACATTTTGAATAATACTGCTATGAACATGCATGTACATTTATTGGTCTGAGTTGTTGTTTAGTCACTAAGTCATGTCCCACTCTTTTGCAACTCCATGGACTGTAGCCCATCAGGCTCCTCTATCCATAGGATTCCCCAGGCAAGAATAGTGGAGTGAGTTGCCATTTCCTTCTCCAAGGAATCTTCCAAACCCAGGGATCAAACCCATGTCTCCTGCATTGGCAGGCAGATTCTTTACCACTAAACCACCAGGGAAGCCCACATTTGCTTGAGTACCTATCCCTATTTTTAATTCATTTGGAGATAAATCTAGGAGTAGGGTTGCTGGGTCCTGTGGTCACATCATGTTTAAACTTTCTGAGGAGCCACCAAACTTTCCCATGGCAGCTTTGCCATTTTACATTCCCAGTAGCAACGGGTAAAGGTTCCACACTCACATCCTTGGCAACACTTGTTATTTTCCTTTTTAAAAATTTTAGCCACCCTAGGGTGTGTGAAGTGGTATCTCATTGTGTTTTTAACTTGCATTTGACCCATGTTGAGCATCCTTTCATGTTTTGGTTGGCTACCATTTGTAGATCTTCTTTGGAGAAATAGCTCTTCAAGTCTCTCGTCCATTTAATAATTGGATTGATTGTCTTTTTGTTCCATACTCTCTTTGGATCTATTTGTCATTTCTCCTTCTCTTGAGCCCCCACCAACTGTAGCAGTGGCACCTTTCAGAGATAAAGGAGTGCAGACTTGTAGGCAGCAGTGTCTGGGTGGAGTACTTCCTCTGTGGGCCCTTGGGCAAGCAGCTTCCATTCTCTGTGCCTCAGTTTCTACATCTATAAAATGGGGACATGGTCCTCTATTTCCTACATGAGCTCTAAAGATTGGAAGTAATGTAGGGGAAATGTTTATTCCAGTGCCCAGCATGGGGAGGCCCCCCCAAGAAATGATAACCCTTTTTATTAGCTTGAATTTTATTCCTGCTCTCCTCGATTGAATTTGCAGCTCATGGCTGGGCTCATGACATATGCTCTCTTCCTGGATGCTTCTGCATCCACTAGCAATCTGGGATGGACGCCACAGATAGTGATGGAGACAGCTTAGGGATTCTGTACCGAAGCGAACAGGGGCAGGAGGGAGCCTTTTGCCACATCTTGATGGCTGTGTTTGCACTCAGCACGGCCTTTGGTGGGCAGCCGTCTGTCTCTGTCAGTCTGCCTAACCTCTCCGATACATAATTCATCTTGATGCCGCAGTCACACTGAAGGCAGCAGAACCCAAAGGGCAGGCAGGTCTGCATATTCAACAGGAAGAGGGGAGGCTCTCACTTATTAGCTTCCCAGGTGCCTGTGGCATAAGGTGAGGGCCAGTGACTCAGTGTCCACTGCAGCTATCTTTCTCTGTAGCAGTGAGACTCCAGGTTGTATCATTTCCCCAAGACTTAAAGATTATACTTGACATTGCTCCCTCCAGTCTGCCAGTCAAGACGCCAATTGCCCTTGATTCCCAGGCACCGCGGAACAAAGTGTCCAAAAGCACAGCAATTTTCTCACTGCTTTAAAAGTCCTCTTGCAAAGCCTCCCATCTCTCCTCCCACCCCCTCAAAAAACATAGCCCCAGTACTTTTGAAAGTCACCTTTGCAACGTTGTCACCCCATATTGGTCCCCCCTCAAAGCCCTGTTCCTGTTTTTGAGAAGGGATTTGCAGATTTTCCTCCAAATCAGAATCTGTTTGCCTGTGGTTGGAAAACACTGTCTGGCATTTAGAGATGCGGTTTCCGTGGAGATGATGGAAACATCTGCCGGCAGATCTGGGGACCTGCATGACCGCAGACCAGCTTCTGTGCCTGGCAGGAACTGGGGGACCGGTCTCTAGATGTGGAACAGAAGCCGGAGTCCTGTTTCTCTTTTTCTAAAGCAGCCCAGTGCCACAGAACGAGACCCCTTTGATGTGGTATTGTGAGAATACGAGCTGATTTTTTTTTTTTTAAAGATCACTGCCATTTAATTAACCTATATGCTGGCAGCAATTAGTTTAAGACATCTGAGTAACACACAACCAGGTTCCCTTTATATCTGCTCGTGTCAAGGGCTTAGGGTAATAGTTGACTTGTGAGTTTCCTAGGTTCATAGAGAGAGGCCAGGTTTTATTCATTCTTCTAACAGCTATTTCTTGAGCTCCTACTGTGCACCAGGGTCTTCTCTAGACACTGCCATGTCCCTGCCCTCACTGAGTCGGTATTCTAGATTAGACCATGGTCCATGGACCAACTCTGCCCACTGCCTGGTGTTGTAAATAAAGTTTTATTGGAACATGGTTTTCCTTCTGTTCATCCCCTTTCTCCCTTCTTCCTCCTTTGCCTTATTTCTTTTCCTCCCTCCCTTCTTTCCTCCCTTCACTCTTCCCTCTCTCTCCTTTCTCCTAATTTCCTTCTTCTTCCCTTCCATCTCTCCTTTTCTCCAAATTACACACATATTACACTCATGGTAAGCATTTTCACTTACTTTTCACATACATAGTCAAATGTGGGTGTTTCTCCAACTCTGTTACTCCCACTGTCTTTCTTCTGTGACCTTAAATACATCATAGGAATATATGGTAAATATATTCAAATATTGTGCAAATGTATCTGTACATATTTGTATATATTTATATTTGTAGAGATGAAATCACACTAGATGTGTTGCTGGGCAGTTAGTTTTCTTCATAAATCACTGTCTGGTGGAGTTTTCCCCATCTGCTCATGGAGAACAGGAGTTGGCAAACCAGGGCCCCAGGTCAAGTCTGGCCCACTGCTTGTTTTTGTAAAAAAAAATTGAAATTAGGACACAGCCTCATCCATGTGTTTATGTGTTGCCCAGGACAGCTTTTGTGCTTCATTGGCAGAGTTGAGGAGCTGTGATGGATACCCCCTGGCCTGCAAAGTCTGTAGAATTTGCTACCTAGCCCTTTGTAGACAAAGTTGGTTGATCCTGGCTATAGAACTATCTTATCCTTTTTCATGACTGCATAGTATTCTAAAGTGTGGATGCATTGTATTTTATTAAATCACTCCCTTATTAAGACACTTCCTTTTTTTCCCCCCCAATTATTTTTATTAGTTGGAGGCTAATTACTTTACAATATTGTAGTGGTTTTTGCCATACATTGACATGAATCAGCCATGGATTTACATGTGTTCCCCATCCTGAACCCCCCTCCCACCTCCCCCCCCATCCCATCCCTCTGGGTCATCCCAGTGCACCAGCCCCGAGCACTTGTCTCATGCATCCAATCTGGACTGGTGATCTGTTTCACACTTGATAATATACATGTTTCGACGCTGTTCTCTCAGATCAGCCCACCCTCGCCTTCTCCCATAGAGTCCAAAAGTCTGTTCTATACATCTGTGTCTCTTTTTCTATCTTGCATATAGGGTTATCGTTACCATCTTTCTAAATTCCATATATATGCGTTAGTATGGGATGGGATGGGGAGGGAGGTGGGAGGGGTGTTCAGGATAGGGAACACATGTACACCCATGGCGGATTCATGTCAATGTATGGCAAAACCAATACAATATTTTAAGGTAATTAGCCTCCAATTAAAATAAATTTATATTAAAAATAAATAAATAAAAGTTAAAAAAAAAACTCACATGGAGAAATGGTTTCAGATCTTCTTCTCGGAGTCACCGTAGGACAGTCCCAACTTATCGGAAATTCCGCACCGCTGGGATCATAGTGCCGAGGTTTTACATGCTCATGATGACTCATTTGCCCCCAGAGAAGTGAGGGGTAGACAAGGGGTCTGGAGAGGTTATCCCACGGTATAAATAAGAAGGCTCGAAGCCTTGTGGTTTCTGACCCGCCGAAGGTCACGGTGTAAGTCTGGAGGAAAGAGGGCAGCATCACAGAATCATCACAGTGAGGATGGATGAGCTTTTAAGGATGATCTGCTCTAAGCCCTCATTTTACGAGTGGAGGGGCTGAACACCCGCTGGGGTTAAGTGACTGGCCCAAGTACCCAGCCGGCCCTGCTGCTGCCTGAATCCTGCCCAAGCCCTCAGAGCTGGCAGAGGCTGCTGTCTGTCTCACCGGCTCTGATGGACGCCTTTCATGTGGCTCTCGGAAAACCACCAGATTGAAATACGTGCTTTTTAGGCTTGTCTGTAAAGATTCACTCCCAATTAATTTTTCCCAGGGTAAAGGGAGCTTCTTTGAAGAGCTTTATAGGTGGCACACACACAAAAAACATGGTTTCCTTGAAGAAACATTTCCTGCCGACCTCTAGCTTTGCAGAGAGAAGACTCTCTGCTGGCCCACCACCTGGCAGACAGTTGTCAATTCTGCCTTTGCTTAGGATGCTGACCCTCAGTCAGCGCTTTCATTGGGGTATATAGGGGCATTAAGAATGCACGTGACAGCTTGCTTCTGTGCCCCAAGCAAATTCAGGTCTCAGGGAAGCTGCAATATATTTTAGGACCAAGAGCACCAAGAGGTCAGACAGAACCAATTTCAAGTCCTGGCTTCTATTCCTCACATGCAGTGTGACCTTGGGTGAGTGGCTCAGTCTCTCTGATCCTCTGTTTCTTCACCTGGAGATGACGATCCCCATCTTAAAGATGAAAACAACTGAACACCTATAAAGTGCTTAGCACAAAACTAGGCTCATTGTAAGGGTTTAATGGATGGTGCCTGTCAAGATGGTGCCTGGTGAGAGCCAAGATACCTGGACTGGAAAGGGGCAGGGACAACTTGGCAGATCCCTGCTTTGACAGGAAGGGAAACCAGCCTCCAAGGCCGCAGTGTCCTGCTAAGTAATGACAGAGCCAGGTCAGCCACTCAGCCTCCTGCTCACCTACCCAGTGATAGTCTCAGCATGGCACATGACCCCCTCAGGGTCACCCTGGACAGGCCACACCATCCCCGTAGGGTGGGTGTCACTAATGGTGGTGGTGATGCTGCCGAGTTTCCCCTTCCCAGCGTCTTCTCTCTCTGTCTCCTTTAGTTGTTGTTCAGTTGCTCAGTCACATCCAGCTCTTTGCGACCCCAGGAACTGCAGCATGCCAGGCTCCTCTGTCCTTCACTATTTCCCAGAGTTTGCTCAGACTCATGTCCATTGAGTTGATGATGCTATCCAACTGTCTCATCTTCTGTCACCCCCCTTCTCCTCCTGCCTTCAATCTTTCCCAGCATCAGGGTCTTTTCCAATGAGTCAGCTCTTCAGGTGACCAAGTATTGGAGCTTCAGCTTCAGCATCAGTCCTGCCAGTGAATTATTCAAGGTTGATTTCCTTTAGAATTGATTGGTTTGATCGCCTTGCTGTCCAAGGGACTCTCAAAAGTTTTCTCCAGCACCACGGTCTCCTTTAAGGTTTCTGATTTTAGGGGATGTTTAGTTAAGTGATTCTCTGCCCAGGGGGAGGCCAAGAGAAGCGGGAAGAAGCCAATACCGGCTGTCACTTATGGGGCTGATGGAAGCCTGTCCACATCCTACCGTCCCCAGGGAGACAGCAAGAGCAGACCTCTGTATCAATTCATCTTGGAAATTGTCTTTTCTTCAGGCCAGGGGAGGGGGAGGGAAACCTAAAAGAAAACATCCAGCCACATGCCCATGAAATCTCTGTCCAAAATCAATCATCCTTTCTAATAATGAGGGCTGTCATGAGCCTTCGTTCAGTCGGAAATGATGGCCTGTGTAAATATTCGGTCTGTAACTGATTTATGGGTTGGGGAACAAAAATATAAGATTAGTTCCTAATCACAGAGATGCAGGAAAATCAGCGGGCCTGGATGCCAGCACAGATCAGGCCTGGAAGGCAGAATTGAGGGTGGCTGTCTGGGTGAGCTCAGATGGGGTGGAGGCTGGAGACGGAGCTGGAGAGGGGCCTCCGGGTCATTCCACGGGTCAGAAGCAGCGTTGTCTGTGTCCAGGTCAAATACTGGTTGAAACCACAAGACGCCTGGCTTGCAAGTGTAAGATTGGTTGTCCCCAGCCAACCCCCATATCAACAACCTGGACAACTCCAGAACTGCACAGGCACTGCTGTAAGATGGGAATATGTGTGGTCAGCTCTTATGGTGGGATTGATAAAGCGATTAGGAATTGGCTTTGAAGTCAGTGAAATCTGTGATCATGCTCCTAGCCTTTATCGAGCTGTGACCTGGGTACCCTAACTGTGGAGAAACCCAGTTACCTTCACTGCAAAACAGGGGTCATGATTGTTCCTACTCCAATGAGATAATGTGTCCAGAACACAGCATCTGATCCCTTACCTCTCAGCCAGGCCAGTCTTAATGCTGACATTAGCAGTCCCAGGAATACTGGAATTCAAACCTCACTCCCCTCCCCAGGTGGCTGATATGGGCACTTACCTGTCCTGCAGGTTAACTAGCCCCACAGCCACTCCATATAGAAAATGTCTTCTACCAGAAATAAATGTATAGGGTGGGTGCCAGTGTGGCACCCCCCACCTATGGCATCAAGGCAAAGTGGGTGCACTGGAATGTCCCCTGTCTCACTCACTGCCAGGAGGAGCTCCCGAGCATTCAGGTGATGTACAGTGGGCACACTTGGACCTTCAGACATTCATTTCATTAATTGAGCTCTTATTATGTGTCAGACTCCATACTGGGCCCTGGGGATCCACACAGAACAAGTCACACACGATCACTGCCCTCCTGGTGCTTCCAAGTGGATGGGAGAGGTCCATGTTCATCAAATAATTAGAAAAACTGATGTGTATTCCAGAATGGGGCTGGAGCTTGAAAGCATGTCCAGGTGCTATGACAATACCCAGACTACCCTGGACAGGCGGGGTCAGGATGAGGAAAGGAAAGGCATCAAATGAAGTCCAGCCGGCAGGGGTGGCAAGCTCATGGGATGAGCCAGGTGATGGGAAGTGGGAGTCGGGGTGAAACAAACCAGAGGAGTTTTCCTGCTTTCAGTGAGTGCAGACCTTGCTAGGACAGGGGTTGGCAAGCTGCAGCTCACATCCAGCCCAGCGCCTACTTTTGTGGGTATTTTATTGGAATACACCCCACCCGTTCATCACCCGTTCATCTGGGACTGAGCTTGTGCTACAAGGGCAGAGCTGAGTAGCTGTGACTGAGAGCTTAGGGCTTGCAAAGCCAAAGATGTTTACTTTCTGGCTGTTTACAGGAGGTTTGTCGACCTCTGCACTGGAACATCTTTCCTTTCCTCTCCTGATCATTTTTTTGTCTCCTATACTATTTGTGCTTTGGAAATCCCATGGACAGAGGGACCTGGTGGGCCACAGTCCATGGGGCCACAAAAGAGTCAGACATGACTTAGCAACTAAACAACAACTCATCTTGGATCTGAAGTGTATCTTAGTGGATGAGAGGAGAATATGTGTGTGAGGATTGTTTGCTCTTCCCTAAATCAAGTCTTGGTAGAAATCTATTTGATATTGAGAGCTGATCTGTTACTGAGTGAAGTTTAACCTTAAAAAAATATAATATACCTCTTCTTAAGACATTTTCAAGTGCATATTTATACATACATTCATATATGACATGTTTATATGTAATATATTTGTTTAGTTATATATTATGTACTATATAAAAGTTTACATATATTTAATTATATATCATATATAAAATGGACTTCCCAGGTGGTGCTAGTGGTAAAGAACACGCCTGCCAATTCAGGAGACTTAGGAGACACTGGTTTGATCTCTGAGTTGGGAAGATTCCCTGGGGGAGGGCATGGCAACCCACTCCAGTAATCTTACCTGAAGAAATCCTCATGGACAGAGGAGCCTGGCAGGTTACAGTCCATAAGGTCACAGAGAGTCAGACACGACATGCACAGTCTCATTTAAGCTGTAGAGCAGGATTTAGCGTCCATGCATGCATGCATATATAATATATAAAAATATATGTATATGTTTAACTATATATCATATAAAGATAAAAGTACAAACATATATAAATATATACATCCATAAAATTTATGTAATATTGTATATAATTAATATATACAAACATAATATTATATAGTTAAACATATATGCTAAATTTCTAAGAATATATAAACAACCACATTTTAATATTTGTTAACTAAATCTGAGACACCAGTTACTAACTGGTACCAATTATATGGGAAACAAAATTCACCTCAAATTTGATCTTCAATATAAAACTTGAAATAATAATGAAACATCATAGAAATATTAAGTGACAATTGAGCACATTATTCCATGCCCATACCTCTTGTTTTCTAGAGATTTTTTTTTCATTTTAATAAATAAAGAGGAGAAATTCAAGCAAATAATACGGTATGTGTTTAAAGATTTATTATTATTATTATAAAAGAATACTCCTGTTGCTAAGCTCAAATGGCAAAGAAAAGTCTAAGAGTAATAAAGTACGTACTCCGGAAATCCCAATTTGCCAGTTGCTTCTCATGTAACTTAGACATGAGCGTGTCCACCTAAGACTGGGGGTCCATATGACACACCAGCTTAGCGCACATCTCACGTCTCTTCCTCTTTCGCTCCTCACATTGAATTGGCCAGCACGTCCTGGGAGAGCTGAGTCCCAAATACCTCCTCTCCCTCTTCCTCCATGACCCAGACCTTGGTCCATGGCGCACTCATCTTTTGCCTGGGTGCCTTCTGCAGCCTCCACTCCAGATTCCCTCATCCCATTCTTGCTTCCATCATGGTCAACTTTCTACACACCGGGGAGAGTGATCTCTTAAGAACAGAATCAGATTTCATCATCTTCCTTCTTAAACCTCTCAAACAGGTTCCCATCACTTTCACAGTCTCCTTTGAGTGTCCCCCCCTTGCCTATTTTCTCCTGTCTCGCTGTGAGTTGACCTGCCCTGGCCTGGACCTTTCCTCATGGCCTGGTCTCCTCTCCCTTCAGGTCTCTGCAAGTCTGGCCTTCCTTGACATGCAGGTCTTGGCCTAAAGGCCGTATCCCCAGAGAGACCCTGCCACCGAGCAACTACATCACCTGATTTTCATTCTCCCTGTTGCTCTTATTATTAACCAGTATTTCCTTATCATTTCATGTATTTGTATCCCCCACCAGGATACCAATCCAGGGAAAGCATGGCTCTTGTTTCTGCCTCCTTCATTGCTGGAGTCTAGCACCTCTTTGTCCTAAGAATATTTATTGGGTTCATGCTTTTCACTAATATATCTTTTAATGACACAAATGAGGTCATACTATATACACTGTTTTTTGCTCTTCCTTCCTTCACTTTGTAATAATTGGTATTCTCACTATCCAGATCCTTTCAAACACCTACACAGCTCCATCAAATGGAGTTACCATTTCATACCGTTTAATGGATCAGCCCCCTATGATACATATTTCTGCTGTCTCCAGCCTTTTGTGAAGCAAAGTTAATTTTACTATTAGGAGAGGGAGGGGGAAAATCAGAGAGAAGAGAGGGGGTGGGATGAAGCAGATGCTCTAATAGCCCCTCACCCTGTGTGCCTGGGGACAGGGTGCTTTAGAGCAGCAAAGCCCAAAAGAAGTTTCAGTGATTCTGGAAGTGCTGTGTCCAAAATGGCAGCCGCTAGCCACAGGTGACTTCGGGGCATTCAAATTGTGGCAACTTGAGACTGATGAACAGAATTGTAAATTTTATCTTACTGAATTTTTAAATTTTAATAGCCACATGTGGCTATCGTTACTGTATAGGACAGCATAGATTTAGGCAAAGGGGTTTATACTTAGACCCAGGGATGTGGCCGATGCCTGACCCTGGATGAGTCAGGCCATCGTGGCTGAGCTACAAGGAGAGAAGGGAATGGGAAGGCGGAGTGTTTATTATTTAGCTGCAAAAGGTCAAGAGATGCTGTCACTTGAGGGAAGATAAATCCCAAGCCGGCTCTGGTTCTTTTTAGGATTTACTCATGATTAACATCTATGGGCAGGGAGCCTAGAACAGGGATTGGAAAACTTTTTCAGTAAAAGGCAAGAGAGGAAATCGTTCCTTTCCCCTTTGTGGGCCATACTGTGTGTGCTGCAACTTAACTCCCTCGTTGTCAAGCTAAAAGAATTCACAGACAATGTGTTATGAATAGGCATGGCTGATAAAACTTTATTTACAAGAACCGTCTAGGAGGTGGATTTGGTCCAGAGTTGGTCCATAGTTTGTCAGTCCCAGGACTAGAAGAATCTGGCTGGATCTACCCAGCTCAAACCAGTAGACAGCTTCCCAGAGAACAAGAGGAGAACAATGCCCCAGGCATAACTCAGGGTTTCTTACCTTTTGCACACCCAGCCAGGGTGGGAGGTGGCTGGGATGACCTACTTCCAGTGAAAGACGATTTCTGGTGGGTTACACCTGAATTTGAGATTCCTGCTCTGCTTTGGTGGGATACCCACAGCCATAAAGCAGGTGTGGGACAGACTCCTGCTTTCTGGCCAGGTCTACACTGGTGTGGAAGTGGTATGCAAGGCGGGGCTGCTGAGAGCAAACTCGGCTCACATTTCCTTTTCTATGTCCTGTGGTGTCCAACATAGGACCTTACACCCAGAGTGTGCCTGGGTGACCTGTGCTGCATTTGCAGCCAAGTGCCACATCATCTCTGAGCTTCAATTTCCCCATCTGTAAGACGGGAATGACTGTGGCACATGCCCCACAGGGCGGTGGGGAGGACCGCAGGAGTTACTGCCTGTGTAGGGTTGGTGTCTGGAATGCAGTAAGCACTCAGGCATGACGCATGCACATGCTGGGCTCTTGATGGCAACCCAGCATCAGATGGTTCTGGAGGGATCAGAGCCGCTCATCCTCGAGTTCAGCCTTTAAGGATGTGCAGGGAGAAGACGCGAGAGGGTCCTAGGAGAGTGAAGGCACAGAGAAGCTGAGGCAGTGCTCACTGGCAGTAAGAGGAAACAGGAAAACACAGCTGAGGTCACGTGCCTTCAGGAAGCAGGAAATTGATTGGAAACAACACAGATTCATACCAAGAGGATGGTGCCAGGCCTCACACCTTTCAGATCCCTCTAATCTTCTGTGGTAATTTGCACACTTGGATGATAGCCCTCTTTGAAAAACAAGCAGAAAGGCTCAGGACAAGGAAGCAACTAGCCCATGACCACAAAGCTAACACGAGGGGAGCAGGACCTCCATCCAGGCTGCTTGACTTCCAGGCCTTGGGAAGTACATCACTGTGTTGTTTGCTGTCCTTATCCACAGAAAGCCACAGGATACTGAATACAGTTCCCTGTGCTATACAGTAGGACCTTGTTGTTTATCCATCCTACAAAATATACCATTTTAAAGTGTACAATTCAATGGCATTAGGTATATTCTCAATCTTGTGCAACTATCACCACTATCCAGTTCTAGAATTTCCCATCAGCTCAAATGGAAACCCCAGACCCATTAAACAATCATTTCCCATTTACCCTTCTGACCTCAGCCCCAGGCAACCACTAATCTGATTTCTGTCTCTATAGGTTTTCCTATTCATAATATTTCATATACATGGAATCATCATATGTGTGTGGCCTTTGCATGTGTTTTTTCCACTTAGCTCAAGTTTTTTAGGTTCATCTACATTGTAGCATGAACCAGTATTTCATAATACTGAGTAATAGCCCATTGTCTGGATAGACCACAATTGGTTTATCCATTCACCTGTCGATGGACATGTGAGTTGTTTCCACCTTTTGACTATTGTGAATGATGCGGCTATAAACATTGTGTACAGTTTTTGTGTGAACACCTGTTCTCAATTCTCTTGGGTATATATCTAGGAGTAGAATTGCTGGGTCAGATAGTAATTCTATGTTTACTTGTTGAGGAATCATCAAACTGTCTTCCACAGTGGCTGCACCATTTTTTACATTCCCACCAGCAGTGGACACAGGTTTCAGTTTCTCCACATCCTCACCAACACTTACTGTTTTATGATTTCTTGATCATGGCCATCTTAGTGGGTGTGAAGTGGCATCTCACTGTGGCTTTGATTTACATTTCCCTAATGACTAAATAATGCTGGACATCTTTTCATGTGCTTGTCAGTCATTTGTGTACCTTCTTTGGAGAAATGTCCATTCAAATCTTTTAATCTTTCACTTTTTAATTGGGTTGTTTTTTTTGCTGTTGTTTAAAAGACTTTTTTGTAAGGCATAACTTCCACTCAGAAGTAAAATTCACCATTTTTGTGTACAGTTTGACAAATTTTATTTATCAGTACCACCCCATCAATACAGAGGACACATCCAGCACTGAGAAGGATTATTGGTTCCGTTTCTAGTCAATAACCTCCCCCAAAAAAACCACTCTTCTGGCCTCTCTCACTATGGATTAGTCTTGCCTGTTTTTGAACTTGATGTAAATGGAATCATGAGGGACTCAGACAGCCTATGCTCTTCTGTGGCTGGCTTCTTTGGCCTAACACTGTATCTTTGAGACTCAGCCATATTGTAGTATAGCAGTAGTTTCCTCTTTTTCATTTTCTTTTTTTTTTTTAATTAATTTATTTATTTTTCAGTGGGTTTTGTCATACATTGATATGAATCAGCCATAGATTTACACGTATTCCCCATCCCGATCCCCCCTCCCACCTCCCTCTCCACCCGATTCCTCTGGGTCTTCCCAGTGCACCAGGCCCAAGCACTTGTCTCATGCATCCCACCTGGGCTGGTGATCTGTTTCACCATAGATAATATACATGCTGTTCTTTCGAAACATCCCACCCTCACCTTCTCCCACAGAGTTCAAAAGTCTGTTCTGTACTTCTGTGTCTCTTTTTCTGTTTTGCATATAGGGTTATCGTTACCATCTTTCTAAATTCCATATATATGTGTTAGTATGCTGTAATGTTCTTTATCTTTCTGGCTTACTTCACTCTGTATAATGGGCTCCAGTTTCATCCATCTCATTAGAACTGATTCAAATGAATTCTTTTTAACAGCTGAGTAATATTCCGTGGTGTATATGTACCACAGCTTCCTTATCCATTCATCTGCTAATGGGCATCTAGGTTGCTTCCGTGTCCTGGCTATTATAAACAGTGCTGCGATGAACATTGGGGTGCATGTGTCTCTTTCAGATCTGGTTTCCTCAGTGTGTATGCCCAGAAGTGGGATTGCTGGGTCATATGGCAGTTCTATTTCCAGTTTATTAAGAAATCTCCACACTGTTCTCCATAGTGGCTGTACTAGTTTGCATTCCCACCAACAGTGTAAGAGGGTTCCCTTTTCTCCACACCCTCTCCAGCATTTATTGCTTGTAGACTTTTGGATAGCAGCCATCCAGTTACAGTCAAATATATGAGTATACTATGATGTGTTTATCCATTCTATTGTTGATGGACATTGAGAGTGTCCCCAGTGTTTGCCCACATGAACAATGTTGGCATGAACATTCTTACACAGGTCATTCTGTGGACACGGGCAGTCATTTTGGTTAAGGACATAATACCCTGAGGTGAAATTATTGGATCAGAGTATTTGTTCAGTTTCAGTTCAGTTCAGTTCAGTCACTCAGTTGTGTCCGACTCTTTGCGAACCCATGAATCGCAGCACGCCAGGCCTCCCTGTCCATCACCAACTCCCGCGGAGTTACTGTCAAATTGTTTTCCTAGATGGTTGTACCAATTCACAGTCTCACCAGGATTTTATGAGAATTCTGGTTGCTCTGTATTGACATTTGGTGCTGTCAACTCCATTAACCACTCTGGTGAGACCTATACTAGAATTTACTTGACATTTTTTTTTTTTAAACCAATGTCTCTTCCTCCAGCTCCTTTCTTCTTCCTCATCTGCTTCTTCCTCTTTTTCTCTATTTTCCTTTTTCTTCTTTCCCTTCCTCTTCTTTTAATTCTTCTTAGTATATTTTACATAAGGCTGTATACTAGAAATTAACTGCATGAAATTATAGATTTGGTATGCAAAATCAATATTTCAAATTTTAACTATTAAAATACAAACATGATTCCGTGTCTCATCTGGAAGTATTGCCTGTTCCTCCACACCTGGGGAAATGCAGCTTATGCTGTTTGACTTACTCATTGGTGCCCCTGTTTTTGCCAAGGCCCCCATTGATTCTTGCCCTGCTCCAGGCATGCTTAAGCCAGAAATGAGGGTTGTTGCCTATGGCCAAGGAACAGAGTGGATTCTCAATAAACACTCTCCCAGCCTTAGGCTTTTCCAAACCTTCCACTTCCTCTGAGCAGCTTAGTCCAGTGTCCCTAAGTACCCCCCACCCCAACTTTCACCCCTTCTTATCCACGAACTGGTGTTATTCTTTGCTTTTTGAAAAGGGTCTTTCCTGGAGGTTACCCTTTAGCTAATTAGATGAGGCCGGCTGCAAAAGATTTAAATGGTCCAGTTTGAGAAGGAGGAGCAGCTCACACAGCCCCGGGTTAGACCAGCCGGCATTTTTTCCTGTTTGGGGAAATAGCTCCTGGATTAGCCCCCTGCCACCCGGGGTAGTGTGTGAGAATGTGTGTTTTCGCCTGTCCTCCTGCCATGCCCACAAGGAGCTTGTCTGTCCCAGCCCTGTCATTTCCTCCCAGTCAACAGGGCCAGATGCTCCAGACCCCGTTAATGAGATGCTGAGGGATTTGGCCATTGAAGGCTTTCGATTTCAAGGGGACACAACCCCACCCCTGACACAGCTGAGAGCCCGTGTGAGCCGGCAGCAGACTTTGGGGAGAGGAAATGGTGCAAAGCCCAACCATCAGTTTGGGATTTCCCTCGGCAACCTTTGTGATGAAGGCTCTGAGAGGCAGGTTGGCAAATGGGCATTCATCAGGAGCCTTGTGAGTGCAGAGCTGTCTGCCAGAACCAGGCGGAGGTGGCCGAGGTTGGCAAAAGAAATAAGGTGCATCTCCGCCCTCCAGGAGCCCATAGTTGAGAAGTAACTGGGAAGATGTTAATAAACGTTTAGTCCTCCTGACTCACAGATCAAACCTGGGCCACAGTCCTTTAGAATTCTCCCGAGGTGGAGGATGTCGGTTCCCAGCCTGAGTTGGGGCACATGGACTTGGGTGGGAGTTTGTGGACCCAGCTCTGCCACTGTGGGGTGCCTGCTTTGAGTCTGCACTGACATCCAGCTTAACCTGGTCGTAGTTGCATTAATAGCAGGTAACCTGAACCCTAATTCTGTGCTGCGCCCCGTGTCATGCACGTGATCTCATAGAAGTATTAGTATCATGATTTCCTTCTTAGGTAGGTGCTATGATTTGCCCCCATTGTCCAGGTGAGGAAACTGAGGCACAGAAAGGTGGGATCACTTTCCTGAGGTCACAATCAGGACCTGAGCTCCAGTCCTCCCCCCGACCCCAAAGCCTGTGTGAATTTAACTCCTACATTCCACTCCCTCTGTGCAGACGCCTTTTTTGAACCTCCACACTCATGTGGAATGAAATGCCGCGCCCTACCCCCCTCTCGTCTCCAACCACGGGCAGGGTGAGCCAGCCAACGCTGCCTGCCATTCTAACAAGAGGCCTTGCTGCCGACCCCTGGAGGGATAATAAGCAAGGCTGCCAGCGCAGGCGCTGCAAGGGGGCGACTCCGCAGGCACCGCTAGAACTCCTTAAAGCTGAGGAGCAGCAGACCTCCTGGAGAGGGTGACTTTTAGGCTGCCTGTGTGGGAGGCCTCCACTCTTAAAATTAACACCCTCTCCCGCCCTCAGTCCAGAGCTGTGAAAATCTGCAAGGCGGGTTTGCTTTGACCACAGGAGGGCGCCCAACTCCTGGCCACACCTGAACAGGGCCCTGGGGTGGGGGGAGGTGAGGGGGAGAGAAGTGAGGGTAATTTTGGGTGCAGTTTTAAACCAAACTCTCTTCAGCTGATCACATAAGCTCCTGGGGAAGGGCAGAAACATTTCAAAACCAGCCCAAAAGGGACCTTCTATTCAGCTGGGGCTGAGCTAGGGGCCGAGAGTTCCAACAACAGAAATGACATGGTCCAACCCTCTGAAGAGCGCACAGTCAGGAGAATTCAAACATCGTATGCTACGTGTCCATCCAGAGCAATCATTTAACAAGCATTTCGTGAGCACCAACTGTGTGTCAGGCTCGGTGCTGGTTGCCAAAGACAGAAAAACGAAAACAGTACAAAATCATTGCCCTCAAAGAGCCTCAGTCCACGTGGGAGAGAGTGTGTGTGTGCATGTGTATGCGTGTGCAAGCTCAGTTGTGTCCAACTCTTTGTGACCCCATGAACCGTAGCCCACCAGGCTCCTCTGTTCATGGAATTTCCCAGGCAAGAATGCTGGAATGGTTTCCATTTCCTACTCCAGGGAATATTCCCCACCCAGGGATTGAACCTGTGTCTCTTAGGTTGGCAGGCAAACTCTTTAGCACCATGCCACCTGGGAAGCCAGACAAAGCCTACAGGAATAAATTTGGAAAAGACAGGAAAGTGCAGACACAGAGATACATAGAGGATACTTTAGAAGGATGGAGGCGGAGCACCAACCCAAACTAGGAGGAAATGGGGATTATCAGGGAAGGCTTCCTGGAGGAAGAACACTCGACCCTGGCTGGGATGGACTGTGGTGTCAGAGAAGTCTTCCTGGAGGAGAGATACGAGAGCCACAGTTATAAACGACATGTGGGGGTTAAACTGGCAAAGAAGGAGAGGGTCTTCCAGGCGATGGGAACAGTATAAGCCAAAGGCTGGAGGTAAGGAACAGCACAGAATATAGTGCGGGGAGCCTAGAGAGGGAAAGCGGAGAGGGTGGCAAGGCCAGGTGGAGATGGGGAGTGGGTGCGGAGTGCTATGCTAAGGAGATAGGGCCCCCGGCTGTCTTTGTGTGTGCGTAGGGATACATTTTCCTCTTCTCTTTCTGTCTCCTTTTCAGAGCCAAGAAGAAAAGCAAGCCCTTGAACCTCAAGATCCACAGCAGCGTGGGCAGCTGTGAGAACATCCCCTCCCAGCAGCGCTCTCCGCTGCTGTCCGAGCGCTCCCTCCGCTCCTTCTTCGTGGGACATGCGCCCTTCCTGCCCTCCACCCCTCCCGTCCACTCCGAGGTCAATTTCTCTGCAAGTAAGTCCTCCGCACCCGCACCGGGCGGCTGCACCAGCTGCACTCCGCGCCCGGGGCGCGCCCTCTGCTTTTCCTGCCGTGAGAATACCGTAATTGGGAGGCTGTTGTCACTGGTCACGTGTGGTTGCAGGTGTGTAGGGATGACACCGAGAAGCAAGCTAGCAGGACATTCAAGGAAACAGCAGGCTTTTCTCTCCTCTGCTTCTCAGCTGCGCGGTCACAGGATTTTCCCTGGACGCCATGGGCTAAGGCGTCTCTGATTCAATTTTGTAATTTTCTCCCCCACACCGGTCGATGAGTGTAACCTTTACATCTCCATGATGGATTTTGGTTCACACGGGGCTGAGTGGGGCCTGGGGTGGCTTACATTCTGCTGTCGTGAGTTTTGCGGCAAAGTGGTTATTCCTAGGGGTGGAAATGGAACTTTGTGGTGATCAAGGATGAAGTCTCAGAAGGTGTTTAATCTTCTCTGCCCAGAGGCCCGTTTTGCTGAGCAGGCGCAGATGTGGTCAGAGGGGAGCCCCTGAAAAAAGCCCAACCAGTCCTCCAGCCAAGACAACAACTTTATTGCTTGGGAACTTGGGAGGAGGAGGGGGTGCTAGAATGTGAAGGAAATAACCCCGTGCCCTTAATACAGCCAGACTGTGTCCACGTGTTGCTACTCTGATAAGTGATGAATGATGCTCACTGAGCACTAGTGTGTGCATCAGACACATGTGTGATGTCATTTAGTTCTTGCAACAATCAGTGGTACACATGGATTATTCCCATTGTAAAGATGAGGAAATTGAGGCCCAGAGACATCAAAGAATCACCTAAAGTCACACAGCTATGGAGTAGTTGAGTCAGGATTTGAATCAAATTCCTTCTAACTCCAGAGTATACCAGTTCAACCATCATGCCTGATTTTGTAACCAAGTTCCTCAGATACCCAGCAGGACATCTTTCTCTAACTGTGGGATTCTGTTCTTTATCTTTACATAAAGGTTTTTAAAATTCTTTTTAGGGAGCCCATGGACCTGTTAAGGATTGGATGCAATCTATTGGTTCTCTCCCTGGAAAACTGCAGACGGAATGTCCAACACAAATGTTTGGAGTCAGGACTGTCAGGTTCAGAAGCTCTGCCTTACCCCAGCTGGATGGTTGGCCCAGAGCAGAACCGTGAACTCAGTTTATAGTCCACACATGTGTCTCCTGAGTCCACTGCAGGACTCAGTGGAGGGTCTGGTACCAGAAGAGACTTGTGTGGATATCAGGAGAGGCTCCAGAGCCTGGCTTATCTCAGTGCCCAAGGCTACAGGCCCTGAATCAAGCAAACTAAAATAGTGCTCACGACACACGTCGACGCCAGAAAGCCAGTTTATCAATTTGTCAAGAGAAATCACTGTCAGAGGGATTAGAGACACTCCATGATGGTGGGTGGGTCTGCGGTGAGCCTGGTCAAGGGAAAGGGGTGATGACATTTGCAGTGAATATTGGCAGCTGATTGGGGCAGGGTATCATGGCTTTGGAGGGGGCTGCCTGGGTTCCAGCCCCAGCTCTGTTATTTCTGAGCAGTGTGCTGACCTCCAGCAAGTTAAGAGCCTCTCTGAGCCTCAGCTTCCTTAATCTGTGAAATGGGAATAACAATAGCTTCACATCACAGATGTTTGTGAGGACTGGATGAGCTCATATTTGTCAAGTTGCCTGCACAGTACTTGGCACACAGTAAACGCCTCATAATGGCAATTGCTATTCTGGTGTTTATTGTCTCCTTCTCCTAGAGTCATTTCCATCCTCTGGCTCCATGATTAATTTTGAGGCTGTGGCTAAATGCCTTTCAGTTCACCCCCCCCACCCCCAACCCAACTCCCTTTTGGCCCTAAGAGTGCCTGGAATTTACCTTGGCGTGATGCTGGGCACTGCCTCTGGCAGCCATCTGTCTTCAGGCATCGCCATCGTATGAGAGAATGTCAGCATGGCTGCCTCAGAGGGTTTGACCATAGCCCTGGACTTTAATTCCGGCCAGAGGAGAAATATCTCCATCTTACCTTAAAAAAAAAAAACAAAAAAAAAAAAACAGCCGTCAGTCTTGCATGTTCAGACCCCTGCTTCTGTCCCAGAGTTTTGCAAGAATTCACTGTAGTTCCCCATTTTCATGCCTGCCCCCCGTCTCCATCTGAGAGGAGACGCTTCCCTGCCTGCCTATGGGCAGGATCAGAGTCATCCTGAGTTAAACTCAGCTCCCAATACTATGAGGCCCTAGAAGCACAATTTTCTCTCAGGACAGTCCTGGTCCTTGTATGCAGAGAGGCCCCTCCCTGATCTCCCAGGAAGGAGAAAGCTAGCATTTGAGTCTCAGGGAGAGAACAAGTATGTAACCCAAGTATTAGCTGGACTCCCATGGACCAGTCCTATTTTCGATGATCCTAATAAATAATAGAAGCAGAGAAAGCCTGGTGGAAGAGGCTCCAGATCAGGAAATGAGAAGCTCTCCGCTGGGTCTTAGTGTTGTCACCAGTGGCCATGTGACCTTTGTCCTTGCTGGGCATCTCGGTGGCATTGTTACAGTTCAGATGCGTTGCACACTTTGTGGCCGGATATCATTATTCCCATGTTACAGATCAGGAAACTCATGCTCTGAGAGGTGAGTGATCTGGACCACATTATAGGTATTGAATCCAAACACAAACCTGCATCCCGTCTTCCTTTCTCTCTCTGGGTCTCAGTTTCCCCAACTGTACAATAAAAGACTCCATGCAGGTCCATTCCAAAGCTTAGGAACTCTAAGGCTAATCCAGAGAGTATGCAGAGTGGCTTTTCCTAGGCAGATATTTTGACTCACTCAGAATGGCGGTTTGGGAGTCTCTGGGTCAGGGCTGTGGGGAGCACACAGCTGCAGGCACTGGCTCCCCCTTACTATTGACAGTCCGTTCTCACACCACTCTGAGTTCCAGAGGAGAACTTCTGGCCTCTGGGCCCCAGTGCCAGCCTTCCTCCCCTGACCCGGCTGAGGGAACCTCTGAGGCGGTGTCCCTGCCAGGCTGAGTCTGTCCTCCCGTTTGTCACTGTCAGCTCTGGCTGTGTCTGTGCTGTGAAGGGCGGTGAGCCTCCGCCCTGTTATCCCTGATGGTAACGCTGGAAGTCAGCATTAGGAAGATTCTGGCTGCAGAGTGGCCGGGTCTTGGACCCCGGGTGCCCAGCCACCTCGAATGAGCTGCAAGAAGGACTTAACCTCTTGGGGCTCGCCCTGCTTCCCTGGTCTGGGGGTGACGGGCAGGGGAAGGGAGGAGAGTAGAAGGAGTCCTGGCTCCTGAGGAATCCGTCTCTAAGATTAGCCATGGACAAAACAGCAGATATCAGACTCTGCTGCTCAACATGGAGGATGCTGACCGAGGAGTGAACCTGCTTCTCAGAGAAGTAGAGAACCATCACTTACCTCTCCATCCTTGCTGTATTTATTTACTCCATGCTGCGTTCATGCATACCACATTGCCCCTGTATTGTCTCATTGGCTGCCTTCCACCCATGGACCCGTTTTTGGACCAATAAGCTGTGTGTCTGTGGCACCTTGGAGGGCATCTCTGACCCCCAACTGACTCAGTTCAGGTAGCCTCTGTGATCCCTATAAAGGAGCTTCTTCAGAATGAAAAAAAAGATTGCTGCCTACATGGGAACAGTTAATTATTCACCATTCAATACTGGATGGTGGAAGTAATTTGGGGGGTTATAGCGACCAAGTGGTGGCTGACATATCATTGGGCACATCACTGAACCCCGTGAGTCTATTTCTACCCAGCAAAGATGGTAGTGAGGGTAAAATGAGGAAATCCTGTGAATTTCCTAGCATGGGGGCCAGAACTTAAAGCACCAAGTCTCAGTGAAGGGCTGCTTGGGGAGCTCTTGCTGTACATTATGTGATGGAATAGCTTGTAACAATGAGGAAAATGACGATAATAATAGCAGTCGGCATTTATTGCATGTTGACAGTGTCCCAAGCTTCATCAATTCAGGCAAAGCAATTTACTTCTGTTGTTTTGTTTAAGCTTCATAGTCCTCCATCGGGTAGGTACTCTTCAGTTCAGTTCAATTCAGTCGCTCAGTCACGTCTGACTCTTTGCAACCCCATGGACTACAGCACGCCAGGCTTCCTATTATGATGCCCATTTTACAGATGAAGAAGCTGGGGCTGAGAGATTTAAGTCACCGCCCCAAGGTCACAGGCCAGGAAGGGGATGGAGTTTGCTCTCATTCAGAATCCGCCAAATCGGCAACACTGCCATGTGAAATGGCAACACCTTTTCCACTGAAACGTCTTTGTTCAGCAAGTAGGGAGCTTACCTTGTTCGAGGTTTCTCTCTGGCACCCTTGCCTAGTTGGGAGACTGTGTGGTGGGGGCCAGTCTTGCTCCAAGGATGCCTCTTGTTCCCCCAGAGCACAGTGCTTGCTCAACGATCGGCACCCACATTGGCCAGCAGACTGTTATCCCACCAGACAGTGTTTATATTCAGGGGATCCATTGTCCCAGGTGGTGGCCATCCCTGTGGGCAGGGGGCAGGCAGCTGCAGAACACACCCAAAAGATGTCATCCTGAACATCTTTGGTAGAAGATGAGGGGTGATGGGGACTTCTTTTGCCACCTGTAGTTTTTGGAGTGTTTATTAGCTGTCTGGATGGGTGGGTGGGTACTTCAGGGGAGCAGCTGCCAGAACGAACAAGTGACTGATGATACCTGGACATCCCCATCTTGGCCCTGAACACTAGCTGCAGTTGGATGTGAGACCCCGGTCTTATGAAATACTGTCCTTCACCAGGTGTTTGAAGGACAGCATGCCCTCCTCGCCTTGCCCCGTCTCACTGTGCCCTCTTCTCATCTCTTTTCCACGCAGCTCCTGCTCTTTGTTCTGGAGACACAGCGACAGGCAGCTGACCCTCAGCTGAGGGCCTGGCCTCGTGTGCCTTGGGGGGATGAGTCAGAAGCCCGGCTTGTTAGGGAGGCAGCTGCAGGTAGCAATAAAGACTGATGAAGCTGAGCTGCGCGGACTCCCAGGAAACCAGCCACTGGAAGCGTTATCAAGAGACTCGGGATGGAGGTGATTGTATAATGGGGTTTAATGAGGCTTGAGGCCAAGGTTCATTACCGCCACCCCCTGGAAGAGGGGGAAGACGAGTGCGTGCCTTGACAAAAATTGACTGCCTGAACCACATTCTTATCTCAGAATCTGGAGAAATTTTGAGAAATTTGAGTCTGACCTAGCTCGGTGGTGGCATATCTGAGGGGAAGACATATATCCCATACGAGTGACCCAAAGGACTTTTCTCCCCTAGAGTGAGCGAGCGGAAGTCCTGCTCCCCACACCCCCACCCAGGAGACCCAGGAACCGCCCATGTCCCATGCCACCTGGCATCTTTGCAGTATTTTAGAAACTGAGGTCCCAGCAGGTTTCTAACACTTACTGACCATCTGCCACTTGCCAGGCAGGTGCTGCTGTAGGTGCTTTATAGGCTCTCAGACACATGCACCTGGGAACAAGTGAAATGGTACAGAAAGGTTCATAATGAAGACTTTTGTCCCTCACATCATCCCTGTCCCAGTCCTGCTTTTAAAAAATGCTTTCCGTGTCTGCTGCTGCTGCTGGACTCACACAATTTAAGCTAGGTTATAACCTCTTTGCTGTTCTCAAAGCATGTCTCAGACCAGCACCATCCCAAAGCTTGTGAGAAATGCAAATTCTTACTCTTCTCCTTCCAGACCCACTGCATCAGCACCCCTGAGGAGGGTCCAGACTTCTGTATTTTCACCAGCCCTTCAGGGTATTCTGCACTTGAACATTTGAGAATCACTCAGTTATCTCTGTCTCTCTCTTTTGGGACATAGTTTCAAGCTTACAGAAAAGTTGCAAAAACAATACAAAGGTTTCCTGAACCCCCTTAGCTCAGAGTCTGGAGAAGACAATAGCAACCCACTCCAGTACTCTTGCCTGGAAAATCCCATGGATGGAGGAGCCTGGTAGGCTGCAGTCCATGGGATTGCAAAGAGTCGGACATGACTGAGCGCCTTCACTTTCGCTTTTCACTGTCATGCATTGGAGAAGGAAATGTCAACCCACTCCAGTGTTCTTGCCTGGAGAGTCCCAGGGATGGGGGAGCCTGGTGGGCTGCCGTCTATGGGGTTGCACAGAGTCGGACACTACTGAAGTGACTTGGCAGCAGCAGCAGCAGCTCAGGGTCACTAGTTTTTATCATTTCTTTACATTTGCTTCTTCTCTCCAATTCCCCCCACCAACCTCAGTTTCTCTTTCCCTCTCTCTCCCTCCCTCTCTCTCTTTCTCTCCTTTCTGTGGACCATTTGAGACTAGGTTACATATTCTCTTACATAACCACACGTAGTTACCAGATTTAGTAAACTTGATATTCAGTCAAGACTTTCATCTGACCATCTTCCAATTTCAGCAATTTGTCTCAATAGCATCCTTTATAGCTTTTTTTTTTCTGGTGCAGGATCCAATCTGAGGTCACATACTACATTTAGCTGTTATGTTGACCTTAAACAGTTCTTTAGCCCTTGTCATTTTGACTTTGACGTTTCCGAAGAGTAGGGACCAGCCACACACCAGAATGTCCCTCAGTTGGGTTTGTCTGCTGTTTCCTTGTGGTTAGACCTGGTCTGTGCAGCTTTGGCAGGACTTCTGCTCACGCGGCGCCGTGTTTTACTTGGTGCAGGCCTGTCTTCTGTGGGCCAGGCCTGCCAGACCTTTAGCTTTTTCAAAAAAAAAAAAGTCTGAGACCATGATGTTGATGAGAAAGCTCCAAATTTTAAGATCTAAGCACCCAGTGAAAAATCTTTCAACCCTGTGTGAACCAGTTTAAATAGTCCCACAGGCTTGTGGGTCCTACTTGGTCTTGGGTTTCCCAATTTTTAACCTCTGTTCTAGAATCATGGAGATCAGAACAGGTAGGTGCCTCAAAAATAACCAAGTCCAAGCCCTCTTTTTTACAGATGTAGAAAGTGAGACCAGAGAGCAGAAGGGACTTGCCCAGGGTTACAGAGCTGGGTTTGAACCCAGGTCTCCTGATGCCCAGCTAGTGGTTCTCTGTTACACCAAGATGGTTGGAAAACTGAAGCTTCATAAAGTTTTGTGCTTAAAATGCCCCAGAGGAAGGAAACAGTGTCTTATTAAAAGGTGATGTATTTTGTGTGTATGGAGGGCTGGTAATGTGTGAGGTAGGTGTGTGTGTGTGTGTGTGTGTGTGTGTGTGTGTGTGTGTGTGTGTGTGTATCTATGTTTTATGCGAGGCCACTATTGGATTTTTATCAACTCCTTCTCTGATGTGCCCATATATTTTGTAATTCCTGCCTTAGCACAAACAATTTGGGCTCAGCATGCAGTGGACAACCTTAGACCTTTTGTTATAATTACTCCCACCAGGAACGATGGCAGCAAAAATTGGTTGGTAAGTGGTTGGCACTTGGAACTGGGTGGGGGAGTCATTTGTGCCTTTTGGAGTGAGTCCTGATCCTCAGTCAGGTACACACTGTCGGCGTGGACATCCTGTTCCTGTGTCTGATTGTGCTTTTGTCCCACCAACAGCCCCTCCTGCACAAATAAATATTTTTGAACGGACAGTACCATTTGTGAGCATGCCCTTTGTGGCCAGCATTGTGAGTCTATAGCTCCCCAGGGTCTTGAAGGCAAAGTAGAAAAGATTCTGCTTTTCAGAGATGCTGAGCTGGATGGTTTTGGCATCACTGAGGCAGGAACTGAAGTTGCTAGACTTCAATGCAGTCTTTGTATTTTATGGATGGTTTTCCTGACCAGAGAAACAAGTGTCCAAGCAAAATTCTGCCAGAAACTATTTTGTTAATCAGAAAATAAGCAGGTCTTTATTGCTTCATGATAGTGGTTGTACGGACATATGGCTTTGTTACAAGTAATAGTAAACAAACTTGAGCCTTTTTTGTGTGTGTGAAAGTCACTTATTGGCACATGTAAGTGAAAAGTCCAGGGGTTGTGTGAGCTTCAGGCATGGCTAGATCTAGGGGCTCAGTTCATGTCAGGACTCTGTATCTCTCAGCTCTCCTCCTCTCCAGGGTGGCTTCACTTTTAGGCTTTCATGTGGTGACTGTATGGCCTCAGAAGTTCCAGTCCCTTCCCTCTTCTGGTCCATGGTAAAGGATTGAGATTGTTTAAGTCTGAGATTCACTGGGTCAACCAGCATGACCATGTACTCACCTCTGAACCAATCAGTGGAGTCAGGAAAATGGGGTGGAAACTTTCTCGTTTAATCCTGAGTTGTGATTTTTACTTTGGGGCTTAGAAATGGAATCTTTTTGCCTAAAAAGGGAACATGAATGCTGGGGAAGCTGACAACCAGTGCCCATTAGAGTAGAAATGAGCAACAATGGTCCCTGTCTTCAAGAGCTTTGAGGAGCATCTCTCTGGTCAAATTAGTTCATGATCCAAGTTAGTGGGGCCTTGTCTCCACTACTGTACAGAAAGCTCTTTCCTATTTCTGAGGGTCTCCCTTGGGCTGTATTTCTCAGGGATCCCTGACAAGGAGTTTCTTTTCTATCCCTCTGACACTCCTGTGGTGGGGTCTCCAGGAAGCACACAGCCTGTCAGGGAAGGTTAACCCGTGGTTCCAGGTGGCGACTCGGCTCCACTGGCAATTTGAAGCCATAGCATCTTGGTATTAGCCAGGCATGGGATGGCGAGTTGGACGAACCTGGGTATGAATCTCATCTCTGCCATTTATTGCCTAACATCTCTGAGCCTCAGTTTCCCCATCTTCAGGACAGAACTTAATAGGCCTTGCTCATGGAGTAGTTATTAGGATTTGAAATAAAAGGAAGCTGAGCACTGTGCCTGTTGCTTAGACAGCATTACATGTTTTGCTGTGATCATCAGTACTATCATATAGGATTTGTGTTTCAGTTAGCTTTGATCCTCCCTGGTTTCTGCTGGACATCAGTCCAAACCACCCCTGCCACCCACACCACACCTGAATGGAACCATCACTACTGATTGAATTCCGGACGAGTAAAGTGTGATACCGAGCAAGTTAGTCCTTGTGGGCTTTTCTGGTCCTTGTGCCCATACCTGCCTTCAATGACATGTCCTTTGCTAATTCTAACAACAGAAGGTTTTCTTTTCACAGACATAGAGTCCACTCTTCTCATCCCCAGGACTGTGCTCCTGGACTCCCCTCCTGATGACCTTTTCCATCACTCATATGACACACAGGCTGTCCTGTTCTAGGATGTAGCTCTGATAACTCTGATCTTTCTCCCGGACATTTTGCCTGTTACTCGTTTTGAGTGGGGCTTCCCAGGTGGTTCAGCGGTAGAGTCTGCCTGCCAATGCAGGAGATGCAGGAGACATGGCTTCAATCCCTGGGTCAGGAAGATTCTCTGGGAGAGGAAATGGCAACCCACCCCGGTATTCTTGTCTGAAAAATCCCATGGGCAGAGGAGTCTGGCAGGCCACAGTCCATGGGGTCGTGAAGAGTCGGACACGACCTGGTAACTGACCGTGCACACACTCCTTCTCAACCGGGAGAGTCGCCCTTCTCCAAAGACTAGGTTGCCTCCTGGGCCTCAGGTGGACCTGTCCCCGCCCCATCCCTGCTGGCCTTACTGGTCTTGGGTGCACACCCTTGCTCGAATGCCCCACCCCACCAGCATCCAGGCAGGATCTGGGTACCTGTGTTTCATTCCAGGCACATTCTTCTCAGCCAGGATATGAGTGGCAAGTGTCTCACTGTGCTCCACGCTGCTCTGTCTGAGGCCCCTGTTAAAGCGATTCTCCCCTCGGCTGAAAGTCAGGGCATCCCCAGGCAGGCATGGTGGACACAGTGCCAGCATCCTTTATCTTTGCCCCCAACTCCTCCCTTTTCTGTTTTCTCTCCTCCCTTCTCTGTTTTCTCTCCTCCCTCTCTTTCTCCATCCTGTCTGTCTCAGTGTCTGTCTCTCTGGATTGGTCAGCCTCTTTTTCTGTTGGTTTTCCCTGGGAACACTGTCACCCTCCTCTTTTCTCCCGTGGTGTCACCTTCACACTTTCAGTCCCCCTCCCAGCCCTAGCCTTGCTGACGTTCCCTCTCTCTCTTCTCCTCTGTCTTTCTCTCTTCACCCTGCTGTCTCCAGTTACCCACCTTCCCAGCCTGACTCTTCCAGCCACTTTGTGCTGCGTTCCTTGATAGAGGTGATCTGAATTTGGTGGCTTGGGGGCTGGAGAGAGGGACGACTAACCCCGCCCCCCAAGAAAAAACCCCCAAAGTGCCTGTCTGTTAGGGATTCATTACAAATCGTAGGGGTAGATGGCAGAAGTGTCCTGTCTGGGGCAGGGGCTGGCCTGCCTCTTCTGGATGAACCCCACTGCTGATCCCATCATGACAGAACTGGGATCTTAGGTCCTTAGGTGCTAATTGGCACAACTCAGCCTGCTTCCAGCCAGGGTCATTATTTTCTGTTTCCCCAAGCCTTCCATGCTGCATTTGGCCTCAGCACTTTCTGGAAACCCCAGGAGACACTGAGAGTATTTAGGCCAGGGCTCAGCAATTTTTCCTGTGACCAGAGAGCAAATATTTCCAGCTTTGCAAGTCAACAGTCTCAACTACTAACTCTTTAATAGTAGCATGAATATAGCCTTATGTAACCAAAGGGGTAGGGCTGTGTTCCAATAAAGCTTTATTTACAAAACAGGCAGTGGGCTAACTTGGGCTCAGACTTGGAAGCTAAACAAGCCCCGTTTTCAGCTCCCAGCTCTGCCCCCTACCGGCTAGGAGACCTCGGGCGAGTGAGGTCTCTGAGCTGCTGTTTCTCATCTGCAAAATTAGGAGAACATTTGGGCTTCCCTCATAGGGTGGTTTTAAGATTAAATGAGAGAATGCCTGTAAACTGCTAGCACAGGGCCAGGCACATGGTGAGCAGGCAATAAATATCTGCAATTATTATTTATATAATGTTGCTAATATGTGTACATGTTATATATAACACTCATATATATGTTATATATATTATATATACACATATATGTTTGTTTATATATATATATACACACACACACACACACACACACATGCAGACATACGCACAGGCATACACAAATGCTCCACGAGATGCAGTTGTTTTCTGTGATGGATTTGGAATTAGAGGAAGAACCAAAACAGTGTGGTTTTTGGTTAGGCTTCTGCACCCACCTTACTTAATGAGGCCACTTCACAGTTGGTCCTCATGAGAAGCCAGGGCTTTAATCCAGGACCCATTTCCTCTGTCAGGGTAGCCATACCCACCACCCAGTTCATCCACATTGAGGTGATTGCTGTTCACAACCCCTTCCAAGCAGCATGGGATTCGGTTTCCAGTGACAGTGAGTGGAGAGACAGACTATGAAATCAAGATTTGCACCAGGGCCAGAACAGCTTCTGCTCATATGTAAACTTAATCCCAAGAGCAGATGTATGGTTTGGGAGACCCAGGCATCTAGACAGAGGAAACAGTCCTTACTTACCCAGTTTCACTTCCTTTAGAAATCCCACAGAATCTGGACAAAAGAAAAAAAGAGTGGGGGTTGCTGGTGAAAGAAGAGTATCTGGCTTAGGCACCTCCAAGACTGCATTCCTCAGGGCTTTTTCTGATGCAGAGACCTTCCACATACTGGCGTCAGAAGATAAAAGGGAAGTTGCTGGTTTAGGTACTGGGGGAGAAAAAGCCTAGACATAAACAAGGTCTTCAGGAATGGCTGGATCCAGAAGCCAGTGTCATCAGACTGTGTTCTTTTTGTCTCTTGTCTCACATTATGCTTTCCATTTTATGAGTTTCTTTCTCAGGTAGGCGCTCCCTTCATGGAAGCCTTTGGCTGGCCCAGGTTTCCATCCTTAGAGATCTAAGTGCATCAACCCCCTGAAATAGCTGGATTGCCTTTAAGGGGACTAGATCTCCAGGGAACACCAGGGTGATGTAACCTCCAGAATAGGGATGCTGAGCAGACAAGAGCAACAACTGCTCCTACAAAACTGTCTGTGGGTTGATTACCTATGATTCACGCTCTCACTTGTTTCTCTCCTCATTGAGGAGCCAGGGGAAGTGTGAATGATTAGTAAATCAGAAAAAGAGTGAACCTATTTGATGAGTTCCACTTCCCTTTCTGTTTACTTGAGATTCCCACTTTCAGAGGGTGTCAGGAATCTTTTCCCTTTTGATCAGCCATGAAATAAGAAGGAACTCAGTGGTTCCAACCCTAATTGTACATCCCAATCACCTGGGCAGGGAGGGCTTTTCAAAATTCTGGTTCCCAGGCTGAAGCCCCTGTCCAGTGACGCCAGAGTCACTGGAAGGTGAAGCCCACTTTTCAGTGCTCCCTGGGTGATTACAGTATGCAGCCAACATCAAGAACCACAGATCCAGCTGGAGTGGCCAGCATATTCAGAAGCTATCCTAGACAGGCGGGGCTAAGTTCTTGTAGGACTTTCTAAAGACCTACGTCATCTCTGTGGATACTGGGAACTGTCTTCTCGTCTCAAGCTCTAGAATTAAATAGAAGACAAGTTTTGGTCTACAGTGTGACCCATGTGATTTACAGGTGTTGGGCCCCTGCTGGGGCCATGATTCACCGCTGCTGTTCCTGCCTGCTAGCACACTGATTACTGTCAGATTATCTGGTCTCCTTGCTGCATCTTAAGCTGGGCTGACACTGAGGCAGCAACATGGGATTTTGAAAGCATATATGCAGAGGTGGAGGAAGTGGGTGGGCGGACAGGTGTGAAATACAGACAGGACTGTGGTTCCTGGGGTGGATGACAGATGGATCAGGTTATGGCAACAGGGCCAATGAGGAGACTTGGACACCTGTTCAAAGGGCTTCAAATATCTGCAGTTCTCCTCCTAGGCTCATTCAGTGCTGGTGAAGGGCTTACAAAATCAGGAGCTATGCAAAAGCATCTGAACCTCCTCTTGTTGAGTGAGAGGAGACCCTAGAAGGTCCTGTACTGGTTCTAATGTGTCAGCTGTTCAAGAGTCTCTTTCCCATTCCAATCTCTGAGGCTGGGCCCGGAATCTGGGAATTGAACAAGCACCCTTGAATTATGCCCCAGTTTGGGACCTGGGGCTGTTTTTAACTGGCTTCCAGCTAGATAAAAGAAACAAACTGTGTTTCCACAAAGTATGTTAGTGAGTTAAATAAGCAGCCTTTTAGTTTGAGATTGTTGTTATTCAGTCGCTCAGTTGTGTCTGATTCTGCGATCACGTGGACTGCAGCAGGCCAGGCTTCCTTGTCCTTCATTATCTCCCGGAGTTTGCTCAAACTCATGTCCATTGAGTTGGTGATGCCATCCAACCATCTCATCCTCTGTCGCCCCCTTCTCCTCCTGCTCTCAATCTTTCCCAACATCAGAGTCTTTTCCAATGAGTCAGCTCTTCTCATCAGGTGACTAAAGTATTGGAGCTTCAGCTTCCAATGAACATTCGTTTAGGACTGATTTCCTTTAGTTTGAGATAATATCCATCAAAACTTTTTGGTATTAAATATCCTTTTTAAAGTGAAATGATGGGTAATTATAGATGGTTTTTTTCTTTTTTTTTTTTACACCTAGTGTCCTTTCTTAGAAACAGACATTGCTAACTGTAAGTCGTCTCCTGTTTATTAAATATTCTGGTCCGTAAAATTCAAGTCAGGAACTCTTTCTCTAGATTGGAGTTTTAAAGATCAATTATTAACATTATTGAACAAAAGCCCCTTCTTCAAAAAGAAGCTCATATAACCCCTTACTGTATGAATCAACAGATGAAAGGGGAGTTGTTCTGGGTTTTGTAAAAGTAGGTGGCCTGGTGTTCCATGCCCTGGCTCTCCCCTCAGTGATGGCTTTGGAGATACTTCTTTGAAATTCAGTTTGGAACTGCTATCTCAGAAATTTCTTTAAATGATTCGAATTGGAAACCCAAGACCCTAGGATGGAGAGCATTCTCTCAAACTCCTGGTTCCTAATTCGGTCCAGTCATTCCAAGGGTTCATGTCACTGATGAATTAAAAAGACCCTCCCATCCCCCACCAACCCCAGAATGGAGTTAGCACCTGGTAGGTGTTGGGGGTATCATCTTCATTGTAATAACCCCTATTTTCTCACTTTGAAAATGAGAAGAACATAGCCCAGGGAAGTGAAATGACTTTCTCAGGGTCACCAAGAAGGAGGAAGGACTTGGGGTCAGGACTTGGTTTACCTTGAGGTCCAGAGCACCTTTCCGCTTTCCCTTATGCAACAAAGCTGGCTCTGGCGTCTCGGAGGGAGCTTCGAAAATATTCAGGAACTATGGCTTTTCCGATAGTATAACGTATGAGTCTGTCTCTTCAAGAGTCATTCCTCCATCTGTCCATCCAACCAAAAATATTTCAGATTGTCTCCTCCCTGTGTGGGTACCAGGGATACGGGGATGTGTAGACATTCAAGATCTCCATCTTCACGGAGCAGCCAGACTGCTGGGGGAAACAGATATAAAGAGCCACTGGCTATGGCGGTGATAAAAGCTGCGAGTGAATGTCCAAGATGCTATGCAAATTAAAACAGGAGCGATGATGGGAGTGGGCAGAGCAGGGATGTCTAGTCCAGCCAAGGAGCCAGAGAAGGCTTCCACGAGCATGGGCTGTTTATGCTGAGACGTGAAGGCTAGGTGGGGCCAGTCAGATAATGTGATGGACATGCATTTAAGGCAGAAAGAACAGCCTGGGCTGAAAGAGTTGGACAGGTTTCAGGAACCCAGGAGCCTGTGGATGAGGCAGGGCAGAGAGAAAGAGATGAACAGGAGCCCAGATCCAGAATTTTGTTTTAGTGTATGGGGTTTAGTACTGCGGGAAGCTTTTAAGCCTCAGGTCTCAGGCACTTACTCAGCTGTGCTCCTTCACCCTTCCCTTTAATGACATCTCCTGCTCTCTGACAGGTGGGTCTGTTATGGGTTGAATTGAGATCCCCTCAAAAATATGTTGTAGTCCTAGCCCCCCAGGACAGAACATGCTCTTATTTGGAAAGGGGGTCATTGCAGGTATAATTAGCCAAGTTACGATGAGGTTATAATAGAGCAGGGCAAGCCCTTCATCCAACATGACTGGTATCCTTCTAAGAAGAGGGAAATTTGGACACCAAGGCAGAGACTGGAGGGGCACAGCTGCAAACAAAGGGGCCCCCAAAGTTGACGGCCACCCCCAGAAACTGAAGGAGACAAGGAAGGGTTGCATTTAGTCGTGATTTCAGGTTTCTGGCCTGTAAAGCCATGAGAGAATACATCTCTGCTGTTTGAATGCATCCAGTTTGGGGCACTCTGTTACGGCAGCCCCCTGACAGTAATAGGCATTGCTAAGGGGTACATCTTCAGCCCTGACGTATGCGAGTGCCATGCTCATGAGTCAGTCTCCCGGTGACTGTATAATGGGTCTGGGAGTAAACTGGGTGCTTTTTGGGAAAATGACATGAGCTCTTCTCAGCTGTGAAATTGCTCGTCAATCAGTGCGTTCGAGTGATCACCTCGCAGATGGCCTCCTAGTGACCATAAAGAGTTAGTGCTGCTTCCCAAGATGGCCTGCTGGCTCCCTAGATGGCCGTTTGCCACAGAAGAGAGTCTGGACGTGCAGCCCACGGGACCTCTTGGCGGAGGAGGGGGTGGGAGCCAATTAGGCACAGCTGTTGCCGCCCACCCTCAGGCGCACGTGTCTATACTGCCTGCAACACTATGGGAATAAGCTCTTTGGAATCAGCCATTGTCCCAGCCCAGAAAGCCTCAGTGGAAGCCCCTTTGTACCCTATTGTCACCCCATTTTGTGAGTTAATGGTAAACTGGGTACGATGTCTCTTAATTCACAAAGGGTGTTAGTCTGATGTTGGTGTCTATGTAATGAGTGTTGAATAGATTAGAAACTCCGAAGTGTGAGCCGGGGCCTGCGATCCCTCACTGTGCAGTGTTGGCAGGGTTAGTCAACCTCTCTGAGACTCAGTGTCCCCTTTGGAAAGTGAAGATTCTGCTACTTCCCCACACAGTAATATGATAAAGATTAGATTCAAGAATGAATGGCTAAGTGGCTTCTATACTGAAGAATTCTGCCCCATTGGGGAAGGCTGTTTGAAGGAGTTGCTAGGCAGGCTGACAGAGGCTTTTTTTAAAAAAAATTTATTGACACACAGTTGATTTACGATATTGTCTTAGTTTCAGATGTACAGATTTATACATATTATATATATATATTACATATATATTCTTTTTCAGAGTCTTTTCCATTGTACATTATTATAAGATATCATGTAGTTCCCTGTGCTATACAGTAGGTCTTTGTTGGTTATCTATTTTATATATGTGTATATGTTAATCACAAACTTTTAATTTATCTCCCCGTCTTTCCCTTTTGATAACCACAAGTTTGTTTTCTATGTCTATGAGTCTGTTTCTGTTTTTTTTTTTTCTTTTTTTTTTGTTTGTTTCTGTTTTGTAAAAGGTTCATTTGTACCTTTTTTTAAAGATTCCACATGTAAGTGATGTCATATGATATTTGCCTTTCTCTTTCTGGCTTACTTCACTTAGTAGGATAATTTCTAGGTCCATCTGTGTTGCTGAAAATGGCAATATTTCATTTTTTGTGGCTCAGTAATATTCCACTGTGTGTGTGTATTTGTGTGTGTATATATATATATATATATATATATATATACACATACATACACATACATACATACATATATATGTATATATTCCACATCTTCTTTATCCACTCATCCTGAGAGAGGCTGGAGTGAAGCCCCCCACCCCTCTGTTTGGGGTTCAAGGTAGAAAACATCCTTTGATCTTACTGAAAATGACTGATGAGTGGTCGCTGCAGTAGAGATCTCCCAGCCCAATGTTGTTCTGGGTATCCTTCTCACTGTTTTTTCCTTTCTGTAAAATATTTACAAAATATATATCCCAAATGAAAAATAGTGTATTTGCATATATACATAATACATATAGTTTGTCTACAATCTATATATGCTCAAAAGAAAAATGCTACAAGTTTAATGCAATGTTTTAAGATAACAGGTGGACAGACTACAGTGTGTGGGCCAGCTGTCAGTTTTTGTTAATAAAGTTTTATTCAAACCAGGGCTGGGATTAGGGGAGTATCAAGTGAGGCAGGGTTGTGCAAGTGCTTATATAAAAGTTGGATGTTTTGTTTCTAGTGGATTTTTTTGCGCTCAGTTAAAAATGCCACATCGAAATATTTTTATCTTGACACCGGAGTGTTCTGGCCACCTCCTTAAATTCCTGCGGGCTAATGCCCCACTTACCTTCCCCCAGTCCCAGCCCTGATGATAATGCTCAGGAAACCAAACTCGAACTTGAGAACAGGGCATCTCAGGCTCCTGTTTATGTGCATTACTCTTCCATTCCCCTGAGAGACTGACAGCATCCTGGGTTTGTCTCACCACATCTTGCTTTTCTTTGTGGCTTCACATATGCAAGTCCCTAAACAGTACATAGTTTAGTTTTGCATGAATTTGACTTCACAGAAATGGAATCGTCCCTCACATATTCTGTGGCTTTTCCCCCTTGAATACTCTGGTTTTGAGATTCATTCAGGTCTATATAAATAATTGTAGATCATTCTCATACTGTCACATCCTGTGTTTTACCAACTCTAAGACACACATGTCCCCCCGCAGTTCAACACCACTGAAGCTGGGCTCTGACTTGCAGTTTCTGGCACCTCTTGGTTGCTCTCCTCCTGGCAGAGTTTCAGGCTGTCAACATTTACCATCCATCCATTGCACGCAGACATGGCTCTTCATAATGTTGTCACTTCTGAGGGCCTCTGCTTACGTGAGTTGAGTTTCGCTGGAGTTGAAAAAGTCTTACACAGAGAGGTGTAAGAACAGAGCCTCATGATATATGATAAAATATGTCTAAATAAGTCTAAAAGGTATTTTATTTATTTTTTAATAATTTTTTGTTTATTTTTCTGGCTGCACTGCATCTTCGTTGATTCGTGAGCTTTTCACTAGTTACAGCATTCTGTAACTAGTGCACAGAGCTGCTCATTGTGGTGACTTCTCTTACTGTGGAGCACGGGCTTTAGGGCTGATGGGCTTCAGGAGTTGTGGCTTCCAGGCGCTAGAGCACTGGCTCAAGAGTTGTAGCGCACAAGCTTAGCTGCTTTGCAGGAAGTGAAATCTTCACCGATCAGGTACTGAACCTGTGTCTCCTGCATTGGCAGGTGGATTCTTTACCACTGAATCACCAGGGAAGCCCTAAAAGATATTTTAAAGTAATACCAAATTTAAAAGTTTTAAGTGTAAGAAAACACTGTGTCCTAGGTAATTGGTAGCCTCTTTCTATCTTCAGTTGAGTTCAGTGCAATCACTCAGTCATGCCCGACTCTTTTGACCCCATGAACCCCAGCACGCCAGGCCTCCCTGTCCATCACCAACTCCCAGAGTTTACCCAAACTCATGTCCATTGAGTCGGTGATGCCACCTAACCACCTCATCCTCTGTTGTCCCCTTCTCCTCTGCCTTCAATCTTTCCCAACATCAGGGTCTTTTCAAATGAGTCAGCTCTTCGCATCAGGTGGCCAAAGTATTGGAGTTTCAGCTTCAACATCAGTCCTACCAATGAACACCCAGGACTGATCCCCTTTAGGATGGACTGGTTGGATCTCCTTGCAGTCCAAGGGACTCTCAAGAGTCTTCTCCAACACCACAGTTCAAAAGCATCAATTCTTCGGCGCTAAGCTTGTTTTATAGTCCAACTCTCACATCCATACATGACTACTGGAAAAACCATAGCCTTGACTAGAGGGACCTTTGCTGACAAAGTAATGTTTCTATCTTAGTGGTTCATAAATTGATGACCTTACACTCAATGGCACCTTGAAAGCCAGTGAAATATGGTAATATCCCATTGTATGAATAGGCCACAGTGAATGCATGTGTTCCTCTGTTGATGGATGTTGGGATATTTTTCCCTCTTTATTTATTTTTGGCTGTGCTGGTTCTTCGTTGCTGCGCTTGGATTTTCTCTAGTTGCGGGGAGCGGGGACCACTCTCCAGTTGCTCTGCACGGGCTTCTCATCGCAGGGACTTGTTGCAGCACACAGGCTCTTGGGTGTGCAGGCTCAGTAGCTTAGTTGCCCTGCAGCATGGGGAAACTTCCCAGACCAGGCATCGAACCTGTGTCCCCTGCACTGGCAGACAGATTCTTAACCCCTGGACCGCCAGGGACGTCCCTTTTCCCTCGTTTTTTTACTGAAGCTTTCAACTTGAGGTCAGAGTTTCTCAGCTTCAGAACTATTGACACTTGAGGATGAGTCATTTTTCGAGGCGGGGCCTGTCTTGTCTGTCTTAGGATGTTTAGCAGCACCCCTGGTCTCTCTCTCTGAGATGCCAGGAGCACCCTTCCCCCAAAAAACACAGTTCAGAAACCAGAAGCTCTTTAGACATTGTCAACCTTCCTCCAGGGGCAAAAATCACCCCATGGCTGAGAACCACGCGACTAGGGGACATATGATTGGTGACCACAGTGGTTGCCTCAGTTAGTATGTTCACCCAATGATGCATTGGGGTTCTCTATCCTCCCTATTTTTGCCAGCTTTCATTAGGCCAGACTGTTGAACTCCTTTGCCCATGTGGTGAGAATGAAACTGCGTCTGGGCTTTGTTGCTGTTTACATTTCCCCAGTTGCCAGTGTGGTTGAGGATCTTCTCAGAAATGTTTTGACCTCTCATGTTTCCTCCTCTGTGTCTTTGGCCCATTTTTTTTTTTTCCTAACGAGTTGTTTCCTTTTTTTTTTTTTTTACCTTATTGACTTTTAGGGACTAAAAATATTCTGGGTTCTAATTCTTTGTTATACGTGTGGCAAATATCTTCTGATTTGTGGCGTGCCTTCTCACTTTATTGTCTCTTTTGATGAATAGAAGTTTTTAACATTAATGTAGTCAGATGTATCATTTCTTTCCTTTATGGCTTTTGCTTTTAAGAAATCTTATTTAATAAAGTCTTTCTGCCCTGAAGTCATAAACACATTGTCCTTTCCACCTGGAATTGATTTTGATGTATGGTGTAAGGGCAGCTCTCTTTCTTTTTTTCTTTCCCAGATGGGTAGCCAGTTTCCTGGCGTCACTTATCAAATAGGCTTTCTTTTGCCCCACTAATCTGCCGTTGGTTGGTCAGGTGCCTAAGTTCACTCAGGACCATTCCTGTACTTTTTATTCTGTTCCACTAGTTGTCACTTCTTCCTATCCCTATTTTTTTTTCAAGTATATCTGAATAATTTTGAAAATTTTGTTTTAATTTTCTTTTAAAAGTAGTCTCTCTTAAATGCACTGGGGTATCTCAGAGCAGAAAAGGACACTGAGGAAAAAACTAGTGAAATACAAATAAAGTCTGGTGTTTACTGAATAGCAGTGTACTGACATTGGTTTGTTAGTCTTGACAGAGGTACTGTGTTTATGGAAGAAACTGCATGAAAGGTATATGGAAATTCTCTGTACTATCTTTGCAAAGTAGTATGTTGATTAAAACAGATTCCTCTCATTTAAAAAAAAATTTTTTTTTTGGCCTCCTGTTACTAACACCATCTCTAATCCTTACACCCATCACTTACTTTTACAGTTTTTAATTTGTCATCTCTCAGCTTTAAACCATTTGTCTTAATCTTCGAGCTCTTTTGCCCTCCATCTTTTAAATTTCTGCTTCCTTGACTGATAGTCATTTTTTATTTTCAGTCTCCTTTCTTTTCTCTCACTACGTAAGGCAAAAACTCTTACTGTCTTCTGCTTATTGGCGTCCTGACTCATTTTGAACTTACGGGTTATTCATTGCTTTTAGTTCGCTCTCACCTTTCATCTCTTCATAACCATCTACCCTCCCTTTAAAATATTATGTATTTTAAATATATAATATTATTACATGTTATATAAATACATATTAAAATATGTAATATTTCTCTCCTCTGCTCCTCTCTGAATACCTTCTCTTAGTTTTGGTCATGTTTGTAACAGCAGAAAACCCTGGCCACAGGAAGCCAGCAAGGAGAAAACCCTCAGCATGAATGGGGACAGGGAGGGGGCGACAGCTGGCCTGCTTCCTCCCTCCCCTGAGTTTTAGCACTGGACTCTAGTTCTCCAGAGGTCCCCGCTCTGGGAGCCTTGCCGTGGGTTAACCCTCTACAGGCGACGGTTCTGAGTGCAGATGGCGTGTTTGATTTGCTGGGGCAGCAGCTGCTGCAACACCTGGGGCAGCAGTCATCACACCTCCGTGGCATCTCCTCCTTGTAAGTCCCTGGCCCAGTATCATTGCATTCACCTCTGTTGACTGAACTTGATCTCATTGCTCTCACATCCCTGACTTTGGGATGGTCAGAGGGTCTGCCTCTGGGCTTGACTCAAGTTCTCCAGGAAGATGGATATGTTGTATGTCAACACCGACATTTTCCTTGCTGAGGAAAACACCTTCAGCTTGGAGGTAACCCTAGTTGACTCCAGAGTCCTCAGGGCAGGCCGATCATCTCTGGGACTCTGAGTGCTGGGCGTGGCTGATCTAAGAGGACCCAGCCCTGAATTCCTACCTTCCTTGTGGTCATTTCATGTGACAATGAAAGTATGACTTGAAATGGAAATTCTTCCTCAGTTGGTATATTTCAGCAGTAGGCTGGGGGAGAGACAATTCCTGTAAGATTTTATCCTGAGGGCATCTCTGTCTAGCCACTTTCTGCTTGAAGTGAAATTTCTTCTCCTTTTAATCTTGGCCTGGCAACTGTCTGCTTTCATGATTGGCTTGTAGAAGTTGGTGGCTGATGAATGCCTGGTGGGGGCTTTCAGATTCTACAGGGAACCTGAGCTTTGTGAGGGCCTTTTAAAGCTCCATCTTATACACCCGACTTTCTCCTTCCATCAGAATAGATAAATTTTTTATGAGGGCTTTAAAAGATTTTTTTTTTAACTTTGGAATTTTGTTTAACGCATGGTAACAGCTCACATGCTGTATAATGCTTTTTAGCTTAAAAGTGCTTTTTTGTTTATTATCTCATTTGATAAATAATGATAATTATCCCCATTCTGCCCCCAAGGAACTTGTTTCATCTTATGTGAGTATGTAGAAAACACTGAGGTTTCATTTGGATTCTGGGTGTTAATTAACACTTAGTATGCTTAGAAAAGGAACCGACTAAAGATTATCTAGATTTATTATCATAATATTTAGCATATTGGAATATAGATGAAGAAAAATAATTAGGCATGAAAAATATAGATAAAAGTCAAGATTTTTTTTTCTGATGAAGAAGAAAAGACTTAGATTAATAATAATCACAAAGAAGGATCATGAAGTTGTTTTTTGAGTTTAAGAGTCTAAATATTTTTCAAAAACAGAAATAGTTATAAGAGGTCAGGCCATCATCCAGGCTTGTAGTTTTAAAATGTCAGGTCCCAGGCAGCTCCATTCTTGGCCGATCATTTATTCTTTTAATAAACTATTCAGAGCCTTATCTGTCTCTTTCATGGCAGCCTGGAGAAGAGTTTTACTTTTCATGGAGTCCACTGGCCTGGGTTGCAAATCCTCAGGTCTTTGGTGAATAGATACCAACAGGAAATAGTACTGTGGTCCTTTGTCTTCAGGGTCCCTGCTTTTTGCCAAAGACATAGTCCTGACCTCTACCTTGTCCAACTGTCCTTAACGCCCTCCATCCTGCCCATGAGAGCCTCTCTTCTTCACCCATTCAGCAACCACACACCCGCAAAACCTTATGTCTCTGATTCCACCCTATTGTCACTTCCTAGCGAGTTCTCAAATTGCATCTTTCCATTCATGTTTTCCTTCTGGGTCAAAGCCATCACTGCCACAACCAAAGTCCCCTAACTCATCCTCTCCCTTCACCTTCTTCCAATCCATGACCCAGCTGCAGCCAAGAGATCTGTGCAGAAGGCAACTCTGGTCAGTTCCTCCTGCTTAGAATCCTTTCAAAACCCTCCATTGCTCTCAGGTCAGCAGCATGCTAAGTCGCTTCAGTTGTGTCCAACTCTTTGCAACCGCATGAACTGTAGCCCACTGGGCTCCTCTGTCCATGGGATTCTCCAGGCAAGAATACTGGAGTGGGTTGCCATGCCCTACTCCAGGGGATCTTCCCCACCCAAGAACTGAACCCACATCTCTTATGTCTCCTGCACTGGCAGGTGGGTTCTTTATCATTAATGCCACCTGGGAAGCCCTAGGTCAGAGACAAAACTCCTCAATGTGGCCACCAGGCTGTGTGTTCTGGTCCCTCCCTCTCTGGCTTCATTTTGTACCCCCCCCCCCACACACACTCTCTCTCTCCTCTCCCTCCTGCCCTCTCTCTTTGCCTGATCTCCACGCTCCCTCTTCCATATGTACTGGTTTCTTTCAGCCCCGCTTATACCACCCTGTTCCGTTCTGCCCCAGGACTTTTGCACATGCTGCTCTCTCTGCCTGGAACACAACTGAGCACCCAGAGTATGTGTCAACCCTCACCCTGCAGTAGGTTTGTGTTTCCATAAGGAGATACTGAGAGAGATTACTCATGGGAGTACATATATTAGGCATGTGTACCATCACTTCCTTAGAATTTCAGGGTTCTCCTTGCTTCCTCCTGGATGTGCTGGAAGGACCCCAAACCTACTTAAGAGGACTCTGCCTGGCCTGTCTGTGAACATTCCCGTGACCCACTTCTGTGTGATCCCAGTTGGCTGAACAATAAAGCAGATGGTAGCATACTCAGTGAAGCTGGAGACACTCCTCCTACTAGAGGACTGGCTAATGTTTCTTATTTTGCATAAAGTTGACTGAAGGGAGCAGAGCTTATGGAGGGTATGTGCACATTTCTTGATATACCAAGTAGGTCTCTGGGATACCAGGACTGAATCGTTTTGACTTCCCACAGGATTCCTTTCACTAACCTACACTGTGGCTCTTATATTTCCTCATTGTTAACGGAAACATTTTAGGATGGTCCCAAGAGGAGTTTGTGGCAGATGCTGGTTGCCTTGGTAACCAGTATCCTATGGAGGACCTATTTCTGCTTTCAGTAACAGGAAGAATTGTGATTCTCACACTCTCTTGTGTCATTTTTTTATATTATAGAAGCAGTGACTGGCTCAGGTGACTGACTGTATTATCCTCTTTGTACGGGCTACCAGGAAGCTCAAGATCATATCTTTGGCCAGCTGCCCACAACTGTCAGCTTAAATGCTACATCTGTTCTCCTAGGTTTTAGATTTATTTCCTACTTTCATTTTCTTTTTGCTCAGCATTTTTTATTAGCTCATTCAAAAACTTTTTCCCTCTATAATGTATGCATATAAACAGTTTTAGATCCTTTCTGGGATAAAGAAAGGCATTAAAGATGTACAAATGTTAAGTATCATTGTATATATGGCTACTCACCCTCCCCCCCCCACCCCAAGGGCCCATGGGGAGTCTATCATATGGCAGGCACTGGTCTAGATGATCAGATTTGCATTATTAAGTTTAAATAGGAAAATGAGACTCAAAGAGGTTGGATAGCTTGCCCAGAGTCACATGTCAGCATTGGGCTGAGTCTGGTTTCTTAAACACTGGGCTTCAAACCACTAGCTTAAACTTCCTCCAGTGGAGTGCTTGCCTACCTCAGGGCATTGTAATTGTTTGGCTGCTTATCTTTCTCCCAGATCTGACTGTGTATTTCAGGTGGACAGTGTTCACACTTGTGTCGTATTCCTGGCACTGAGCACCATGTTTATAGAAGAAGTTCAATAAATATTTGTTGAGTGGGTATCAGCTTAAACTAGGTTTTGAGAACAATTTTCTCTTATTCCTAAAGGTGGAGTAAGGAACATTTCTAAATTCATGATTCTGAAAATTCCATTTAAAGTTTTTTATTTTTTTCTGGTGTATAATGGACCTGGAAGTTTTGTGCAGATATAAGAGAGCCTTTTTCAATCAGTGTGAGTTAGTCATGGTTTTGCCTTTGTTCAAGGCAGTGGAAGATATGAACATGTGTTTAATCCTGCTTGACCTTGTCTTCTGGGGACAGGGAAAAAAAGAAATCTTGATAACTAAATTGCACAACACTCAAATTGCACAAATAGGCTCACTGAGAAGGAGATGCCAGTTGAATAAAATGACTTTCGTTGTCTTATCAAAGAGACTCTGCAATAGGATCTTCTGCTTTGCAGCTGTTTGGGGTGCAGTCTGTGAAGGCTAATTGTGAATCCCAATCGTGTTGACTCTCTGGGCTCTTGAATTACGCATGTAAAATAAGATGCAGGAAATGATGATTCAATCCTGAGCGAATCACATCCTAAATCCTGGATTCTTAAGGATTGGGTGCTTTTTTCCACCTCTCCTCTTTTTTTTAGGAAATCAGAAGTGCAGAGAATTATGGTGACCTGCCTTTGGTTGCATTGGGAGTCGTTGGTGGGAATGGTTTGAGTCTCTTCTATAAAGATGGGTTGAGGTTTGCAGCTGGTGCCATCTTGCTTGTGAGCAACACAGTTATGTAATTTTCATGTGCTGAATGAGATCATCCCTTAGTGCCTGAAACTGACAGAACAGAGTATGCTAATGCATCCCCAGGTAAACCATGGAGTGTCTCTGGCCCCTTCATCTGTTTCCCTTTTGCAAGTTAGTATTCTAGAGGCTAAAGCATGGAGATGTGGATGGTGTTGAGGAGAGGGTCTGTGTTATGATGATCATTTTTATATCTGGCTTAAGAATTTTGTACTTTTTTTAAACTTTGAAATAACAGTGGACTCATGAGAAGAGCCCAAATAGTATAGGATTCCTGTGTACTCTTCACTCAGCTTTTCCCAGTGACCTTATCAAACATAGCTATCGTGCTGATCTATTACCATTACCAGGAAAATGACATTAGTATGATCAGTTCAGTTCAGTTCAGTTGCTCAGTCATGTCTGACTCTTTGCAAACCCATGGACTGCAGCATGCCAGGCTTCCCTGTCCATCACCAGCTCCCAGAGCTTGCTCAAACTCATGTCCATTGAGTTGGTGATGCCATCCAACCATCTCATCATCTGTCATCCCCTTCTCCCGCCTTCAGTCTTTCTCAGCATCAGGGTCTTTTCCAATGAGTCAGTTCTTCGCATCAGGTAGCCAAAATAGTCAAGCTTCAGCTTCAGCATCAGTCTTTCCAATGAATATTCAGGACTGATTTCCTTTAGGATTGACTGGTTGGATCTCCTTGCAGTCCAAGGGACTCTCTAGAGTCTTCTCCAACACCACAGTTCAAAAGCATCAATTCTTTGGTGCTCAGCTTTCTTTATAGTCCAACTCTCACATCCATACATGACTACTGGAAAAACCATAGCTTTGACTAGATGGACCTGTCGGCGAGGTAATGTCCCTGCTTTTTAATATGCTGTCTAGGTTGGTCATAGCTTTTCTTCCAAGGAGTAAGCGTTTTTTAATTTCATGACTGCAGTCACCATCTGCAGTGGTTTTGGAGCCGCCCCCTAAAAAAAGTCTCTCACTGTTTCCATTGTTTCCCCATCTATTTGCCATGAAGTGATGGGACCAGATGCCATGATCTTAGTTTTCTGAATGTTGAGTTTTAAGCCAACTTTTTCACTCTCCTCTTTCACTATCATCGAAAGGCTCTTTAGTTCTTCTTCACTTTCTGCCATAAGGGTGGTGTCCTCTGCATATCTGAGGTTATTGATATTTCTCCTGGCAATCTTGATTCCAGCTTGTGCTTCATCCAGCCTGGCATTTCTCATGATGTACTCTACATATAAGTTAAATAAGCAGGGTGACAATATATAGCGTTGTCATACTCCTTTCCATATTTGGAACCAGTCTGCTGTTCCATGTCCAGTTCTAACTGTTGCTTCTTTACCTGCATACAGATTTCTCAGGAGGCAAGTCAAGTGGTCTAATATTCCCATCTCTTGAATAATTTTCCACAGTTTGTTGTGATCTACACAGTCAAAGGCTTTGCTGTAGTCAATAAAGGAGAAGTGGAATTCCCTTGCTTTTTCAATGATCCAACAGATGTTGACATTTTGATCTCTGGTTCCTCTGCCATTTCTAAATCCAGCTTGAACATCTGGAAGTTCATGATTCACATACTGTTGAAGCCTGGCTTGGAGAATTTTGAGCATTACTTTCCTAGAGTGTGAGATGAGTGCAATTGTGAGGTAGTTTGAACACTCTTTGGCATTGCCTTTCCTTGGGGTTGCAATGAAAACTGACCTTTTCCAATCCTGTGGCCACTGCTGAGTTTTCCAAATTTGCTGGCATACCGAGTGCAGCACTTTCACAGCATCATCTTTTAGGATTTGAATAGTTCAACTGAAATTCCATCACCTCCAATAGCTTTGTTCGTAGTGATGCTTCCTAAGGCCCCCTTGACTTCGCATTCTAGGACGTCTGGCTCTAGGTGAGTCATCACATCATTGTGGTTATCTGGGTCATGAAGTACTTTTTTGTATAGTTCTTCTGTATATTCTTGCCACCATTCTTATGATATGATACATTGGTATGATACTATTAACTAAACTAAAAGAGAAGGTCTGTATTAGTTACATGCACATATATGTAGATTTTGGTTATCTGATGCAAACAGCCAGTTCATTGGAAAAGACCCTGATGCTGGGAAAGATTGAGGGCAGAAGGAGAAGAGAGCATCAGAGGATGAAATGGCTGGATGGCATCCCCAATGCAATGGACATGAACTTGAGCAAACTTTGGGAGATGGTGAGGGACAGGGAGGCCTGGTGTGCTGCAGTCCATGGGGTTGCAAAGAGTCAGACACTACTAGGTGACTGAGCAACAACAATATGTGGATGCAATCACTGAATTCTTGCTCTGTACCAACCCCTTTGCATGCTGATACCATTTAAGTTCTTGTAAGAACCTGTTGAGGTAGATGCTATCGTTGTCCCCAATTTACAGATGGGGAGAGTGAGACACTGGTTAAAAAGCTGCCTAAATACATGCAGCTAGTAAGTGTGCTGTTGTGATACCAATCTGGAATCTGACTCCAGAGCCTACATTCTTAACCTCTTTTCTCTACTGCCTTCCAACTCAGTAGTAAAATTCTTTGGAAGTAGAGGCTTAGATTACATATCCTCCTACTCTTACTGCAGTGATTTACCTGTGGTAGGGGCTTACTACATATTTAGGTTTGTTTGAGCTTCCTTTGTGGCTCATCTGGTAAAGAATCTGCCTGCAATGCAGGAGACCTGAGTTTGATCCCTGAGTTGGGAAGATCCCCTGGAGAAGGGAAAGGCTGCCCACTCCAGTATTCTGGCCTGGAGAATTCCATGGACTGTATAGACCTTGGGGTTCACAAAGAGTCAGACACGACTGAGCGACTTCCACTTTCACTTTGAATACATGATGGGTAGGGTCTATCAACTGGGCTTCCCTGGTAGCTCAGCTGGTAAAGAATCCACTTGCAATGCAGGAGACCCTGGTTTGATTCCTGGGTCAGGAAGATCCCGTGGAGAAGGGATAGGCTACCCATTCCAGTATTCTTGGGCTTCCCTGGTGGCTCAGATGGTAAAGAATCCACCTGCAATGTGGAAGACCTGGGTTTGATCCCTGGGTTGGGAAGATCCCTGGTTTGGGAAGATCCCACGGAGAAGCAAATTCCAGTATTCTGGCCTGGAGAATTCCTTGCACAGAGGAGCCTGGCAGCCTATAGTCCATAGGGGTTGCAAAGAGTCGGACATGACTGAGCGACTTTCACTTTCAGGGACTATGAGGTATGACCAGAGAGAATCTTTTTTTCCCTCTACATCCCCAGAAGTTGAGGATGACTAAGTCTAAGCCATGAGAACTAGGAATGAAAGAGCCTGGGGAAAAAAAGGAAGAATGGGAAATAGCCACACTTTGGTTATTGGTCATGAACCACTTGATCTGATACCAGCATCCTAAGCCATGTTGGCAGCGAATGGGCTCACCTTTCTGGCCTTTGCCTAACCCGTCATGGAGCTAGGAGCAAACCTAACCTACCTCTGTTAGGGCACAGATATCTGTTCATCAGGAGCTCTGAGGTCCGTGAGCTTCAGTAATAGTTATTCTGCAAACTATTGTGCTGCATGTACTTCCTTAATTTCTTCATTTTTCTTTGTTTGCCCTTGGTCAACCATGACACAAATGTGTGATCCTGAGGAATATATCAACTAATGACAGTCAATATAAGGTCACTCAGAATGGTACCTGGGGATAATGAATAAGGATAGGGGCAGGAACTAAATAGGATAAATTGACTTCAGTTCAGTGAATAATTACTGAACACCCCGATGGGCCAGACACTGCTCATCACTCAGGATCTAGGGACCATTAGGACTAGCTCTAGTGTTCAGGCATCTTGCACATGATGGCGGCAGTTTGGTAGAGGGAAAAAGCTCTCAGACATGGGTTCAGATCCCAGTGCCCTTGTTATTAACCAGCTGATGAACTTTGAGCAAGTCTCTTAACCTCTCTGACTCTTAACTTTCTCATTTGTAAAATGAAAGGAAGAGTACCTTCATTAAAGATCAACTGTGGTAAATTAAAGAGGCAAATGTAAAAGACCACATTCCCTACAGTTTCATTTATATGAAATGTCCAGGAAAGCAAATATATAGAGACAGAGAGAAGATTAGTGGGTGCCTGGGGCTGGGAATGGGAATAGGAAGTGACTATAAATAGGTACAAGGTATTTCCTGGGGTGATGGAAATGTTCTAAAATTGAGTTGTGATGATGATCGCAACTGTGTAAATTTACTGATAGCTCAGTTGGTAAAGAATCTGCCTGCAATGCAGGAGACCCTGGTTCGATTCCTGGGTTGGGAAGATCCTCTGGAGAAGGGAAAGGCTACCTACTCCAGTGTTCTCGGGCTTCCCTTGTGGCTCAGCTGGTAAAGAATCCACCTGCAATGTGGGAGACCTGGGTTCAATCTCTGGGTTGGGACAATCCCCTGGAGAAGGAAAAGGCTACCCACTTCAGGATTCTGGCCTGGAGACTTCCATGGATTGTATAGTCCATGGGGTTGTGAAGAGTTGGACATGACTGAGTGACTTTCACTTTCACTTTCATTGAACTGTACCCTTAAACTGACTGAATTTTACAAATTTGTAAATTATACCTCAATGCATGCATGCTCAGTCGCTAAGTTATGTCCAACTCTTTGTGATCCCATGGACTGTAGCCCACTCGGCTTCTTTGTCCATAGGACTTTCCAGGCAAGAATTCTGGAGTTGACTACCACCTCCTTCTCCAGGGATATTTCAAAAAAGCTGTTTTTTAAAAAGTATTCGTGGTGAGGCTCAGTGAGATGATGAGAATGGAATCACTTAAGACATTCTGACATTCTTTACATGTGTGCACTATCATTAGCATTTTCAAAACTGGAAGTTGGCTGCTCTCTGAGGCCAGCTACACAGAGAAAGTTGCTGGGGAGTATGGTTGCACCAACTTGGTAGCCTGGCAGTCTAGCAGACATCCTTGTAGTAAATAATGAACATTGAAAGTTGTCGGCTTCTGGAAGGTAGGGGCTGGCCTTTTATCTGGGTCTCCCAAAGGCCCTGAAGAAATTCCTCCTTCCAGTAATGGCAATCTGTACTTTTGTGGACCAACTGTACTGCCAAGAATAACTAGAAATACTGGATAAGATATTTTTAAAAATCTGTCTAAAGACATCAGTAAGGTACGCAGTTAGTGAGGCTCCCAGAAAGAAAGGTCACACAGAGAAGTGAGCCCATAGTTCAATGCTATTTTTCCTCTCAAGTTATTGGTTAAATCCAAAGTGGCGGCCAAGAGATTAGGAAGCTAAAAACTTCCTTCACCTCTTGGGGCTGGAGGAACAAAAATTGGAGCTCAGGACAAACAGAAGAAGACCTTGGTAAATAGCAATGTGTCCAGTAGGGACCTGAGAGGCTATGCTCTAGGAGTAAGGGTAAACTAGAAATATACCAGTGCTTATAAAGATAAAGCTGAGCTTAAAATCTCGTCAGTCCCTGGTTGGATTAACATGATTTCCCCCTTCCTTAACTGCCTGCCAAAAGCAGAAGCAAAAATCTCCAGCCCTTTCTGTAGAAAAATAACATTATCTAGAATCTCGAATTACCTCAATTTTCAGACAATTTTGGGAATTCGGTAAAAAAAAAATTATACCAAGCATATTAGGAGGCAAAACCACATGACTTAAAACCAGAAGGAAAGGACAGACTAGAGGAGTTATTTGTATTATCACACATGGGCTTTGTCTTTTGTCTTATTAAGATTCAATTTCTTAATTCATGTGATTCAAGATTTGCCAGAATTAGAAGCTGTCTCCTCAATTAGCCTAAGTCTAATTTAGGTTTTATAAGATCAATACTATTGAGGTATAATAAGTTGCACCCATCTAAATTTGCTGTTGGATGGATTTTGACAAGTGTATTCATCTAGGTAACCACCATCACAATGAAGATATAGAACATTTTCATCACTCCAAAAAATTCTTTAATATCCCTTTGCAGTTAATCTCTTCATCTTCCCAGTCCCATCAACCACGTATCTTCTCTCTGTCACTATACATTATTTTTCACTTTATAAAACTTCATATAAATAGATTCATAGGGTATGTATTCCTTTGTGTCTGGCTTTTTTTCCACTCAGCATAATGTTTCTGAAATTCATTTCTGTTGTTACAGTTATCAGCGGTTTGTTATTTTTATTGCTTATATTTCATTGTAAGACATGGATTTTAAATAACTATAATTAAGATACATAAGAAATTTTATGACAAGAAGAATTTCAGCAGAGATCTGGAAACGAGAAAAAAAATCAAATGAGCATTCTATAAATGAAAGGTAGAATAATAGAAATTAAATATGTGGGTTCAAAAATTAGCAAGTTAGGCACATTGAAGAGAGAATTAGTGAACTGGAATATGGGTCAGAAGAAAATATTCAGACCTAAACACAAAGGGAGAATAAAGATAGAGAAAACATTGAGAAGAATATATGTGAAACATATGGGAGATGCTTGGATGGTCTAATATACTTGTGGTTAGGATTTCAGAAGGGGAGGAGATAAAGAGACAAAAGCAACATGCAAAGTGATGATGATAGAGAAATTTCCAAAAATGACAAAAGATGTCAAGCTAAGAAGTGCCTTGAACCTCAAATAGAATGAATACAAAGAAAGAATACACCCAAGCACCTCTTAGTAAAACTGGTAAGATCCAGTTCGTGTTTCATGGAGGGCTCTCAGTCATTGCTCGTTGCATGCATGTATGTGTGAATGAATGATGAAGGAAAGAAAAGAGGGAAAGAATTAAAAATGGAAGGAAGATGAGTCATGGAGCCCAGCTTTCTTTCCCTGACTTGCCTTATGTTGTAGGTAGTTTCCTGGGAAGCAGAACCTGAGATGGAAATTACCATGTGGGAAGTTTCTTGAGGACCACTGCTGGAATCTAGAGTGAGGGGCGGGTAAAGGATGCAAACTGGGCAAAAGGAGAAGTTGGGCTGTGATACAGTCTCAATAAAGACCTCATCGAACCTCACAGGACACTTGAGCTGGGCTGGTGGTGCAGAGATGTTCTCAATAGGGACAAAGTGCTCAGGTCTTTACATGCCTTCATTGGCCAGTTTTGGTAGTGGGCTGTCCTCAAGGAGTGGGGTGTGCTTTGGGCAAGGCTGCTTTCTTCAGCCAAGAGTGGTTGCTAGGTGGAGAGTGTATCTGGGGGGTGCCTCGCAGTGTTCAGTAGCTCTCTGATACTTCCTTTCATTTCTTTTCCCCATGAAAAAGAAATGGTATGGAAACCCAGCATCCTAAGGTTTAAAGCCTTCTGGAGTTACCCAGTTCTTTAACACTCATATAAAATAAGTTAAGCCCTCATACTGTGTGAATGAAGAAAATCTGTTTACCTTGTGGGGCATGGTGACTGGAGAGGTACTTACCTATTCTGATTTTTTTTCTGATGCTTTTCTTTTTTTAAAAATTCACCCATTTCAAGATTCATCATTATTAAAATATTTATTAAATTATTTTTGAAATACAGTACTAGGTACTGAAATTCTTTTTTCTTAAAAATCCATATGTTATCTGTTGCTGCATGACAAATTATCTCAAAACTTAGTGACAAAGTGACATATCTTTATTATCTCACAGTTCTTTAAGGAATTTTGGAGCAGCTTAGTTGGATGGTTTTGGATAAGGGTCTTTCATGAAAGTGCAAACAAGATGTTGGTGGGGCTGGAGTCACATCTGAAGACTTGACTGAGATGGTCTTAGTCCATTAGAGCTGCTATAACAAAATGCCATAGACCGGATGGCTTATAAATGACAGACATTTATGTCTCACAGTTTCAGAGACTAGAAGTCAAGGATCATGGTACCAGCATAGTCATTAAGAGGGCCCTCTTCTTGGTTTGTAGCTGGCACCTTCTTGCTATGTCCTCACGTGATGGAAGGAGCTAGGGATCTCTCTGGAGCCTCCTTTTGTAAGGCACTTATTCTGTTCATGAGTGCTCCTCTCTCATGCTTAAGCACCTCCCAAAGGCCCCACCTACCATCATCCTTTGGTAGTTAGGATCTCAACACGTGAATTAGGTAGGTATGGGTTCAGACTGTAGCAGAGGCTGCATGATCCACTTCCAAGATGGTGCACTTACATGGCTAGCAAGCTGGCACTGGTTGGCAGCAAGACGTTGTTTCTCTCCATGTACATCTTTCTATAGGGCTCTTTGAGTGCCACAGCAACCTGAGTCTCACAGGAGCTAGTTCCCACCTCTCCACATTGTGTTGGTCTCTGCAATCTGCTTTGTTCCAAGGTAAGCAGAGTCGTAAATTGATGTTTCATTGAAGACTAGAAACTTGGGATGGACAGGTAGTGGAGAAGGGAAGGGGAAGTGGCAAAGAACAGTGAAGTATTTAGCATTGCTGCCTGGAAAATCCCGTGGACAGAGGAGCCTGGTAGGCTGCAGTCCATGGGGTTGCTAAGAGTCGGACATGACTGAACGACTTCACTTCACTTTCATGCATTGGAGAAGGAAATGGCAACCCACTCCAGTGTTCTTGCCTGGAGAATCACAGGGACGGGGGAGCCTGGTGGGCTGCCGTCTATGGGGTCGCACAGAGTCGGACACGACTGACGCGACCTAGCAGCAGCAGATCATACTCTTCTCAAGGTTTTGGGTCATAGGACAGAATTTAACCCCTGTGTCTGAGCTGCTTTTGGGTCTTTAAGGCATAACAAGTTCCTCTAGACCAAAATGGAATATGATGCCTGAACGGGTTGTGTAACTGGAGAGAAGGAACATGCTTTCTCAGCACTCTGGGTATGTTTCACCAGGAGAAGACAGAGTGGGTGGTCACCTTTGCTTTTACCGTAAGATTCTTCTCCCTGTAGCAGGTCCACTGAAGTGGGGAACACCGCAGAGGCAAGGGTGTTCCTGGTGTATGCTGGTGTGGTGTATTCCTGGTGTGTGTGCTGAGTATTTCTGGTGCATATATTGGGTGTTCCTGGTGTGTATATTGGGTGCATACCCAGTGTGTATGTTGGGGTGAGAGGCGAAGAGAATGAAATAGATGTTCTTTTATTATTATTATTATTATTTTTTCCCAATTATTTCTATTAGTTGGAGGCTAATTACTTTACAATATTGTAGTGGTTTTTGCCATACATTGACATGAATCATCCATGGATTTACATGTGTTCCCCTAGATGTTCTTTTAAAATAAATTTTATCACCACTGCAACCACTATTAACAAATTCAGGCCAAGTCTTCACACGTCAGAGAAGATGTCAGGACAGGAAGCAGAGAGCAAGTATTTCCACACTCCCATATTAATAGAGAGATAACACTCAGAATATCCAAGTAAATTTCAGAGGCAGTGGTGACATTTCCAGAATAAACATTAGTTAAACACTTATGAACGACCGTCAAAATTATTTCATGGGTGTAAATTAAAAGCCAGCCCTGTAATGTTGATTCATTTTCCTCTCCCCAAGTTCCCACAGTTGAATGTGCAAAAGTACGACAGGAAGATATTAAGCGACCTTTCTCCACACGGAGATGTCAATTGCTTTCCCTTTTATCGTCTATGAGGTTTCTTTTTCAACAGGATCTATCATTTATTCCTAATAGTGATATTAAATTCACATTTTATCAGATGATGAACTAGAGTTCTGAGCAGCCCACCCAGGGAGAAGTATTCCAGAGAGTTTCAGGGCATTTTTTTTTTTTTATCCAGCCTGAACAAGTCCAGTCAATTCTGTTATCCATTTGTAATCTTTATTCTGTGTGTCTTATGCATAGATCAGATTTTCTCCAGATTTTTACAGCTTTTTATTTTAATTACAAAAAGTAATTTATGCTATTACAACAAATTCAAACAAACCAAGTGTATCACATAAAAAGGTCTCAAGTCCCACCATCAGGATATGTCCACATAAACCAGTCTGAGTCTATCCTTCCTGAATTTTTTTTCTATACATATTCATTTCAGTTCAGTTCAGTCGCTCAGTCGTGTCCGACTCTTTGTGACCCCATGAATCAGTATTCTATTTTAAAAGTGTATTGACAGTTTGTGTATTTTCACTTAATATGTCAAGGACATCTTTTCACATTATCTGTATATGTCCATGCTTTTAAAGATATAATATTTCATACTTTGGATACAATATAATTTATTTGCTTCTATATTTTTTAAACTGGAGGACAGTTGATTTACAATATTATATTGGTTTTGGGTGGACAACGTAGTGAATTTGATATTTTTATAGATTATACCTCATTTAAAGTGATTATAAAATATTAGCTGTATTTCCCTGTGCTGTGCATTAATTACATCCTCCTATCTTATTTATTTTATATCTAGTATTTTGTACCTCTTCATCCCCTTACCCTATCTTGCCCCTCCCCCACCCCCTCCTCATTAATAACCACTGATTGGCTCTGTGTGAGTCTGTTTTATTATTAAAATTGTGCCCATATTTTACCGAACTGTCGTTACCACAACGTCTCATATGCAGCTCTCTTAGCATAATGTTCATTGTTTTAGCCTGCCTCGGAACACAAAGTCTGAGGCAAGGATTAAGTGCTAATGCTTTGTTTGGGTGGTGCAATCCCAGGGCATCAAGAGTGAGGAATAAAGGAAGAAGGAGAAGCAATGCCATCCTGGCCAGCGGTCCACTGTGAGCCACACAGAAGCACCACATCACTCGGCAGGGGTATCTGCTCTTCCATGTGGGGTGTCCTCGGACAAGCTGGGCAGAGAAACTGTACCTCAAGAGCTGACCACTCAGGGGAGGAAGGGAGACAGAACGCATCTGCCCACCGGCCTCTCCCAGCCTGTCTTCCAATGGTCGTGGTTCACCCTGTGATGCATTAAGCCTCCCGCCCTTAACAGGTTGTGTCATTCAGCCCATTTGGTAGCTGCTCAGAGGCCTGATCCCCTGCCTTGTGCGATGGTGGTGTTTCTTCTTTTCCTGTTTAATTTATTTTGTTGAAGTATAGTTGATTTACAATGTTGTGTTAATTTCTACTGTACAGCAAAGTGATTCAGTGATACATAGTTACACCCTCCTTTACGTATTCTTTCCCATCACGGTTTACCACGGGATACTGAATATACTTCCCTGTAGTGTTTTTTTTTTCTGGGGCCAGTACGGGAACCTGCAGTCTCTGGATGTGTTGTTGATCAGCCTCAGGTGACTAAACAACGCCCCATGGGATGGGTCTGCAGGGTGGCAGTTGGGGGAGAATGAGGTTTCAGGAGACACCGTTCAGTTCAGTTGCTCAGTCATGTCCAACTCTTTGCAACCCCATGGATTGTAGCACACCAGGCTTCCCTGTCCATCACCAACTCCCGGAGTTGCTCAATCTCATGTCCATCGAGTCAGTGATGCAATCCAACCATTTCATCCTCTGTCGTCCCCTTCTCCTTTTGCCTTCAATCTTCCCCAGCATCAGGGTCTTTTCCAGTGAGTCAGTTGGAGTATTGGAGCTTCAGCTTCAGCATCAGTCCTTACAATGAGTATTCAGGACTGATCTCCTTGAGGATGGACTGGTTGGATCTCCTTGCTGTCCAAGGGACTCTCAAGAGTCTTCTCCAGCACCACAGTTCAAAGGCATCAATTTTTCGGTGCTCAGCTTTCTTTATGGTCCAACTCTTACATCCATATATGACTCCTGGAGAAACCATAGCTTTGACTAGATGGACCTTTGTCAGCAAAGTAATGTCTCTGCTTTTTAATATGCAGTCTAGGTTGGTTATAGCTTTTATTCCAGGGAGCAAGCATCTTTTAATTTCATGGCTGCAATCACCATCTGTAATGATTTTGGAGCCCCAGAAAATAAAGTCTCTCACTGTTTCCATTGTTTCCCCATCTATTTGCCTGATGGGACCGTGATCTTAGTTTTTTGAATGTTGAGTTTTAAGCCAGCCAGGAGGCTGGGATAGTCTGGGGAGGCCAGTGAGGTGTGTCTAATAAACTCATATTTCTACAAAATGTATTACTAGAAGAATTGTTCATTCAAAGTTTATATGCATTTAGAATTTTGATAGATTCCAATGAATTTCTTTCCAAAAAGGTCCTACAGATTTGTAGTCTCATGAGAGCATGAGAGAGTCATTTCTTATACATTCACCAACTCAGGATACTGTCAGTTTTCATCAAGGTTTCCAACTTGATAGGTGAAAATGGGTTTGGTTTCACCTGTTTATTTAATTATTAACAGGTGTTATTAACAGGTTATTAATTATTAACAGGTGTTAAATAAACACCTGTTTATTTAATTATTGATGAGGTTAAACATTTCTTTCATAGACGTATTGGTCATTGTTTTTTTGTTTTTTTTTCTATGAATTGCCCATTCATATGTCTTGGAACAACGTCAACTTTTCTATTTTCTAGCAAGGTACTGGATGCTTTTTCTAGGGAGTGTAAATGCATTTAAGTATTGTTCAAAGGGACCCTAGAGAAAGCAAAACTTCTGCCAAGAAAGAACTGCAAAGTCAAACACAAATGTGATTTTTTTCTTTTTTTTTATTATGGTAAAATATATGTAACATAAAACTTACTATTTTAACATTTTTTAAGCATACAGTTCTGTGGCATTAACCACATTTGCATTGCTGGGCAACCATTACTGACACCCAATTCCAGAACATTTTCGTCTTCCCAAACAGAAATTATGTACCAATTCAGTACTAACTTCCCATTCCCCCTCTGCTCATTCCCAGGAGACCACCATTGTACTTCCTGTCTCTATGATATTGACTACTCCAAGTATCTCCTATCAGTGGGATCAGACAAGATTTGGTCTTTTGTGACTTACTGATGTAACTGAGCATAATACCTTCAAGGTTCAGCCAGATTGTAGCATGCATCAGAATGTCTATCCTCTTTGAGGTGGAATACAAGTGTGACTTTGAATTATCACTGGTTAGGATTGTCTGTTGGAGAAGGAAATGGCAACCCACTCCAGTGTTCTTGCCTGGAGAATCCCAGGGACGGGGGAGCCTGGTGGGCTGGCGTCTACGGGGTCGCACAGAATCAGACATGACTGAAACGACTTAGCAGCAGCAGCAGCAGGATTGTCTGTGGGATTTCTTGGTGGCTCAGATGGTAAAGAACCTGCCTGTAATGCAGACACCTGAGTTCAATCCCTGGATTGGGAGGAGGGCATGGCAACCCACTCCAGTATTCTTGCCCGGAGAATCCCATGGACAGAGGAGCCTGGCCGGCTACAGTCCATGGGGTTGCAAAGAGTCAGATACAAGCGAGCAACTAAGCACAGCACAGGATTGCCTATAGTTTTCCGGTAGAGCATGGGTTTCTGAAGCCATCGTTAGAAGAGGCCCCAAGTTGCTATCTGAGCCCTGGGTTCAGCCATCACTTCTGCTCCAGATCTGTTTTTTCTTGGCCACTTCATGGCTCCTAGGCGCCCCCAGGTGTCCCCTCCCCTTCTCTATCTGCTTCCCGTGAACATAAGCTTTATTAGCGCCTGCCTCTGCCTTGACCCTCCACTTCTCACCCTGCTTACTGATGGCAGACAGTCTGCAATGAATATATGTGTGTGTGTGTCTTTTCAAGTATTGACAGATTTCTATCATGCTGAGGGGCGTGATTTGACTAGTTTAGAAACTTTGAAAGAGACCATATGTTAACCCTGGAATTGCCAAGCCCTGTGGGACCTTCTAAGCTTTCTTTTGTAAATCCAGAACCAAGTTAGAGTTGCCCAAGCTTCCCTTGGGGCTTCCCAGGTGGCGCTAGGGGTAAAGAACCTGCCTGCAATGCAGGAGCCATAAGAGATGGAGCTTTGATCCCTGGGTGGGGAAGATCCCCTGGAAAGGGGCACAGCAACCCGCTCCGGTATTCTTGCCTGGAGAATCCCATGGACAGAGGAGCCTGGCAGGCTACGGTCCATAGGATCACAAAAAGGCAGACATGGTTGAAGCACCTTAGCATGGCAAGCTTCCCTTGAGACTGCCACCCCACCCCACCCATGGATTCCTACTCCATGCAGGCTTCATGTCACAACTCCAAGCCCACATGTGGTGCTGAGGCTAAGAGGAGAGGAGGGAGGAATGATGATTTCACTTTCATTTAAAACTTAAAATTAATAACAAGAACTTGATTTTTACACAGTGCTAATAATGGTCTATTGCAGAAGTAATCTTGCTTCTTAGAGTATATTCTTAGTTATATTGTGAAATGTACTCAGTGTTTTTCTCCCCTCCCCCCACCACATGTATTTTTGTTTATACATAAAATTTTGGAATATCTGGGTCTAGATTTGCTAATTGGGATCAACTTTAATGGCTGCATAGTATCTCATGTCCTGTGTTTTATTTACCCATTCTCTTATCGTTTGACATTCGGGTTGTTCTCTAATTTGGGGGCATTCTAAATAATTTTACAACTTCCAAACAATCTACATAGCTGCAGAGCTTTGTGTGCAACCACGATTATTTCCTTAGGTGGTGTTTTTTGGAAGAATAATTTCTGTGTCACAGAGCGCGCATATTTATAAAGCTATTGAATTATGTTGCCAAATTATGCTATGGAAATTGTACTGATTTATACTCCCTGAAAACTAAAAATCTTCCTACCCAGGAGGCTGGTTAATAATATAGTAGGAAGAACACTCCGGAAAAATATAAAAATAAGAAAACTACCCAGCTGGGAGGATCTGGGCAGTTCTGTCTCCCTCCCCACAATGGTTTCTTCATTTATGCAGTAGGGAAGTTGGGTTATGGCTGGCGCTGGCAGAGTTTTCCCTTAAGGGCCCGATAGTAATTATTTTAGGTTCTGTGAGCCCTATGGCAGTAGTTTTCAACTGGGGGTTATTTTCCATTGCCAGTGTCTGGAGACACCGTGGTCGTCACAACTAGGGAAAGAGTGCCATGGGCGTGTAGTGGGGAGAGACGAGGGGTGCTGCTCAACAACCTGCAATGCACAGAACAGCCCCTCCCACGAAGATTTATCCAACGCCAAACGTCAGCAGTGCCAAAGCAGAGAATCCCTGCCAGAGGGTCCCTGCCACAACTTCTCAACTCTGTCCCTAAAGTCCAGGAGGAGTCAGGGATGGGTACCACTGTGCTCCAGTGGAGCTTTGTTTATGGACCCTGAAATCTGGATTTCATATAATTTTCCCATGTCACAAACTGGTCTTTAAAAAGCTTTTTTTTTTTTTTTTTAAAGTAACTTAAAAAATGTAAAAACCATTCTTAGATTGAAGCCATAATTGGTGCACTGAGTTTGGCCGTCAAGCCAGTTTGGTGACCTCTGGGTTAGTTGGGCCCTATAGCCTCTTGGGTTAGCTGCTCAGAGATGCTGTCAGAGGAAGGCAACAGATGTTACTACTCAAGCATTCGTTCTATGCCAGGTACTGTACGCGGATGGTTATCTTGCTTCCTCTTATGTCAACCTCGTGCAAGGTTCTTATCCCTGTTTTAAAGGTGAGGAACTTGAGACCAAAAGAGAGATGAAGTCACTTGTCTGAGATCTCTCACTTACAAAGCAGCAGAGCTGGGACTTGAACCCAGGGATGGCCCCTACTGGACCCAGTTTGTGAAATCCACATGCCGTCTGGCTCCAGAATGATGCACCTCTTCCCCAAACCTAGATGTGTGTGTCTGAGGTTGGGACCAAGGTGAGATGGCAGGGTGTGGGGGGAATAGATGGGACCATAGGAAAGAATGAAGAGTGTGTAAAGGAAGGAGGTTGAGAGTAAGCCCTGCTTCCTGTTCACAGAAGATAGGAGGGAGGTTCCCTGGCTAAGGATGCACCCCCAGTTTGAGCTGTTATTCCCTCGCCATGTCCATCTCAGACCTCACAGCACTTAGCTCCATCAAGTAGCCTCCACTCATGGGCTCCACATGTCTCCTTGTGGCTGTGTCCTCACTGAGTGCCCCAAGGCACTTTTGCCTTCATGAGCCCCTTCCTCCATTAAAGGATTTTTTAAATCCGGTTTTGCTACTACATTGTTATCCAGACTGTTGTTGATTATTATATACCCATTATTTATGCATTCACTTCTTTCTTCTAATTTATAAAGAAATGAAACCAAAAACTTCTTTCATGGGCCTCCAGCACTGAACTTCCTATGCCGAGCAGAGTAGCTGCTCCAGTGCTGTTTCCCCAGAGTTCTGGGATCAGGTCCCGACTGCTCTGAATTCTAGAGCAAGTCTCTTTATTCTCAGAGCTGAGATTTCCTTGTTTCAAAAGTAATAACAATGCCTTACAAATCTGAATCAGGAGGCGATGATGAAATGATCTGAGGTTTCCTTCCTTTGTTCCTTCCTTCAGTCGGCAGATACTGTTCTTAATAATTGAGCAGCTACTACATGCCCGGTACTTTTCTAGGTGCAGCATAAGACACAGCTGTGCTTTGAGGAGCTTGTGGTCCAGGTTGAGCTTATAACAAAACACTGGTGAGTCTCAGACATCATTAGGCACTTGATGGGCAGTCTGTCACTTAACAAACCCAGGAAGCAGGCACTGTTTTCTGCTCCATTACTGATGAAGACGCTGAGGCTCAGATAGTTTAAATAATACTTCCCAGTGGGTGGGACACTCCCCTTGCACAGTTGAGCTGATCTCTCATGGTGGTGGTTCCTGTGGCCTGGGCGTCCCTGCTCAGGAGGCATCACTCTTGCTTCAGTGACATCGGGGACAACCCAGTTTCATGTGGCAGCAACGGTGCCCAGAGTCTGTCCCACTCTCTCCGGAAGGTCCCCCATGGTGTCAGAAACCTTGCCCCCTCCTGTCATACCTGTCTTTCGGCCTCAGATCCTCAGAACCCCTGGGTTAATCTCCTGTCAGCTGGATGCCTGACACTGTCACCCACCCTGCCCATCAAGCCTGTTCATTGCTCCTCTGAAGTTTGCTTTCCAGGAAGCTCTGTTGATACAACACGGGTGGTGGAGCGTGAGTCCGGGACAGCTCTGAGCTTTGCCTGATTCCCCTTTAGGGATCGCCCTACTGGGGAAGAGGTTAGGAAGGTTGGAGAGGCAAGAAGATCCCCAGGTTCCCAGCTCCCCATGCCGGAAGGGGGTAGTGGTCCCTCCAGAGTGGTGCAGACCTGACCCTCTGCAGCCTTCCCAGGTTTCCCACCTTGAGCTCAGTGCTGGCTTTGCTGCCAACCAGCCGTGTATCTCTCTGAGCTCAGTTTCCTTATCTGAGAAATGGGCACATGCATGCCTCCCCATCCCATAGTCCTTGGAAAGACTGAATGCAGTCATGTCTACCAGGCTCTTAGGACAGTGAACACATTTCAGGTAATTACTATGAGAGGGAATCCCTCTGTGTGCAGACTACCCTAGTCCAACCTCACTTTCATGCACCCAGATCTTCAGTAGCCGTTCCTCTGAGTGATACAAATCCTAGGCCAGCACCCAGGAAGCTGAGATGAACCAGATCTCCCCCTCGTTCTTGAAGATCATTGCCATCATGCACAGACAGATAGCCCAAGTCAGCCTGCAGGTGCCTCTCAGGGACAGGTCGGGGCTGCACAGGGTCCCATCCCCCACAGAACTGCCTGTGGATTCCAGGGTAGGTAGAACTCTGGGGAGGCAGACGGGGGGCTGAGTGGGTGGAGAGCAGCTTCCAGAGCCCCCTCCTTCCCGTGTTGGGCAGGAACTTTATCTCCTGTCCCCACTCCTAGGTTTATTCACAGGAGCCTCTCTCTCTACAGCACTCATTTTCTTCTTTGTTTTCTAGCCATTTAGGAATGTGTCTAGAAGGAGCTGTTTGTTTCTTAAGGAAAAGGATCTCCCGTTATTCTTGTTTCCATGTTCCCAGAACCAAGTCCAGCGTGTGAGCCAGAGAAGGTAGTGAGCAGGCACTCACTGGTGGAAGGAGGGGGTCAAGCAGTGTGAGAGTCAGCAGGAATCACCAAGAAGACTCTTAGTCAGTTTGGGCTGCTGTTAACAAAAGTTCCCTAGACTGGGTCATCTAAACAACAGAACTTTGTTTCTCACTTCTGGAGCCTGGCAAGCCCAGGATCAAGGTGCTGACAGGTCTGATGTCTGGTGAGAACCCCTTTCCTGGTTTGTAGCTATATGCCTTCTCATTGTGTCTTCACAACAAGAGGGGAAGAACAGAGAGAAAGTGTCTGAAAGGGCACTAATCCATTCACAGGGGTTCCACCCTTATGACCTAATCACCTCTCAAAGGACCCACTTCCTAGTATTATCACATTGCAGGCTTGGATTTCAACATATAGATCCTGGGGGAGGGGAGAGCTGGATGGGAGGAGGGTCGCACAAACATTCAGTCCACTATGGAGCCTGTCTCTGTTTTGATGAAGGCTTTAATGCTTTGTTTAAACTTTTTAATTTGCTCACCTTTCATCTGCACAGCCTGCCTCTGTGCTCGGCTCTATCCTTAAACACTTTGCATGCATTATCTCTTTACAGCATCTTATATGAATCATGACTGCCACCCGGGGGCATATGCATTACTGATTTACAACCGGTGAAAAGAACAGAGAGCAGTAACTCACCTGAAGTGCCTGACTAGGCAGTGACTGAGCTGAGATTTGAGCTCTTGCTGCGACTCTCATTAATGGGTAGAGTTGGAGGGCTTTTCCTGTCCTACCCTTCCTTAGAGGGACCCTCTGTATCCTTACTCTCCTTTTTGGAGTGAGGGTCACAGTTGGAGGGGGGAGCCAGGAGCTGGGGGTTGAGGACTGAAGTCAGGATGAGGCAGGTGGGAAGATGTTCAGAAGCTTCAAGGGGCTGTAGGCCAACCACCAGCTTAGCCTCTTGGGGTCACTCCATTGCCCCCTTTGTGGACCAGCCAAAAGCAAGGAGTGAAAATCCTGGATGTCTGTTGTGTTTGTTGAGAATTAGTTACGTGGAATGTTAATAGGTGTGATGGGCGGGAGGGTAAGGACCCAGGTCAAACACATTTGGAAAATCTAGGTTATAACAAGTTAAGCGGGTCTCTTTAACTACAAGACTTTTCAAAACTGATAATGTTGGTAATGGTGACTCTTCAAAGCTCAGTGGACATGGCATCCTGGTTTTTTTCATGGGGCATTTATCAGGATTAGCATGGTATATGTAATAAGTATGGGATGCACAGAATTATATCTAACAACCCCAAACACTTTGATCTTGCAAGTCAGAGAAGCAGGGAAAATGTTTACCAGGGTCTCCATCTAACGGACAAAGAAACTGAGGCACAGAGAGGTTAGCAGAGCATCCCTAAAACCCAGCCTTATCCCTAGCTCAGTGCTCTTACCAGCAGACAAAGCTTTATTGCAAATCTCCCAACTCACTGCCATAAGTATTTTGGAAGAGCCTGTCTCCCTTTTGTGGATGAACCTTCCTCATTTTGGCCTCATTGTTTCTTTCATTGGTTTCTTCTGCTTATTTCTAGAGTCCATCTGAGGCATGAAATAAGCCCATTGTCATTTATTCCAGTGGCCCACTGCCCCTGAAAGAAAGTGAAAGTGAAGTCGTTCAATCGTGTTCGACTCTTTGTGACCCCGTGGACTGTAGCCTACCAGGCTCCTCCGTCCATGGGATTTTCCAGGCAAGAATACTGGAGTGGGTTGCCATTTCCTTCTCCAGGAGATCTTCCCAAACCAAGGACTGAACCCAGGTCTCCTGCATTGTAGGCAGACACGTTACTGTCTGAGCTACAAGGGAAGTCTACCCCCCCCATTTAAGTGACAGGATAGGAGGTCTGGGGTCCTTGTCGGCAACACTAGAGGAGCTTTAGTGGATATTGGAGCCTTGTTGGCTTGGAGAGAGCCTCCTTAAAACCCAGTCAACAAGTTTGTCACAGTACCACTCACCCGAACTCAGGATGAACTCATCTGTCCATCAACAGACTCCTGGGAGAGCCTCAGAACACAGATCCCCTCAAGAGACCAAAGTCCCCCAAGATCCCAGAGAATCTGTTTGTCCCTCTCTTTGGAAGAAGCCACCAACAAAGTTAGAAGCAAACACAAGAGATCAGACCTCTTGAATACAGACTGTTTGGCCCATGCAGATGAATCAGTCTTTCCCCTGAATTAATTGTCAATGTTTAAAACTTGGGAAATTTCATATAAAAATCTAAGTCTCTGGTTTTTCAAAGAAAAACCAGAAAATCTGGCAGCACTGGACCCTCGTTCCTGATTGGCCACAAAGGCCTAGAGCCGAGTGGCGGCCTCTGCTGTAAGTCAGGATGCAGAATTATATCTAACAAACCCCAAACAAACCTCATCACAGAACCCGCCCCTCCTGTTTTCTCTCCAGTAGCCACGCAGAATGCCAGCTGCCACCTAGCGCTGCGTGCACTCGCTGTTTTAATCTATATTTAATTGGATTAATTATCATAAACAATTTCCTGCATCCATGTTTCTATAAAATTTAAGAAAATTATGAACAGACTGAGAGGGCCCATGTTTCATTTGTCTAACGCTGTGGCTGTTGTTCAGCTGCTCAGTCAAGTCTGACGCTTTGTGATGCCAGGGACTGCAGCACGCCAGGTTTCCCTGTCCTTCCCTATCTCTGGGAGTTTGCTCCAACTAGTGTCCATGGAGTTGGTAATGCCATCCAACCACCTCATCCTCTGTCACTCCCTTTCTCGTTTTGCCTTCAGTTTTTCCCAGCATCAGGGTCTTTTCCAGTGAGCTGGCTCTTCACATCAGGTGGCTGAAGTGTTGGAGCCTCAGCTTCAGCATCAGTTCTTCCAATGAATATTCGGGGTTGATTTCCTTTAGGATTGACTGGTTTAATCTCCTTGCTGTGCAAGGGGCTTTGAAGAGTCTTCTCCAGCACCACAGTTCGCAAGCATCAATTCTTTGGTGCTCAGTCTAACTTATAGGCACTGAGATTTCATCTCCTTGCTCTAGATCAAGGATTGCCAAACTGTGAGTTGCCAGTGACACCTGGCCCCCTGAAGGCAAAATGGCAGAAAGGAAAACGAGGTCTTTCCAGGTGGCTCTGTGGTAAATAATCCACCTGCTAATTCAGGAGACTCGGGTTTAACCCCTGAGTCAGGAAGATCCCCTAGAGGAGGAAATGGTAATCTGCCCCAGTATTCTTGCCTGGAGAATCCCATGAAGAGAGAATCCTGGCAGGCTACAATCCATGAGGTCGCTAACAGTTGGACATGACTGAGTGCAACTGAGCATGCATGCACTATGGAAAACAGTTTGGTATTTCCTCAAAAAGTTAAACTTAAAATTACCATAAAACCCAGGAATTCTACTCCTAGATATATCCCCAGAATAGAAAACAGGTTTTCAAACAAGTACTTGTACAGAGATGTTCATAGAAGCGGGATTCACAGTAGTCAAATGGTGGAAACTACTCATATGCCCATCAGTGGATGGGTGGATAAACAGTAGAATATTATTCAGCCATAAAAGAGTGAAGCACTGATGCATGCTACGCATGGATGAACTTGAAAACATGATGCTTAGGGGCAAGAAGACAGTCACCAAAGGTCATGGATTGTATGATTCCATTTATATGAAATGTCCAGGGTAGGTACATCTACTGAGACTGAAAGTAGATAGTTGCTGAGGGCTGCCAGTGGGTAGAAAACAGGGAGTGGGCTGCTTCATAAACCTTTTTGGGGGTTTATGAACATGGTTTAGAACTAGACAGAGGTGTTGTTTGCACAGCGCTGTGAATATAAATTCCACTGCATCCTAAACATTGAAATAGCTAATTTTATGTTATGTGAGTTTCCCTTCGTTAAAAAAAAAAATCTAGCCCCCTTCCTGTTTTTGTGCTGCCCGCAAGCTAACAATGTACTTTTACATTTTTAAATAAGTGAAACAAAGCAAAAGAAGAATAATAGTTAATGACTCGTGACCGCTATGTGAAATTAATTTTAGTGTCCATAAATACAGCCTTATTGGAAAACAGCCATGCCAGTTCATTTATGTATTGCCTGTGGCTGCTTTTGAGTTACAGCAGGAGAGTTGAGTAGTTGTCACAGAAACTGTGTGGGCTGAAAAGTCTCACATATTTCCCGTCTGGTACTTTACTGAAGAAGGTTGTTGACCTCTGGACTAGATCTTTTTCGAAGTCAGGTGGAAATTAGTATCTCAGTTTCCCACAGGGGAGCACAGTGGTCCCTGGTCTTGAGCCAGGAGGCAGAGGGATGGACAAGCAGGCTTCCCTGGATGTTCAGTGTGTTAGTCCTAGGGCTGCTCCAGCAAAGTTCCACAAAGTGGGTGACTTAAACAACAGACATTTATTCTTCCCTGTTCCTGGAGCCAGATATCTGAAATCAAGCCACCAGCACGGCTGTGCTCTCTCCAAAGGCTCTAGAGGGGAATCCTTCCTTGTGTCTTGCTGGCTTTTGGGGTTGCCAGCAGTCCTTGACTTGTGGACACATTGCTCCAATCTCTGTTTCTGTCTTCACACGGCCTTCTCCTTGATTGTCACGTCACATCCTCCTTCCTCTTCGTGTCTCTGTATCCGTTTTCCCCTCTTCTTATAAACCATCAGGTTAGGACCCGTTATGACCTCATCTTAAACTGATTGCATTCCCCAAAACCCTATTTCCAAATAAGGTCACATTCTCACAAATTAAGTTATCTAGGAAACAAACTCACAGACATAGAGAACAGACTTGTGGGCAGTGGTGGCAGGGGAGGAGGGATGTACTGAGTATTGGGATTAGCAGATCCAACTAGTGTATATAGAATGGATCAGCAACACGGTCCACTGTAAAGAATAGGCAACTGTATTTAATATCCTGTGATAAGCCATAATGGATAAGAAAAAACAAATCAGGTTGCATTCTGAGGTTCTGGGTAGACATGAATTTGGGGGGGACCCTATTTAACCCAGTACATCAGGCGCCCCCAAGATCTTTGATTCTGAATGAGTGAGCACAGACTACTCATTCCTTTATTGGAAGCATCCTGAGGCTGAATGGAAGTAAGCAGAGGGCTATTAAATATGGATTAAGCACCTTCTAAGTGCTGGGCATGGTTTTAAGCACTTGATTAATCCTCTGAGGAACCAGTGAGGCACAAAGAGGTTAGGCAAGAACTTTCCTGAAGTTTTGCAGCTGACACATAACAGAGACACATAAGAGAGAGGATGTCAACCCAGGCAGCATAACTCCAGGGCCTTATTGAATCCGACGGCCACCTTGCGGGGCTGCTGTTTAAATTTTCATTTCGCGGGTTAAGTAAGTAAACAGTCTCAGAGAGGATAGTGGACTCAGCCACCGGCAAAGCTGAGCTGTAAACTTAGGAAGCAGGACCTTGCTCCCTCGAGCGCACAGGCGCCCCCTCCCCACAAGCCCCCACCTTTAATCTTCATTTCTTCCTTACATGCGTGGAGAAAGTCTTTTGCCTGCCCTCACTCAAGGGTGATATCTAGGAATGAAAGAAGCTAGCGGATGCAAAAAGAGTCACCTGGAGGCTTTGATGAGGCTCCAAAATCCCTGAGCTGGCTCTGAGCATTCACCCATGAAAACCCTTTCAGCCTTTAGAGAATCAAGGTCCTATTGACAAATGCGAAGATGTTGACACGCGCTCGAGGCTGACTGCCCGCTCCAAGGTGAAAGGCATATATCAGGCCGGTGAATGTGCTTCCTCAGAGTTCATCAATCCTGCCTTTGTTTTGTGCATAAGTGAGGATGATCACATTGAAGGAATCCATCATTAGGTTGTGTTCCTTTCTACAAGCACAGAGGCACCAGGGAGAGGAGACGGAGGGTGTGGTATGGTCCAGGAGTGCATTCAGAGCCTACCTCGACAGAGAATGGGGGCAGGTGGCGGAGCAAAGAGGCTCTGAAAACATGTCTGATTGCGTCCACACCCATCCATCAGCCCTGGGTTCAGCCCCTCTTCCTTTCTCCACCAGCTGTCAATCACATGGCTTTTTCAAAACCTGAGAATTTTTCACCTTAGGGTTTGGCTTGCTGAGCTTGAGAACTGGGAAGCTGGGGCCCCTTTTGTGAGTTTATTTTCCTCTGTGAAATCTGCAGTCACACCATCTTTGAACACTGGCCCTGAATGCCTTCGACAGCTCAGACTCAGTCCTCAGGATTAGTCTGAAGATGATGAGCCATGCGGCTGGTTGAACCTGTGGCTACATGACTGACCTTGTGATGCCCACAGGAGTCACAGGCTTGGGCAACCTGTCCCAACCCCCATGCTCACCATTCACCCCACACCTTTGATAAGTAGTTGGGACCATAGTCAAGAACCCCAAGATGTTTGGGGCTCCCATTAAGTGGTTCCCTTCTTCTTATACATTCTCAGTGTCTTTGGCCTGCAGCAGTGATCCTCAACCAGGGGCAATGCTGTCTCTTCCCGACCCACTCCCCAGGGACACTTGACAGTGTTTGGGGACGTTTATATGTGTCACAGGTCGGGGTGCTCTGGCATCTAGTGGGTGAAGTCCAGGGATTCTGCTCAACATCCTATAAGGCACAGACCACCTCCAACAGGGAATTATCTGGCCCCAAGTGTCAGTCATGCTGAGGTCAGGAAGCCCTGATTCAGAGCATCATTCTCAAGATGCAGTCCCCCAACTTCACAGCAGTGTCCACATCACCTGGAACTCGTTAGAAACACACATTCTTGGTCCCCACCCCAGACTCAGTGACTCAGCAAATTTTACCAAGCCCTCTAGGTGATCTGACACATGGAGTTTGAGAACCACTGACCTAGGACAATGCATTTTATAAAAGGCCAAGAGAAGCCACTGTGGGCCCACGTCTCCCTGCATATACCAGAGAGATGCCTCTCTGACCACAGAGTCCATGTTCATCATTCTATCTCTTGGTCCCGTTTGAAGTTGTGCCAGACTACAGAGAGCTAACCTTCCACGCCAGGGCCTGCATGCTGTGCTAAGTCGTTTCAGCTGTGTCTGACTCCTTGAGACCTTAGGAACTGTAACCCGCCAGGCTCCTCTGTCCATGGGATTCTCTAGGCAAGAATACTGGAGTAGGTTGCTATGCTCTCCTCCAGGGGACTTTCTGAACCCGCATCTGTTATTGGCAAGCAGGTTCTTTACCACTAGCGCCACCTGGGAAGGCCCACATCAGGGCCTAGTGTTGGTCTAAGGATAAAGAATTTGCGAATTAAATGAAAACACTGCTAAATGGCCAATGAAGGTGAGAGCACACCTCGGGTTTCTCTGGATGCTGTCAGCTCTTGTGGGCTTGTTAGATTACGTTGCTTAACTCCACAAAGAGCCAGGGCAGGGTTTTCCTTGATTTTGATTTCCATGGAATATTGAATCTTATTCACAGATACTACCATGCCTGCCTCATCACTTCAGGATGCTAGATGCATGAACAGATTCCCTTGCTCCCCCATGGGAAATTTCTGATAAAGGAAGTAGCAAGAAATTCCTCCCTCCTCCCTTTTGCTGTGTTGGTAAAGTACTGAACTCTGAGCTGCAATCACCAACTCAATGGAAATGAGTTTGAGTAAACTCCAGGAGTTGGTGATGGACAGGGAAGCCCGACGTGCTACAGTTCATAGGGTTGCAAAGAGTCGGACACGACTGAGCAACTGAACTAAACTGAACTGAGCTGCAATTTTCTCTTCTGTAAAATAGGATAGGGTCCTGGTCTTTCTGGAGAGTCCTGTACCTAAAATGCCATGCACAGAGTATACACTTGATAAATGCCCATTTATACTTCTTTGAAAGAAGAGTTGGGAGGCATATGGCCCTGTCAGTTCCTTATTGCTGCAGTAACACACTGTCATACATTTAGTGACTCAAAACCACATGTACATTCTCTTACAGTTCTGGAGATCAGAAGCCCAAAATGAGTCTTGGGGGGGGGCTAAAATCAAGCTTTGTGTGTGCAGGGCTATTTCCTTCTAGAGGCTCCTGGTGTGATTCAAGCATTAGGACATAGGTGTCTTTGGGAGGCCATTGCTTGGCCTACAGTGTCTTAGCCCATCTGGGCTGCTGTAACAAAAATGCTACCGATTGGGTGGCTTAAATAACCAAACATTTAATTCTCACAATTCTGGAGGCTGGGAAGTCCAGGATCAAAGTGCCGGCAGGTTCGGCATCTATTGAAGCTGGCTTCCTGATTCCCTCATGCCCATCCTCTTGCTGTGTCCTCATATGGGAGAAAGGACCAGGGAACTTCCTGGGGTCTCTTTTGAAAGGATCCTAATCCCACTGAGGAGGGCTTCACCCTCATGATCCCATCATCTCCCAAAGGCCCCACCTCCAACTACCAGCCCATTGAGGATAAGGCTTTCACCATGTGAATTTTGGAGGGACACAGACATTCAGTCCATAACACGCAGTGACTAAGGTCATTGGCAGTTCTATAAGTAAAGTCCTTTGTAGGAGACACAGTAGTGGAACGACCACAGCACTAGGCTTGGTGACAGGGTGATGTTCGGGTGCTACCATTCCTGAAGGCTGGTCCTAAGTTTATGGCAGGTGGGGAGCAGCAAGCACCACGCAGTGTTTCTCAGAGCAGGGCGCCTAAATTAGAAGCACCACAGCACCCAGGAACTCGTCACAAATGCAGATTCCCAGGTCCTGACCCAGATGTAACTAAATTAGCTTCCCTGGCAGCAGAGCCCAGTTACTCTGCATTTTAGCAAGCTCTTCTGGTGATTCTGACGCCTATGCAAGTTTTTTTTAAATAGTAGTTTTATTGAAATGTAATTCATATACTTTAAAGTTTACCCTTTTACTACAGAGAGCTAACTCACTGGTTTTTGGTATATTCACAGGGTGGTGCAACCAGCAGTTCAGTTCAGTTCAGTCACTCAGTCATCTCCGACTCTTTGTGACCCCATGGACTGCAGCACGCCAGGCTTTCCTGTCCATCAGGAAAGCTCCAACTCCCAGAGCTTACTCAAACTCATGTCCATCGAGTCAGTGATGCCATCCAACCATCTCATCCTCTGATGTCCGCTTCTCCCCCAGCCTTCAATCTTCCCCAGCATCAGGATCTTTTCCGATGAGTCAGTTCTTCACACCAGGTGGTCAAAGTATTGGAGCTTCAGCTTTAGCATCAGTCCTTCCAATGAATACTCAGGACTGATTTCCTTTAGGATGGACTGGTTGGATCTCCTTGCAGTCTAAGGGACTCTCAAGAGTCTTCCCCAACACCACAGTTCAAAAGCATCAATTCTTCGGTGCTCAGCTTTCTTTATAGTCCAACTCTCACATCCCTACATGACTACTGGAAAAGCCATAGCTTTGACTAGATGGACCTTTGTTGTCAAAGTAATGTCTCTGCTTTTTAATATGCTGTCTAGGTTGGTCATAGCTTTCCTTCCAAGGAGCAAGCAAGTGTCTTTTAATTACATGGCTGCAGTCACCATCTGCAGTGGTTTTGGAGCCCCAAAAATTAAAGTCTCTCACTGGTTCCATTGTTTCCCCATCTATATGCCATGAAGTGATGGGACCAGATGCCATGATCTTAGTTTTCTGAATGCTGAGTTTTAAGCCAAACTTTTCACTCTCCTCTTTCACTTTCATCAAGAGGCTCTTTAGTTCTTCTTCACTTTTTGCCATAAGGGTGGTGTCATCTGCATATCTGAGATTATTGATATTTCTCCTGGCAATCTTGATTCCAGCTTGTGCTTCATCCAGTTTGGCATTTCTCATGATGTACTCTGCATATAAGTTAAATACACAGGGTGACAATATACAGCCTTGACATTCTCCTTTCCCAATTTGGAACTAGTCTGTTATTCCATGTCCAGTTCTAACACTTGCTTCTTGACCTGCATGCAGATTTCTCAGGAGGCAGGTAAGGTGGTCTGATATTCCCATCTCTTTAAGAGTTTTCCACAGTTTGTTGTGATCCACACAGTCAAAGGCTTTGGCGTAGTCAATAAAGCGGAAGTAGATGTTTTCTGAAACTCTGATGGCAAGAGTAAACAGCGATATTTTAGGAATCAGTGAACTAAAATGGACTGGGATCGGTGGATTTAACTCAGATGGCCATTATATCTATTACTGTGAGCAAGAATCCCTTAGAAGAAATGGAGTAGCCCTCAAAATGCAATATTTGGATGCAGTCTCAAAAATGACAGAATGATCTCTGTTCATTTCCAAGGCAAACCATTCAATATCACAGTAATCCAAGTCAATACCCCAACCAGTAATGCTGAAGAAGCTGAATTTGAATGGTTCTATGAAGACCTACAAGACCTTCTAGAACAAACACGCAAAAAAGATGTCCTTTTCATTATAGGGGACTGGAATGCAAAAGTAGGAAGTCAAGAGATACCTGGAATAACAGGCAAATTTGGCACAGAATGAAGCAGGGCAAAGGCTAACAATTTTCTCAGAGTTTTTCCAAGAGAATGCACTGGGTCATAGCAAACACCATCTTCCAACAACACAAGAGAAGATTCTACACATGGACATCACCAGATGGCCAACACCAAAATCAGATTGATTATATTCTTTGCAGCCAAAGATGGAGAAGCTCTAGACAGGCAGCAAAAACAAGACCAGGAGCTGACTGTGGCTCAGATCATGAACTTCTTATTGCCAAATTCAGACTTAAATTGAAGAAAGTAGGGAAAACCACTAGACCATTCAGGTATAACCTAAATCAAATCCCTTAGGATTATACAGTAGAAGTGACAAATAGATTCAAGGGATTAGATCTGATTAACAGAGTGCCTGAAGAACTATGGACCAAGGTTTGTGACATTGTATAGGAGGCAGTGATCAAGACTATCTCCAAGAAAAAGAAATGCAAAAAGGCAAAATGGTGTCTGAGGAGGCCTTACAAATAGCTGAGAAAAGAAGAGAAGTGAGAGGCAAAGGAGAAAAGGAAAGATATACCCATGTGAATGCAGAGTTCTGAAGAATAGCAAGGAGAGATAAGAAAGCCTTCCTCAGTGGTCAGTGCAAAGAAATAGAGGAAAACAATAGAATGGAAAAGACTAGAGATCTCTTCAAGAAAATTAGAGACACCAAGGGAACATTTCATGCAAAAATGGGCTCAATAAAGAACCTATTATACAGAGTGGAGTAAGCCAGAAAGAAAAACACCAATACAGTATAATAATGCATGTATATGGAATTTAGAAAGATGGTAATGATAACCCTGTATGCGAGACAGCAAAAGAGACACAGATGTATAGAACAGTCTTTTGGACTTTGTGGGAGAGGGCGAGGGTGGGATGATTTGGGAGAATGGCATTGAAACATGTATATTATCATACATGAAACGAATGGCCAGTCCAGGTTCAGTGCATGATACAGGGTGCTCGGGGCTGGTGCACTGGCATGACCCAGAGGGATGGGATGGGGAGGGAGGTGGGAGGGGGTTCAGGATGGGGAACACATGTACACCTGTGGCAGATTCATGTCAATGTATGGCTAAACCAATACAATATTATAAAGTAATTAGCCTCCAATTAAAAGAAATAAATTTATATTTTAAAAAAAGAACAGAAATGGTATGGACCTAACAGAAGCAGAAGATATTAAGAAGAGGTGGCAAGAATACACAGAAGAACTATGCAGAAAAGGTCTTCATGACCCAGATAACCATGATGGTGTGATCACTCATCTAGAGCCAGACATCCTGGAATGTGAAGTCAAGTGGGCCATAGGAAGCATCACTACAAACAAAGCTAGTGGAGGTGATGGAATTCCAGTTGAGCTATTTCAAATCCTAAAAGATGATGCTGTGGAAGTGCTGCACTCAATATGCCAGCAAATCTGGAAAACTCAGCAGTGGCCACAGGACTGGAAAAGGTCAGTTTTCATTCCAGTCCCAAAGAAAGGCAATGCCAAAGAATGTTCAAACTACCGCACAATTGCACTCATCTCACACGCTATTAAAGTAATGCTCAAAATCCTCCAAGTCAGGCTTCAACAGTATGTGAACTGTGATCTTCCAGATGTTCAAGCTGGATTTAGAAAAGGCAGAGGAACCAGAGATCAAATTGCCAACATCTGTTGGATCATCAAAAAAGCAAGAGTTCCAGAAAAACATCTACTTCTGTGCAACTATCACCACTCTCTAATTCCAGAACACTTCTATCACCCCCATAAGAAATTCCTCACCCACATGCTGTCACTCCCTGTTACTCCTCCCTCAAACCCTTGGCAACCATTAGTCCACTTTCTGTCTCTGTGGATTTACCTAGTCTGGACATTTCATGTAAATTAAATCATACAATATGTAGCCATTTGTGTCTGGCTTCTTTTACTTAGCATAAGATTTTCAGGACTCATCCATGTTGTAGCAGGAATAAGTACTTCACACTTTTTCATGGTCAAGTAATATTCCATTATTTGGATAGATTACATTTTGTTTATCTGCACATCACTTGATGGACATTTGGGTTGTCTTTACTTTCTGGATATTATCAATAATGCTGTTATGAATGTCCAAGCTTGAGAACTACTGAGAAAAAGAATTCATCAGAATTCAGAAATCTGGGTCTTGCTTTGCCAGTTCAGAATATAGAGACTCCTAGAGTTAGATTCACGTTAACCAGACTTTTGAGACTGATGTATAAAGCTGAAATGTATGTTTGTTAATGTACAATGAGAGCTCACTGTCACCAGTACTGCATTTCTCAAGGGCCATGTGATTTGTCCATTTCCTCTCTGCAGTCTACCCTTCCTGAAGGCCAGATTTTCATTGGGAGGCTTCCTGGTGATTCTGGAATATAGAGTAGGAGGGTTTTCTACATGAAATGTTGAAGATCCCAAGCTGGAATAACCTGCTTTTCCTGGGCTGGGTAACGAGGAGTACAGGCAGACTGCCCAGGGATGGATCCTGGCCCCACCACTGGAAAACTATGTGACCTAGAGCAAGTTACTCAACCTCTCTGACTGTTGCTTTCCTTCTCTGTGATTTTGAGATCATTAATAATGAAGATCTTATAGGACTATTGTGCAGATTAAATGAGGTAACACCTGTAAAGTGTTTAGCATTAGTGCCTAGTGTGTGGTCCATGAATCGTGGATATGAATACCTTCAAAATGATTAATCATCTCATATTTGGGAGTGGGTTGCTACAGGGATTGGAAATAACAGAAGTCCGCTACAAGGTCTGTCTGTGTGACCTTGTGTAAGGACAGCATTATTCTGCTTGTAAGTGAAACAACTCAAACCTTCACATGTTTAAAAATGAGGATGTAGTAGAGAAACTCCAGGGGCTCAAATGATCTATCGGCCCTTGGTTTCTCTGCATCTCTCCACTCTGTTTTGCTAGTGTGTTGGCTTTCTTCTCAGGCAGGCCCTTCCCACAGGGATCCTTAGGTGGCCCTGGGCACTCAGGTGTGCAACCCACCAACTTAGCTACTCCAGGGAACAGAGGGTTTCCTTAAAAAAAAAAGATCCCAGGGTGTTCTGTGGACTCTGGCCCCTCTTGGGTCACATGCCTGCCCCTGAACCAGTCACAGTGGTCAAGGAGTTGGGATGCTTTCAACTCTCCGTGCCTGGGTAAATGCTCTGCCCCAGGACCACGAGGTCCAGCCTACCCTGAACCTCTAGGTCTGAGATGCTGGAAGGGTTGTTTCCCAGTGGAAAACCAGGCTGCTGCTACTGGAAGAAGGAATAGGCTCTGGTGCCAGCATCCCCCGTCCCCTGGATGGGCTGTGGGAGGTGAGCCAACAGCTGCCTCCTGGACTCTGCTTCTCTTTATGGTCGACTGAGGGCTTCCCAGGTGGCTCAGTGGGTAAAGAATCCACCTGCAAGGCAGGAGACTCAGGTTCAACCCCTGGGTTGGGAAGATCCTCTGGAGGAGAGCATGGTGACCCACTCCAGTATGCTTATGTGGGAAGTCCCATGGACATAGGAGACTGGTGGGCTACAATCCACAGGGTCGCAAAGAGGTGGACACAACTGAAGCAATTGAGCACACACACAAGCGTGGTTGACTAAGCTCCTCTTTCAGTCTGTCTTAACATTTAATCTGATTACGTCAGGCTCTGGATCTAGATCCCTTCCTAATAACTCTTTGGACAGGGATTCTCAACTATAAAACTGTGGCCATTTAGGGCTGGATAATTATTCGTGCGGGGGCTGACCTGTGCTTTAGCGGATGTTTAACAGCATCCCCGGTTTCCACCCACGAGGTGCCTGTCACACCATCCCGCAGTTGTGACTCTCCCAAATGTTTCCAGATGCTTGAGAACCACTGCTTTACGTTAATATTGTTCCACTGCCCTCTGATCCATTAGGGGTTGTGCTAGATTCACTCTTGGAGGGTCAACTTTCTTCCCTCCAAGTTCTTGGGGTGGGGGTTCTCTATCCGCCCCAGTACCAACAACACATTGCTGATAACTGTGACCTTAGTGGAGCAGAGGTCTCCCGTCTCCATGGCCTCACCTTCAGGGCTGCCGCATCAGGACCAGAATCTGATGTCACATCTCCATCACCTCAGCCCCATTTAGAGATGCTTTGGCATGTGGGCGCCCCATCTTGACCTTGGAATATGCTCCATCACAAGGCTGTCTCCACCGTGTCTGCAAACTGCAGACAGTGTGACACCTCTTTGGACATCACTTTGAGCATCACAGAACTGAGAGGGGGAGCAAATCTATTGCCTAAAGTTCATACCCAAAGATGCCTGGCGTTTTGGGTTTCTTAAAGTTAGACTGGGGTCTCTCCCAGCAATCTTGCCTGGTCTGTCCCTACTGAACCCGCTAAGGCAGTAAATTCCATGAAATGACTCCATGTGGGGAACTTCTCAGCAGCCCTTTATTCTATGGACAATTAACTTCTGCCGAACACTGACTACTGGGTGACTGCATAATTTAAAAAAAAAAAAAAAAAAGTGTCACTCTTCCATGGTGGAAGAATTTCATCTCAGGCAACTCTGAACAGCTCTGATTTAAGATCCATAAGTTCAGTTCAAGGCAATAAATATATAAGTAATGGATGATGTAGTGTGCAAGCAACTTAAGACCCATCCATCACACCCGGGCAAGCGAGGGCTGTGGACACGCTCAGGGAACAGGATGATAGGAGGGGAATAAATGGTCAGAGGGACCTAGACAGTTCTGCTTTCCCCATAACTCACCACTGCTTCTCCAGACTCGTGGCCTCGTTCCCAAAAGAGCTTCCTCCACCCCCTAGTTTTGTCTTCCTGGGCCAGAGAGATGGGCCACTAAGGAAAAAGCAAAGAACCTGGGTTGCTCAAGGGGGAAGCCAGACTTGTTGCATACCTACTTTGTACCACGCACTTGCTTCATATTCCAGTGCCTAATTCCTAAGGAAAGCCCACAAGATGGGTTCTATCAGTCCCCTGTTACAGAGGAAGAGGTCCAAAGAGCAGAGAACAAAAGCATCACAAAGGCAGAGTCAGGGATTGGGACTCAGGTCTGCGGCTGTAATTAATGCCACCTTGTCCCCCTGCCTCTCAGGCAAAAGAGTAGGCAAGGGCCCCTGGGTTGCCTGGATGGTGGACCCTGCCATCCATGAACGTGTTCATTGCCCACTTCTGGGTTCAGGTGTCAAGCCCAACTTTCAGATCCCAGACTGTGGTGTGCACGTTCCCCCTGCCCCATGCCTGTTACTGATAACTGCCTTTTCTGTGGGTCTGTTTCAACGTGAGGCCATTTATTACTACAACTGAAATTGATGGAGCACAGATCTGACTGTTTTCCTCCCTTCACAGGGACATTTGCGGTGATGGCAGTGTGGGGCCTCTGTCTGTCAACTCTTGCATTGTCCTCATTTAAGCCTGAACCGGGCGCAGTAAGCAGCCTCTTCCGATTAGCATTTTCCTTGAGGTCAAGGAGAACGACCCTGTATCTGTGTGGTCTGAGATGGCTCTGCATGGCTGGCGGGACCCCGAGCTTCTTCGGGTTTCCAGGCTGCCTCTCCTCTTGCTCGGGGCTCCCCTCCTAGGGAGGGTGCACAAGAAGACCCCCTCGCCGACACTCTGCTGGTCTCTCCTCCTTTCTGAATATCTGAAGAGAGGCCACAGTGCTCACGAATGGGGCTCTACAGTCCAGGAGTTTTAGGTTAAAATCTAAGAAGGACATATTCCACAGGTGACCTCTGAGCCTCCGTCTTGGCATTTGCAAAATGGGATCGTTAGTACCTACTTCACAGGGTAGATTCTCCTTTCGTTCGTTCATTCATTCTCTCTTCCATATTTGTGGAGTTGTTCATTCATTCTCTCTTCCATATTTGTGGAGATGCCACTTTGTATCTGTCCCTGTGCTGGCTGCTGGGGATATAGGAGGGAATGAAACAGACATGTTATAAAGAATCAGTGTGCTAATATATGTGAAACACTTAGGCCAATGATTCTCAAGCTTGTCTGGGCATTAGTAGGGTGTGAAGACCTTTTGAAATGTTCAAAGCCAGGCCATACAAACCCCAGCATAATTAAATTGAGGATCAGCAAACTTTTAATTAAAGAGCCAGATAGTAAATATTTTAGGCTCTGAGGGCCATCAGGTTATCCATCATGGCTACTCAGCTCTGATAAGTGCAAAAGCAGCTGTAGACAGTGGACATGTTGATGTGCCAATAAAACTTTATTTACACAACAGGTTACAGGCCAGATTTGACCCTTGCACTTTAGTTTGCTGACCCCTGAATTAAATCACAGTGCAGGAGAGGAGTCCAGGCATCAGACAATTCCAGGGTGCTGACAATTGGGGAACCACTGACTTGGGCAATGCCTGGGTCATGTTAGCTATTACAATTCCTAGGTTGTAGCTCAGAGAAGTCAACTACATTGCCCAGTTTGGGGGCAGAACCAGTACAATACCCCTGGTCTTTCTAACCCTGAACCCCATTCTTTTGATCATTTTGCTTTTCTGTTTTAAGCTCTTGGAGCCTCAGTTTCTTCACCTGTAAAATGGAATTGATACTAGAGCTCCTTGACACAGTAGCTAAGAGGCCTAAATGTGAACACTGATGTACCTTGCAAGGGGGACTCAGTGGTGAGAATCAGGAGGAGCTGAAAATGTTCTAGTGGCTCTGGAAACCATGGGGCCCTGTACAGGCTCATGGGAAGAAGTTTGAGTGAGGAAGTGGGCTCCGTTTTTGAGCAGATGGGCTTCAATTTGGTCAGCCACCCTAGCTGAGGTCCCAACCCCCATCCAGAGCCTGAGAGCTGGGGCTAGAGCCATGGGTGGGTGGCCAGGGCAAAGTAGAGTACCTGGCTTCCTGGGACCCCCCTCCCTGGTCCAGGCACTGCAGGGCCCTGGAGAAATGAAGCCTCCATTTGTAGGATTAGGCTTCTGGGTTATTTTAGCTGGAGTTAGCAAGAAAAACCCTTCACCTCTCTTTTAAGCCAAACTCTGAACACATACAGATGAGTAATTGGCAGCTCCTACTGTCCAGGACCTCATGGTCACGTGGGTAGTCAGGAGATCAGATGTGTTAGCAGAGGCTCTCGTGCAACAAAGCAAGTGACCTGGAGAAGTCAGCACAGGATGCTACAGGAGGGAGGTGTGTCTGACCCTGTGCATTCTGGAGGGCTTCCTGGGGGAGCCACACCTGTGCTGGGTCTTGGAAAGAGTTGGCATGAGTTGGACTAAGAGAAGTAGGGATGGAATAGAACATACAGAAGAATGTTCTAGGGAGAAAGACCAGTATCTTTGAAGGGTGGAGGAGGTGCAAAAGAGCAGATCCATGGTGTGAGTGTGACCGAGGAAGAGCCGGGGACAGCCGTGCTGCCAGTGGCAGTTTCCAGGCCAGGACTGGCCCTCGGCGCTGTCCTTCTGCTTTCTCAGAGGCACTGGGCACGTCTTCCTCTCTGGTCTGGGATCAGTGTAGCCTTCCTTCTCACCTGACTTGTCTTGGTCATTTGAGTAGATGTGATGCCATAACAGAAGTCCTGTGATATACCAAGTCTGCCCTCAGGATTGTATTTAAGGGACCCACTATCTTCCCCCTCCAGAAGCACCGCACAGATTTCCTTGCATGTGTGCGTGCTAAAGTTGCTTCAGTTGTGTCTGACTCTTTGCGACCCTATGGACTATAGCCCGCCAGGCTCCTCTGTCCATGGGGTTCTCCAGGCAAGAACACTGGAATGGGTTGCCGTGCCCTCTTGTAGGGCATCTTCCCAACTCAGGAATTGAACCTGCATCTCTTATGTCTCCTGCATTGGCAGGCGAGTTCTTTACCACTTGTGCCACCTGGGAAGCCCACATATTTCCTTGTTGATAATTAATTTCCTGAGTACTTCGCAAATAAA